>NC_135738.1:39977500-40317500 GCF_041903045.1 Epinephelus lanceolatus
TTCATGTACAAAGTATACAGTACTTTAGACTTATCTACTGTATAAATGACAATGAATTCAAAATATCACTGTGTGTCCCAGCAGAGAGCTGGCTAATTTAAATGATTTGATTAGATAGCCTACAAAAAATATTTAATAATTGTTATTATTATCAGTGATCATTAATATTAATATAACATAAATATGGATTTCCTACTTTGATATTTTTCATGTACCAAGAACATCACCATAACCAGATACTGAATGCAACCCCTCTGATCCTTAACCTAGGCAACACATTATGTCAACAGTAATAATGAAAAAAAAGGCCTAGTGTTTGTAGGTATCCAGGAGTCCTGACTGGTTTCTGGTGTGAGGGAAATTATGAAGCTACCATGTGTCTGCTGTGTGCTCTGCCTGCATGATGGGAACTTGGAGGCAGCAGGTACATGAACATGCAGAGAGGTCAGGAGGTGGGATTCAAGTGTCCCAGTAGCCATCATAATGTGACAGAGAGCAAACATTCATTTCATTATTCCCACATGAGAATATCCACTGTGAAAAAGTCTGTTGTCATGTTTCAAAACCCTGTTGGTGTGGATGCTCTGCAACTGTTTTCCAGCAGGTAAATGGTTCAACTGTTCACTGGAGGAGAGTTCCTGATGAATGAAGGAAAATAACAAAGCAATTAAAGTGCTGATATTACACACACACACACACACACACACACACACACACACACACACACACACATACACACACACACACACTAACAACATCACAACAAGATAGAAATAACAGACAGTATTTAAATGTTTGCAGCTCTGATGTTGTGTCTGATTATCATTCCTGGAGGAGCTTCTCTCTTCTCCATCATATTCACTGAATAAGTGAAATAAAAACACAGTTAGCTGACAGTAGTCTGTCTGTGGTGCTGCACTGACTGGTGTGATTGATGGTCATTGCTCCTCTCCTCCAGGTGGAGGCGCTGTAGGACAAAGAAACAGAGAAGTGGTTTGTGAGGGTTTTGATGGGAAGAATAAAATGAAGAAGCAGTGATGAAGCTGCTTTAACATGTGCAGACATTGTTGTTGAGTATAGACAGTGTAAAAAGACTGTGTCCCGCTGTATTACCCAGGCTGCACTGCAGCGTCTATTCACAGGCGCGATCCCACTACTGAGCGGCACGGGGGCTTTGACCTGCTCCGTCTCCGACCTGGGCCGGTTGACCCCTCCTTAGACGACCTGGTGGTCCCGGGCTCCCCCAGGAGCACCATATCGATACGGAACTTAGTGCGGACACCCGATCAACACAGTCCGCTGCAGCTCAGAGCTCCTGAGCTCAAACGATCCTCCAGCCTCAGCCTCCCGGTAACTTGGATTACAGGCGCGCGCCACCGCACCCGGCGGGAGGTCCCTTCATCCATAGAGGTTTTTTTTTTTTCCAAAGGTGACGTCATCAGGGAGCACGCTTCACCGGCATCTAGAGACGAAAATTAAGCAGCTGCAGGGTTGAATGTTGATCAGCATTTGTTCAATTTCCCTAAAACTCCCTGACTGATAAAACCTCACTGCAGTAAAGATCAATGCTTCATCAAAAGCTGTGAAATCAACTGTCACTGCAGGAAATGCAATTAAAATGCTAAGTGCAAGTGTGCAATGCAATGCAAGTGTGTAATGACAAAATTTCAAAATCCCACAAATCCACAAAGACCTCAGATTTTAAGGAATCTGTTTATGCTCATTCTTGTGAAGTGAAATGACTGATGTGATGACTGCAGATTGATGGCTTTGAGAAAAGCAGGTGTTGGTGTTGAACGTGGAGAAGAGAGGAGAGAGAATTGTTGGCATGGCCTGTGATCAGCTTCTGGTATCTGGAAGTTCGGGAAGTCCACCAGAGCCTGGAGAAAATCACAAAGACAAATTGTTGTATAAATACATTATAAAGCTCCAACCCTTTATGAAAACCTACAAATCCAAATGATGAAAATCTGGAAAAAATAAGACCCGATACAATCTTGAGCTGGATCACAATCACCTGACCAATAAACAGCCCATGAGAACTTTCATCTCTGATGAAACCTAAGAAAAGGAAAGGCAACCCCATAAACTGAAGAAGGATCAAGTGTGTGCACGTCCAGGAGAAAATATTGAGGTGCAAGACAAAAAATACTCACAGGTACCTTAAGAAATGCAGCAGATGTTGATGTCAGATACTCAACATGACAGATGAGGCAGAGCTCTACAGGAGAATACAGTGAGGAGCTCAGTGGACACGTGCTGAATGGGATGTAAAATATTGTGCAGCAGAGGGCGCTGTTTGGCCGATAGCAATGGGTCTTTGAGATGAGTCATACTATTGTGTTCTGTAACGGTCGATTAGGTGCTGCGTCTCAGCCTCATGGCAATGAATCATCCTTTGGTAGTTAGATAATAACACTACAGCCCTCACTGGGAGTCTACCTACATAGATCAACCATCTGAAATTTCTGATGCTCTCTGAATTTTTTTTAGTGTATTTATCACCTCAGTGCTATAATTATCAGATGTCTGGATCTCCCTCTCCTCTTTCTCCACAAGGAGCGGTTTCCAATCCAAAGAGCATTTCTGAAGATGGCAGCTGAGACATTTGTAACAAAAGAAATTATCAAACTGATACCCAGATCTAAGGCCCCCATATTCTTTGCATTTATACATTAGTTCTCTGGTTATACCTCACACTAAGTTTGTAGCTACACTGTTTAGTTTCATTATCATTTTATCTGAAGGAGGAAATATGTTAGCCAGAAAGAAGAGTTTGGACAGTATGAAGATTTTAATGATGTTGACTCTAGTTTTATAATTAGTACATTTGTTCTCCCACTTTACTTCCTCTTCAATTTCAGTCAGTTTTTTCTCCCAGTTTCTTTCACTACATTCTCTATTGCAGAAAGTCAAACTCAAAATCTTTATTTCTTGATTAACTTGAACATTAATGTTAGGTTTGTCCCTCTCGTCTCTGATCCAAACTCCCTCTGTTTTACAATGATTCAACTTAGCACCAGATGCTAGTTCATACAGATTTAAAAGATTAGTTAACACGTCAATTTCTAACTGTTTTTTTTTTTAAAATAATAACAGTGACGTCATTAGCATAGGCAATTGCTGTAAACTTGGGCATGTGACCCACACATATACCAGAGATTAAACTTTCAGAGTTGATTATTTTGATTAAAGGGCTTATGGCCAAAATGTACAAAGCAGCACTAAGAGGGCAGCCCTGTTTGACCCCTCTCTCGACCTCAGTTAAAACACTGTTTACATTTACTCAGACACTTGACTTCACATACAGACATTTAAATACATGAAGAAAGTCACCAGGGAAACCATAAGCCTTCATAACAGCCCAGAGATGATCGCTGGAAATGTAACCAAAGGCTTTCTTTTGATCGAGCCCAATGATAAAGAATCCTTCGTCTGGTTTGTACACAGTTTCTCTAAGGATGCTCAGGTTATCCCACATTAATCTTCCTTTAATTGCACAGGTTTGTTCTTTATCTATAATTTCTTTCTAATATGTCGTGTAATCTATTCATAATTATTTTAGCAAGTATCTTATAATCTGTATTCATAATAGTAATATGTCTGTAATTATCTAAGTCAGCGTCATCACCTTTTATATAATAAATATAAAACTCCTTGGTAAAATGAGTCCCCCATACAGCCGCTGTAAGGGGGTCAAGTACATAATCTATATGTAACTGATAAAAATCAGTGAGTGGTCTGTCTGTTCTGTAATGACTTACAATACAGCCAGAATATTCTGTACATTTACAAGCCTCTTTCATAGATAATTTGATACAATACTGGCTGACCAGGAGAAAGGAAACATCAATGAACCCATCTGAGTCTGTAAAATCCTCGACTTTTTAAAACGAGTTAAGACTTGAATATAAATGTAGCCTGTTAAAGCATGAGGGAAGAGATATTGAAGGTTATGTTGCTAAACCCATGCTGGTGTAAAAGAGAGACTTTATCAATTCAAATAATTTACACAGTTGAGTATACCATCTCAAGAGTGTGTCAAGTCACACATTGTTTTTGATGGTGTTCTGTTTTAATGATCTTTTATTGCATTTCTCAGTAAAATTAGAATTACATATATTAGGCAAAAAAGCAAACCAGTGCCAAAGTGCAAACCTCTATAGAGTGCACTGAGTCAATAATCTTGTATAAAGTGCTGAAAGTTCATAAATCCAGTATGTTTCATGGAAGGTGCTGAGTTTTACCATTCCTCTCCTCCAGGGGTCAGCAAGTACCTGTTTAACTACAGTGTCACTGTCACTCTCAGTCAGCTGAATAACCATGGCGCATCTTGTTTTTCCTAACGATAAAGACACAATACATATAGTTATCTCTATTAGTTCTGTAAGTTTAAATGGCAATTTATCTTCCATAATATAGTACATGACAGATTTGTAACATGGATCAAAATGGTTCCCAAGCCTTTTCAGTTTATCCCAGACTACCTGAGCTTCATTTTGAAGATGTTGCTGTCTCACACTTTTTCCACATTGAAAGATCTCTGTCACAGAGAACTTTTCTGGTAATGGCAGCGGATTTGTTTCCTACAGAGATAATCTGTCAATATGCTTAATGCCATGCAAGCCACCAAATCCTTTGCTTTTAAACATCAGTTCCCTTTTACTGACTTCCCTGGTTGTTCCCCAGATTAAATGAATGCTCTGTTTGTTTAGTTGAATTCTAACTTTGTTGGGATGATGCATGGTTGTTGGGAAACAGGCTGCCTGGTGGTTGGCTAGCTGGGCTGCTGCTGCAGAGCAGGCTGGCTGTGGGACTGTTGTTGCCTGGTTGTTGGCTGAGAAACAGGCTGGTCAGCAGTTGAATGTTGGGGCTGCTGCTGCTGCTGCTGCTGCTGCTGGTCTCTGGCCACACTTCTTTTCGCTGTCCAAACACATGCTAACAAAACATTGCATTATCTGTGCACACCCTACCAGACACAGAATCTGACGACAGGGTTCATAGGTGGTTGAGTTATTTTACAATATCTACATAAATGCAGTTTGATGTGATGATCATATACTCTACCTGTTCAAAACTTCCCATTGGACCTTGGAATGGTCATAGTAAAAGGCCACTCTAAAATGTGCAGTTAGATCTTGGAATCCTGGCAGGAATTGAAACATGCTGTCGTTCACACCAATCCAAAACAAGCTCAGTGTGTGACGTGTCTGGTGAGTATGCAGGCCATAAAAGAACTGGGATGATTTCAGCCTCCAGGAATTGTGTACAAGTCCTTGCAACAGGAAACCATGCATTATCACGCTGCAACATGAGGTCGAGGTGGCAGATGAATGGCATGACAATGCCTCTCATGATCTTGTCATGGTGTCTCTGTGCATTCAGCTGTCCATTTACATCTAGGGGAGTAGGGATGTTCTTTCTGGGACAGCAAGGTACACATCTTCTCTCTTTGAAAACGGATCGACCATCATTAAACAGAGGCAGAGGCCTACAACACCACTTATCACCCACTTACAATGCAGTCCTGAGATCCCACCCAGCCAGCTTAACACCCATTCACGCCTGAACCCATCTAACGACAAACAGGAGGGTCGGGTGGGTCAACGACTCACATGTGACCTCAACGGCTCTAAGGGTTCACACCCAAACAGGGTCTGGTGCCTGCGAATCCCCACCAGTCAGTTAGAACTGAAGAAGCTTCTTGGTTGAGAGATGAAACATCTTCAAGGAACTCAAGCAAGTCCAGTTGCCTACAGTATAGCACCTAGAAGTTTCTACTGTCACATATTCGGCCCATACTTACACCTTACCGCCTCACATTGTTACCTCTCTAGTCTATTATTAGTGCGGTGTATATGAGCTGATGTTTCTGACCCAAACAGTTTCTTCACTGTCCTCTCTGACATATTGATTAACAGATTCATTATCAAGGAATGAGACTTGCAGGGCATCATGTCGCCCAAATAAGCGTTAAAGAAGTGGGAAAACCTCAAGAAGAAATATAAGATAAACTTGTTGCTACAGAATAAACATACTAATGTCTTAAATGCTGCAGCAGGATGTCTAAAGGCCCTGACACACCAAGCCAACGGTCGTCCATTGACCAAAGTCGGGCCGTCAGTGAGCGTCTGTCGGCCTAGTTTTTGCGGTGTGTCCTGCACTGTCGGCACTTCGGCGGTGGCGGCTTTTCGGCCGTTTGAGCATGCTGAATCAGTGGCAGAGCTTGTCGGTGAGAGAGATCATTCTGATTGGCTGTTCAGGTTTTATTTCCTCGCCCCTGTAGCGAGTGAATCTGCCTGTAGTGAAACCGGGGCTAACCGGTGCTTCCTCCTCAGGCTCCACTTCACTCAGCTGCCCAACAGATCCGCTGCTTCTTCCCACTTTAACCTGAATAACAAACAGGAGCTAGCTGGGAGCAGCTAGCTGGGAGCAGCTAGTGGAGCGTTAGCCGCAGCATGACCAGAGGGAAGCACAGCCAGTTAGCCTCCGCTAGTCTCTAAGCTAGCCCCGGCTCTCTGTTTGGATCCAACCGGAGCACCGAGCCCTGGTTTGTTATTCAGGTTAAAGTGGGAAGAAGCAGGAGGTTTATCGGGCAGCTGAGTGAAGTGGAGCCTGCAGAGGAAACACCGGGACCATCTGGATGTAGCTAACAGTCCATGGAGGTGCTGCGGTGCTCGGCTGCACAGATAGGAAACCCCTCGCTGACAGGATGTAACACTCTCTCTCACGCAGGCGCGGAACGTACGTGCTTCTTGGCGGTCGGATGTAGTCCGTATAGGGTGTTCAAATGCAATTGACACAGGTCAACGTGAGGCGACGCAACAGTTGGGTTTCGTCGCCGCTAGTTCTTTGATGTCAGTTTGGTGTATCAGCACCTTTACATGCAGCTCTTTGCACTAGAAACTACGAAAGCCTTTCACTGGAACGGGGACAGCCACATGGGTATTTTATCTGGACATGCATGAAGTAATGAGGTGCACGCCAACAGTATATCCTCCTGTCCTCATTGCTTTATGTATGTCCAGCCCCACAATAGTGCCAGGTCCTTCTGGGGTCTCTGTTCCTAGCACCAGTGACCTCCAAACCCCATCTGACCTCATTTTACTCAGCAGCACATATGGTATGGCTTACACATCTTCACCTGAACCACCCCAGCCCCAACCTGCAAAAAAAGATGGTGGTAGTCTGTATTCTTTGCAGAAAAAAATATTATTTATTGCACTGTGACGTACGTTTCGAGCTGTGTGCTCTTTGTCAGACAAACAAATACTGTGAGAGTACTGTGAAATTTTTTTCTGCCTGTTGGTGCTGGAGGAGGAGAGGGTGGGTGAGGTGGGCAGGAGGGGATCCGAACGCAGAGCCCCACGCCAGGTGACTCAGGCCAGAGTGAGCCTCTCTTTGACTGGCGTAGTTGTTGAGGTGGGAGACCAGACGGAAAATTTTTTCTGCAAAGAGTCCTGCAGTGTTGCGGGTCATTCACCCTTTTTTTCATCTACGACTATCGACTCAGCACCTGCCCTCCCACGGTGAGATATGCGTGCCTTTGGTTTGATGTTTTGGTAGTCTGTATTCGTCATTCAAAAAGGGACACAGAGAAATGGTGTTAAAAGAGCAAAGCACATTTACCGTGCGCCATTGAACAGTAACACAAACCATCACGAAACGTTTCTGCTAAGGAGCTAAGAAAAAATGATCTAACCTTATGAAATAAATTTGTTTTGATCTCACTCCCTGTTGACTTTATCCGCTTGTTTACTTTCCTCACTTAAGAATCTCTTCTGCCAATTCTGTTAATCAGAGTGATTTCATTTACTGCTCCACTGTCTCCGATGCCTATTCAATGTGTTGAATCGGCTGGAGAAAAGCCGACAAGGGCTGATGAAAAGCCGACAAGGGCCAAAGACTATGGCAACAGGTGCTCACTGACAGCCCAACACTGACCAACAGCCAACCTTCAGCTTAGCATGTCAGGGTCTTAACAATATTGCGCCAGCAGCCACCTGACTGGCATCCACCTGGATCTTTAATGGCTTATTTATGTGCAGCACAGCCAGGACAGGAGCAGAGCACATTTTCAAATGCACTTTAACAATGAGGGGACCACATAAATTTCACCTTACACTTAAACAGGTCTGTCAGGGGCGTGGCCACAGTTGAAAAGATTTTACAGAAGCTCTAGTAATTGACCAAGCAAACAAAGATCAACTCTTATTCACAGCTGGAGTGGGGCACTGCACGACAGCTCTTCCATTAGCATCCACCGGGCACAAATGCCCCCGTCCCAACACCTGGCTGAGGTATGTCACTGTCATTCTGGCAAACTCACTCTTCACCAGTGAGGGGTGCCTCAGTCAAGTGATCAAACAGGGCAGGGATGTACTGGACATGAGCTCCCCACATGTCACTAAACATGACTACATTTTCTAAACAAAGCACACAGCCCTGGAGACCAGCCATGACCATAATTCTGCATTAACCCATCTACGCAGTCTTCCATCATGGTAATAGATAGGAATCTGACTTGGTAACTTTATTAACTTCGCTTTAATCAGTGCAGAACCTAGGTGATTTATCAGATGTATCAACCAACAATCAAGCTGATGCCTTGCTGGAAGATGATGATGACATCCACAAAAAGTATAGATCCATCCCACTTTCCTGAGACTTATTAAGTCAAGTCAGTTTTATTTATAAAGCCCAGTATCACAAATTTGCATCAAGAGGCTTTACTATCTATACATGACACCCTCTGTCCTTAGACTCTTGTTTCAGATGAGGAAAGGCTCCTCCACAGAAAACTTTAATGGGGACAAATTTAAGAAACCTCAGGAAGAGCATCCCATATTTCATAAGGTCATTCATTAGGCCCTAATTAGATATTATACAATCTATTGTGTGTGCATTTTCATTGTATATCATACAAACCATCATATTTAGCCCCATTGTAGCCTGTAGCTCTAACTGCCTCTCTGTGCACCGCGCTCACGTGTGTGCGCTTGCGTGAGACCGTGAGACATGGGCACCGCATTCATGTGTGTTCATGTGTGTTCATGTGCTTTCGCTGGTCTCGTGCGCAAGCGCGCACACGGGAGAGCAGTGCACAGAGAGGCAGTTAGAGCTACAGGCTACAGTGAGACTAAAAACAGAGTTCAAATGACGTTTTTCCAAACAACTTTTTATGTCGGGGCTTCAGGACACTTGGATCACTACGGACGAGCAGTGTGGAAATATTTTGTGGTTTCAATTATGTGTTTTTGGACGTTTGAATCTGGGCCACCGTAAGCCTCCATTAGGTGGAGTTGTGTTGCTACCCCCTCTCCCCTTGGATCTCTGCAAGGGATGTGAGGACTCTAAAACTTCACCTGAGCCTCCCTCGGCATATGGGTGAGTAGATAATGGCTGAATTTTCATTTTAGGGTGCACTATACCTTTAAACTTACAATCAAGATTGCATTTTTTGACTCCACAAACATAAAAACCTATATGTCTGCGTTCAGGACGAGTGTATCTCTGTTGGTATGCTCAGATTGACGATTGGACCCACGGTTTGGGAATAAAAGGGAAGAGTTCGAGACATTTTAAAGCCATCTGCATCTGCCTGGTCTCACACAGTTTGTCTCTCCCTCTCAGTGATGGACTCAGGATGTTTGAAGGGAAGGGGCAAAAAGGAAAAAAGGGCACCTACTGCATGACATGGGGCCCCATTGGTGCGCAAAAAAAAAAAAACAAATTTGACCCCTAAACATGCTCAAAAAGTCACCAAAATTGGCAGGCATGTCAGGACTGGCGACAAATTTGATAAAATGAAAAAACTAACCCCAAAAGTGCCAAAATTGGCTCTCTAGCACCACCTAGACACACTAAAATGGCCACTGCGGCCTGTAGGAATGTCGTAGAAAGATCAAACCAAAACTGGCTTGTTCGTCTCATTGAGACCTACACGCACTGACACCCATGACTTAAATCCAACAGGAAGTGAGCTAGTGCCTCTGAAAGTAACATGAGCAAATGTGGAGAAATTGTCAGCTGTGAGCTAGAGTGGAGAGGGGTCTAAAATCATCTAAAACTTATGTCTTTAACTGTCTATGTGAGCTGGAGGCCGAAACGGCGTGAGTCCGAGGTCCCACCCAACGCTGCTTGCAGCTTTAATTTTAAAATTACTTTTGCATGCCTGCTGCAGGCTTTTACAATATTGTTGTATTACAGCTTTACATTTTTTTTCTAAAAAAAAAAAATCCAATGTTTTCTATCTATGTTTTCTGTTAGATTATGTCTTTACTTGATAGGGTGTGATATAGATATCCTCATTAAATTTTTTGGAAACAGCACCGTCTCCTTTGTCATGTAAACTTGTAATATGCAGTTCCTCTGCAAACGAAGACTTTTCGCACATGCGCATTACAGTTCCAGTCACTAGGCATGCGCGAGAAAGTTGACCATCACAACAACAATGGTGGACTCCCGAGCTCTGTCTGTGCTGCTCACCCTATTGAATTTATCAACGCTTCTCCAGCAAAGTGTTGATTTACTGTAGCGACACCACCTCGTTGTCCCCCCAGACAAACATTTGTGCGGTTACCATTTTGTTTGTTTATACATCACGGCTCTGTAGAAGGAAGCGCATGTGTGCAGGTGCGTGTTGTTGCATTACAAAGTCACACCGCCAACTACTGGCCAGGCATGTTTACTACTGCTCTTTTGGTAATTTTTGCTTAGCCGTGTGACCGACAATTGTTATCAAAACATTGTCGCCTGAAAGCGGAACTTTTTTCAAAATGAAAATGAGAAAGGTGAGAACTTTCAGTTTTCTGCAGATTGTTTTCATGTAAACATGGCCTTAATAGCTAAAACGATGAAAATAGAGCTCACAGAACCATAACCCAAACTGTAACATTGTAAATGAACAATCATCACTTTAATACATAGCATGGACTGTAATTATGGTGGGAGGCTTATAACATTTAATCAACAAAAGGTGTGACATTTAACTCCAAATCCAGGTTATGTCCACACCCAGCCTTAATTGGTAACACCAGTGGTTCACAGTAGTGTTGTGCAGTCACGGAAATTAACAGCAATTTATCTAATCCATTCCCATAAATTCCTTGTTGCATGTGTTAGGCATTGTGTTTAATACCTCAAAAATCATCCTGCCTCCTTATTCAGTGGCTTTCTTTTTGACAAAAACAATGGCAACAGTCAGCTAGACAAACAAAAGGTGCAACCCCTTCACAGAGTTTGAGGAAAGCCATAAGTCAAACCACACCCCATAAAATTTTGGTTTCCAACATTTTTATTGGTGAGGTCAGCTGACAGGTGCCATGAGTCATTTAGCAGATGCTGATGTCATATACCCCAAAATAAAGATTAGGCACTGGCAGCTCAACAGGAGAATGCTATCAAGACCTCAGACAACAAGTGCTGAGGGGGAGATAAAATGTGCAGCAGAGGGGGCTCTTTGACCAGATAAGATATGGATATTTAAGCTGCCACACCATGGGTCTGTTTTAGAAAGCCGGTTTAACAAATGCTGAGCCTAACACTGAACTCTGAGTTGACTAACCTTGAGATGGGAAACTCATAAGTTTCATGTTCAGAACAGCTGATTTGAGTTAGTTTAACTATCGTGAGGTTCATTCTGAGTTAAGCGTGTGCCTGACGACAATAAAAAACCGACAGGTAAGCCGAATATGATTCATTATGGCAACAATGGGGGTGGGGTATCTCCTGAAAAGATACAAAATAGAGTGCATGATAAAAAAAAATATTGCATACCCCACATAAAAAATCCTTGTAGCTTTTTACATGTGCTGATCCCCACCCTGACAACACAATGTGGTTGGGCTTCATTGAAGACAGCTTGTGCGGGGTTACAGTTACGCTGGGAGTTGGAGGCACACTAGTCAACCACCCCAGAATGCAGCTAGGTCCAGGGGCTTACGGCAGAGTGGTGCTGACAGAGATGTTATGGAACTTGCTAACACACAGTATATGTACCTTGTGTTCAGAGTGCATGAAAAAATGACAAACTGACCTGGAAGAAAACATGAACGCTTTTAGTCCTGTTCAGAACATCATATATGGTGCACTCCTGTGGCCAAAATAGAAATAGAAAAAATGACCTTGAAAAAAATCACGTTTTCACTGATGAAAAACCTTTGAAAGATTACTTTGAAAAAAGAAATTTACTTGAAACCAACGAACATTCCAATTTTCGTACATTCAGGACTTCCTCAGACGTGTATTACCTATCCACCTTATTCCTGATGGCACTACAGTAAAAGTGATTTTGGGTGATATAGCAGTAAGTAGCAGTAAGCTAGGTAGTCTCATGTTGTGTCTCAGATCAACTACTTCCCTTAGTACACTTCGATGTAGTATACTATGTCCACGATGTACTCTTTGGCGTAGTGCGCAAATTTCGACAGGGTAGTATTGTCTCAAACCAAACACGGCCGTTGTGCGCTCACAGGAAATGACAACCGCAAATTAGCTAGTTAGCAAACTAGCATTAGCATTCGCGTTATCGTTCGCGGTACCAAATCATTACAGACTGCTAAATTAACCCAAGAAACATACTGCTGTCTTATACCCGACAACAGTATAGTGGTGCTTAGTGTATTTGTACAATGCAGTGACGTTCACAGCCGCACAGTCCTCAGCCGCTATTTCCAGTTTGAAAAGTGATCCCTCCCCTTCCGCTATGTAGCCAAGATGGCGACCATTGAGGGCGAGAAGTGTCCATAGTTCCACACTCAACTTTTTGACTGTTTTGAGTGCACCATCCGGGTACTCATAGTGCACTGCATTTTTCCATACTTCTCAGTGTGAACGCACTGGTTAGTCCCAGTGACTCTTCTTGGTGGCAAACCAAGTTCCACAGAACCACAGATCTGCTTTGTATTTTAAACAGATATTCAGCTAATGTTGAAGTAGCATTTTCTTAAATGTCCTTGCAGAGCTCTGGTACCTATTGAGCTGTCCACGTTGTAATGTTACTAACAACCAGACTAACCTAAATAAGTTAGTGTGTTACTTTGAAACTACTTGGGCACTTGCATGGCAATGGTCAAGATTCCAAACTACTTTGAGTGCTTGCAGTTGGATTTGGAGTGATAGTGATCAAGAAACATTATGCACAATTGGATCATGGCACCATTATGCAAGTCGCTCAGTGACTACAGACTTATCTTGGCCACTGCTCTGTAATCCAGCCCTGATTGGTGTTACATCGAGTCTTGCTGATCTTCAGATGCAGTCAGAGCCCTTTAATAACAAACCGGTCTACTTGCTTATTGTGTCTTTGATATCAGCTCTGGGCACATTTTGTCTTTGTTCAGATTCCCCCGACAAATCCGTGCCATTGCTTTGCTTGCCTCAGCAGCATGTTGGATTGTTTGTTGGTTTCAGGGGCACTGTGGTGGAAGTCACAGTTTCAAGCCACTGAATTAATAATGATGTTGCCATCAGCAGCCAAGTAAGAGGATACAGGTGTCCAGGATACCAAAGTTACAAACAGATGCAAGCATGAATAAAGGATCACAATATAAATAACATTAGTTATTGGTCGATTGGAGCTCTGTTTAGGTGAACCCATGCTATATGATGTGCATGCTCAGATGCTTTCAAGCATATCTGTATGTGTGTCATAAAGTAACTACCATGTGTGCTCTGTTTTACAAAGAAACAAAGCAATATCTCAACTGCAGAGCTGTCTTGGTGCTCTGCAGAGCACCAAGACAACTGTCCCTTGCTTACAGTCAAGTATAGTGGTGGCAGCACTCATGCAGCCCCAAACCATGATGCTCTTTCAGCATGTGTGGCACCTTGGTGAAGAGCACCAAGACAACTGACCCTTGCTTACAGTCAAGTATAGTGGTGGCAGCATCATGGTTTGGGGCTGCATGAGTGCTGCTGGCTCTGGGGAGCTTGGTTCATTTAGGGAACCATGAATTCCAAGCAGAGCATGATCGCCCCTCTTCAGAAACTGAGCCGCAATGCAGTTTTCCAACATGATAATGACCCAAACACACCTAGAAGATGACAACTGCCTTGCTGAGGAAGCTGAAGGTAAAGGTGATGGACTGGCCAAGTATGTATCCAGCCCTAAACTCACCTGTGCACCTGTGGGGCATCCTCAAGCTGAAGGTGGAGGAGCGCAAGGTGTCTTCACATCCATCTGCTCCATGATGTCATCATGGAGGAGTGGGAGAGGATTCCTGAAGCAACCTGTGAGCTCTGGTGAATTCCATGCCCAAAAGGGTTAAGGCAGTGCTAGATAATAATGGTTGGCACACAAAATATTGACACTTTAGGCACAATTTGGACATGTTCACTGTGGGGTGTACTCACTTATGTTGCCAGCTGTTTAGATGTTGATGGCTGTGTTTTGAGTAATTTTCAGAGGAAGGTAAATCTATACTACTATACAAGCTGTACACTGACTACTTTAAGTTATATCAAAGTGTCATTTCTATAGTGCTGTCCCATGAAAAGATATAATGAAATATTTCCAAAAGTGGGAGGGGTGTACTCACTTATGTGAGATACTATATGTATATATATATATATATATATATATATAAATATATATATACACACACATATGTGGCTGTTGAAAAATAACTCTAGGTGAATCCTGTGTTTGAGAAGAGTGAACAAATTTAGCTCCCCTGAGAGTCATTATATACAGAAGCTTACAGAAGGTGTTTGTTGGCTTAGTTCTGCAGATCAAACAGCACAATACCATGCTTGTTTTTTATTTTTTTTTAATGTATGTTTATATATTTGTATATTTAACCAGGTCCTGTACAATCTCTTTTACAAGGGAGGCCTGGCCAAGACAGCAGCATACAATTTTACAGACAATAACCAAACTGCTACAATATCACCTATTACAAACAGCAGAAATAACATACAAATTAAATACAAAATAAAAACAAAGACCAAAAGGGGTATCAAAATAAAATTGCAAGGCAGTATAATACTCTGTATGTAATGTATAGTTAATTATTTAGTAAGAAATGTTGTTTAGTCCATATCAGATGTCCAGTATGTTTGATGTTTGTATGAGTTCTTTCCATAGTTCTCCTCTGGATGTCAGTGAGTTTATGTTTAATAACCATATCGCTGTCTATGACAGTCTATTGTACGATCATCGCATGTCTGGTTTTCCACAATTGCAAACATACAATGAGTTCAAACAGTTCTTTATGTTTCAGGGGCATATTCTCTTCAAAGAGTCCATACACAACAGAGTTACAACGCATATTAAAATTTATGCCCAGACCTTTTAAGATGAGCCAGACCTCTTGTGCTCTGTAACAGTCGATTAAAACGTGTTCTTTGGTTTCAGTCTTGTTACAATGAATCACTGGACATTCTTTGGTGGTGACATAACAGCTCCAAGACACAACAACCCCCACTGGGAGTCTGGCTACCGAAATCAGTCATCTGACGTCTCTGATGCTCTCTGGAATGATTTTGAAGTTTTTCTGCTATAGTTATTGGATGAACTACACCAATCCATATCGATATTTTAGTGTTCCATTAGATAATCAGCATATAATAATTTATAATATGGGCCAGCTCTGTCTCTCCCTCTCCTTTTTCTCCACAGTGATCTGTTCGCTATTCAGAGAGCATTTCTGAGGAATGCAGCAGACACATTTCTAACAAAAGCGACCTTTAATTTAATGCCCAGGTCTACAGCCCCCAAAGCCCCATATTCCTTACCTTTAAACATTATTTCTCTTTTAGTGACCTCTCTGGTTGTACCCCACACTAGATTAACACACTGTTTAATTTCATTATCATTTTATCTGAAGGAGGAATGATGTTAGCCAGAAAGAGGAGTTTGTACAGGATGAAGGTTTTGACAATGTTGACTCTAGTTTTATAATTAGTGCATTTTCTCTCCCAGTTTTTTAATTCTTCTTCGATTTCAATCAGTTTTTTCTCCCAATATCTTTCACTACATTCTCTATTGCATAAGGTCAAACTCAGATCCTCTCTGATCCAAACTCCCTCTGTTTTATTATGATTTAACACCAGAACATTTAGCACCAGATGCTAGTTCATACAGATTTAAATGATTAGTTAACACATCAATTTCTAACAGATTTTTTTATAATAACAGTGATGTCATCAGCGTAAGCAATTGCTGTAAACTTGGGCATGTGACCCACACATGTACCAGAGATTAAACTTTCAGAGTTGATTATTTTGATTAAAGGGCTTATGGCCAAAATGTACAAAGCAGCACTAAGAGGGCAGCCCTGTTTGACCCCTCTCTGGACCTCAAAGGGCTCAGATAAAACACCATTTACATTTCCACAGACATTTGACTTCACATACAGACATTTAACTACTTGAATAAAGGGATCAGGGAAGCTGTAGGCCATCATTACAACCCAGAGGTAAAACTAAGAGGTAAACAAAGAAAAGATTTCTTTTCCCTCTCAGTCCAAGTACTTGGAATAGACAACAAGACATGTTGACATTACAGATGATAACAACAATCAGATCTCTGCGCAATCACAGTGCAATTATATGATGGGACTTTACTTTTCAATTTAACAAAAAAAAAAGGAATTTTCATTGAATCTCAATATTTCACAAAAGGGAGTGGCATACATATGAAATACAGTCACATGTGGGATCAAAAACCAGTCCAAGGCAACAGCCTACTATAAAGGGGGACTGCCCACTGTTCCCACAGCCCAAAATTCTGAAGACCCGTTAGTCCGAGAGATATCCCACTGGACCAAAAGCCTATTTCTCCGACATCCCCTTATCCCCAAAACAATTTTTCTCTCAAACCATGGATACATTACATTTGTCAACAACACTGTAATGAATGTGTGGTTAGGTTTAGGCACAAAAAAACACCAAGTCATGGTTAGGAATTGATCATGTTTTGGCTCAAATACCCGCTCTTGGTGGCTTTTTCAGCAACTTTTGTGCAGGTTGATGAAAAACACCCAGGACTTGGGGCTTCAAACTCAGCTGGGGAACTGAAACTAACAACAAGGAGTGTGTATTTTTTTGGAGAAATGGGACTTTGGTGAAATAAGTGTTTGTTTTTGGAATAATGAGCTGTTAAGGAAATGGGACAATTTTTGGATTAATGGGGCACATGAACTTTGGTCTGTTGGAACAATGGCATAGCACACCCTATAAAGTGTTAAGTAATATAATAAAGTGTTAAAAAAGAAATTATTTGTAGTCCATGTTAAATGTGTTGCTGCTGTCTGTGACGGTTGGTTGTATCACCATGGCACATCTGATCTCTACAGGTTAAAACATACAAAACTGATAATAAGTTGGGACAGATCTTTATGTTTAGGAGGCATCTCCTCTTCAAGCAGTGTCTACATGAGAGCATTGTAACAAAGATTGAACTTCCTACAAAGACCTTTCAATATGAACCAAAGCTCTTGTGCTCTGCAGCATAAAAGGTGTCGTTGTATCTCATCTCCTAGTCTTTGGTCTGTTTTTAAAACATATTTTTTACCACCTCAGTGCTGTTATTAGCAGTTACATTTTTATACCTGTGTCCTGGGTAGCCCGTAACCTCCATATATATTCATAATCAGAACCATGCCTGGCTCTTCCTCTACTTTTTTGTCCACAGGGAGCAATCTCAGACCCAGACATTCCCGGAGATGGCTGCAGAGACATTGTTAACATAGGCTATTTTTAGTTTGATCCTAAACTCTACAGCACCCAGCCACCCATGTTACTTGTTTTCAAATATAACTCACGTTTCGTAACTTCCTTGGTGGTTACCCAAATTAAACTGACACACTGTTTATTCATTTTAGTCAAAATTTTCTTGGCTGGAGGATATGTTTCCCAGAAGGAGGAGTTTGCCCATGTTTCCACAGTGAAAGCATTGCATGGTCAGACAATATTAACCTGATGATTCACTGCCCGACATATGAAGCTCTTGGCCTCTGGCCATCCCGATAGGAAACACACAGGCATCATAGCTTCAGTGAGAGAGAAAGCTTTGACATCACTGACTCACACTTATGTGATCTTTCTAATAACACATTTTCAGGCCTGTACTTAAACAGTTTTACAGCAAACTGTGACTTACTTGACTTGCAAAATTATCTTTTAAATTG
Organism: Epinephelus lanceolatus; assembly: GCF_041903045.1. Lineage (NCBI taxonomy): Eukaryota > Metazoa > Chordata > Actinopteri > Perciformes > Serranidae > Epinephelus > Epinephelus lanceolatus. Next base: position 39,995,635 of record NC_135738.1, read on the forward strand.
ACAGACACTTATTTCAAAGCATAATTTGTTGGTGGTCCACAGAAGGGACTCTGCCTCACTAGGAGCTGTTGTGTATTGTGAAATGTTGTTTTCTGAAATGCCATATTTTCTTTAATGTTTTGACCCTTAGGGCCACCGTACATTCAGTTGATTAAAAAAAATGTTATAAGTTAAATAGAGTGAAAAATCAAAAATCAAATTTAATTAGTTTTGTATGTAATCATAAACCAAGGTGTAGGACAAGTTACATTTTTTACCCAATGAAGGCACAAAATGAAAAGTCAGGTGATCACGACAGTTCTTACAGTTTATTCTGAGGGAAACATGAATATGTACCAAGTCTACTGGCAATATCCATCCAATAGTTTTCAAAACATTTCACTCAAAACCACACCTCATTATCACGCTACAGGAAAAGTCAGATTATCATCAAAGTCATTAACATGTACCGTCCCAGCACCATGAAAGTCTGTACTGAATTTCATGGCAATCCAAACTGTTTACATATGTATTTCTGTCTGGATCAAAGTGGTGGACACACCAACGTTGCACGGAGCCACACAGATGTCTAGGTCTATAAACATCTTGCTGTTGACAAGCAGTAACACTGCACATTTTGAAAACAGATGAGGCTGAAGATATAAAGAGTTTTATTGAAAAACAGAATTATACAAGCAAATCAGATCATTATAATTATTGTAATGATAGTGTTCTCATGAAATGACACATACGCGATTCCTCAGGCTTTTCCACAAACATTCAGCAGAGGTTTTGTGTCTGCCTGTGTATGTGTGTGTGTGCTATGGTCCCAGCTGGCTCCCACTGTGCAGCTGGTTTCCATTTAGGCTTCATTTGTTGTTCCTCCAGGGAACAGATAATGCGCCTGTCCATTTGTGCCTCTATCCAGCACAAGGAAGTGAGGAACATCTCTGCTAGCGATTCACAGTGAGATCACAGAAAGTCTCAACTGTCTTTCCACTCACTGAGTGAACACAGCCATCACCAGTCCTGGCTGTCCCCACAGTCTGATGTGAGTCAGTATATTAGTTTTTCACAGTTGTTAAAACACTAAACCTCATTCTCTGAACCAAATGCTCAGTGTGCTAAACCCATTTATGGAATCATTCACTCTCTTGGCAAAACTCTGACCACATTTCTTACTGGCTGAAACACACTTTGCACTGTGATGAACTTGTGTTGCAAAATGGTAAACATGGGCGGCCAAAGCTGAACACAACTAAAACACTGCTAGTTGCACTTAAAATTGTTCATGCTTGTTTCAGTATGCGTGAGGAAGTGTACTCTCTCAGTGCCAGTGCTTGCAGTACAATACTATCCAACTACTGTCAAATTGCGCTGTGTTGCAACTATGTGCTGTTTTGCAGTCAATCATTTACAAACCTTTTTTCAGCTCTATTTTGAGTGTTTGAATTGGATCCCACAGAGGGGCCACATAAATACATTTTTTCTGGGTGAAGCTAGGTTCAATGTGAACAGGAGAAGAAGGAGAGGCAGAAACATAACTGGCTAATGTGCCATTGTGGAGGAGTCCGGCCAGTGTGGTGGCAACTTGACCCTTTGTGCAGCCATATGTAACCATGGGTTTCTCCACCTTCACTGACATATCTGGGTGATCTTCAGGATGTCGATGGTCATCCCGTCTACGCCATGGTTTGGGCTAATGTCAGCTTTCACAATGCTTTCCAGATATGTAAGTGGTTCTACATCAACCAGCCATTCATAAATGTTTGCCTTGCAGCCAACTCCCCTTTCTTCAACACAGTAGAGGAGTTTTTCCCCGTATGGCAATGCAAGGACTACGACCAAAACCCCTATACCAGGGATAATCTTCTACAGGCAATGGACTTGGCCTGTGGTGACACCGTTGTTGAGTCTTGTCAAAACTGGATCCGGCACACTGAAGGGGATTTCCCCCATTTCCTGGCGAGGGAGAATGTTGCCTGTGATGTAGACGAATTCCTTTGGCCTGACCCAGCACAAACAGGTGAGTCTGAGGCAGAATGAATCCCTCATACTTGTAGTACTTGCAGTATACAATATGTTCTGTATTAAGCTGTCAATATACATTCTAAAACAGCAAAATGTGCTTATTATAAACAATAAAAAGGTTTTTTTTCTTTAGCCACATGCCCTGACCATTGTGTTGATGTAGTGTGTATTGACTGCTCAGTAGTAATTATACTGAATTGCTGTGTGCATGATCTGAAAACATTTTTGATTTTGAGCACAGATCAAATGGCTTTGTGGGGAAAAAATGATTTTGATGGAGGAGTCGGGTTTTGCAGATGTAGTTTGAAGATTTGGTTTTGTGTTTAAAGTTTTGAGAAAGGATGGAAGGCTTCAAGAATTGTATCTTACCAAATGTGAAAAACTGTGCCAATGTTGAGGTCTCAGAAACACAGATGCATTTATGCTCGGCTAGGGTTAAACCAGCTAACCACATGTCTTCATGTTGTCCTTGTGGATTCTGTTGTGTCTCTGTGTAAACAACTGGAACACAATACATTCTCAAGATTACACATTCAAAAGTCTTCTCACAATCTTCTTTGCAAATCAAGGCCTGGCTGCACGATTGTTCACAATCACTGTATGAACACACAGATGGGCTTGGATGGGAAAAGCCTAAATTCTCTTTGGGCTTCCTGACTGAAAAATCTGAAGCACTTTAGGCCTTTGCCAATTCATTTCCCCAAAGATAATCTGCCAGCTTGGATAAAGTCTCATGACTCAACTGCGCTTTTGAACACATCACAAGCTTTTCAAGTCAGCCACAGATCCTACTTTATAAGCATTTTATCCTCGCTAGGGCTCTTGCAGATCTCACTTGGTCCTGCAGGGAGTCACTAGTGCGTGACAAACACCTGCTTCTCACCATAGTCTGTCTCTTCTCCCCCCATTTCTCCCACCTTATCCTTCCACTTAAAGGGCCAGGATGTTGGGCTGGTCCTATTGTGACAGGTCAGTTTGGGGTCATGCAGGAGGTTCCACATAAGCCAGATCTGAGGAACACTGAGGCTGTGAACAACCATGAGTTCCCTGTAAAAACAGGGATCAAACGTCTGAAGGTGGGGCGCTGCAGATGGTCGGGGAATTCCGAAGGTCCGAAAGCCCTGGTGGCGTGATGGTTTGACACCAATCAGCTGGAGGCACATTCCCAGAAAGACATCATCAATGGGGAACAGCTCCACCTGGAATTTAAAAAAATAATAAAAAAAAAAAACATTGTAGATCAAAGAATTATAAAAATAGACACCTAAATATCAGACTGGTCCAAATTTGAAGTACCTGTTGACAGGCAGAGCTAAGTCTCCGAGCTGTATGTCCCGACATGACAAACCCTCCTCCTCCAGCGTAATTTGGGTACAAACCCCCTCCATAAACAAACTCTGGCACATAGTATTTGGAACTGCGCCGGCGAATGGGTTTAGCATGGATAATAATATCGCCAACAAACAGATCCTTGTCTGGTTTCTGGCCTTGTAGCATCTCCAGTATATTCTCCACATTAACATACACATCAGCGTCACCCTTGAAGATGAATCTGTATAAGAAGAGATAATCGCAAAAGCATCAGACATGACTCACAAAAGGCTGAGAATCAGATCACACCCTGATTTAGGCTTATAAACACTGACTTGACATGAGGACAGCTGCTGTTAACCCATTCCAGAAAGTGTGTCTCCTTTAGCGTCAGGTTGAAGAAGGTGTCTTCAAAGTCCCAGAGCAGGATGTCCCTAAAGGTTTGACTCTCGTAGGTCAGGAGCCGATCCCACAGAGGCAGAGCAGTCCGATTCCTGGGAACCCCCAGCAGGAAAACAGTGCGGATGGACACACCATTTTGGAAAAGTCCCTCTTTACCCCAGGTCCGACGTACCACCTAAAAAGAATTTAGTGCAGAGAGAAAGATTTATTTTTTTTGTTGAACAATAAATTGACTAATTAAATATAATGTTAAATTTGTATTAACTATTTGTTTCACCAACATCAAGGGAATAAGATAGCAAACAATAACTTATTTACTGTGTAAAGAAAATTAAAAGCCGAGTCCCAATTAAACACAGAGTCCCGTTTACAAGCCGAATGTGGCTACACATTTAGACAAATAAATGCTGGTCTCAATTAGATGCCAGGTCTGGTTGCCAAGCAGTTCATTTTTATAGAAGTTCTTCAGATGTATAAAACCTCTTAAAGCCCACCAGGTTGTTGGCTACCCATCTGAGCTAATGTTAGATAGCTGTTTTTTTCCACTGTATTCTAAACTTTTGTCAATATGGACACATCGTTACCTTGGTAAACGTTGGATTTTCCAAAAGTCAATTGTTAGTTTGTTTGGTTTACTGAAAACATGAGCACCAAAGAATACAGTTATTGATTTTGATTTACCAGCATGGTAAATAAGTGAAACAAAAAAAAGTGTTGTCTTGGTATGCCAAGTTATCGTAAAATGAGTGTTGTAATTCTCCCTCTCTGACGCGCTGTCGGTCAGAGCAAGGTCAAATGAATGATTCATAATTGATATGTTATTCAAAGTCTTATTTTAGAGAGGTAATATTAATAATGGTTTAATAAACAATTTGATTATATTTCCCATCTTTGCTGAGCAAGGGTTTTGTTTGAAAGGTATTAAAGGCCCGACCCATACAGATGCCTTCCTATTGAGTTCAGTGACTGACGCAAATAAAAGCCCAGGCTATTAATTGATGTTTTACTGTACATACAGGTCTGTCATGATAATTATGTAATTACTTTAATCGTATAATATATGGACTTGACCAGAGTTGGGTAAAGGTTACTTTAAAAGTAATCAAAGTACTTTACTGCATTACTTTTTTTTAAAGTAACCAGTTACTTTACTGCGTTACTCTCTGAGTAAAGTAACTCAAGTACTTTTAAAGTACTTCCAACGTTACTCCCTGAGAAAAGTAACTCAAGCACTTTTAAAGTACTTTTGAGTATTCTACATTTCCTATTGGGCAATGGACCACAGGGCGCTAAGCCTACATTTTTTTGTCTCCAAAATTAAAGTTATGGACCACTTGCCCTTCACTGAGATCCAATTCTCCCATCACAGCCGTCACTTTGACCAGTAGAAACACAGAACAATCTGCTGCCGTAGACAACTGTATGACAACAACACCCCAGCGTTTTTAATATTTCCTCTAGGGATGTTACCACACAGAGTAAAAAGGGGAAATGATGGTGTGAAACAGCAGAGGCACTTTATCAACCCGCTGAGTTAACATTACTGTCATTAGCATCAAGCTAGCAAACAATGGTACATCCTCACGGTCGGACCTAAAGTAATAACATTAACAAATAGCGGCGGGGCTTTTATTCACCACAACTGCAGAGGCTCCCAGCTTCAATTGAAATAAACTATATTATAGACGGTCCATTATTTATTAATCCCTCTGTGTGTTTATATATTTACTTTTTATCTGCTCCGTTGTCTTTGTAAAGTTAACATATTGCACCGTCATTTCAAACTCAACACTTGTTTCAAATGAAAAGCCCCTTATAACCTCGGCTGAGAGAATCCCTCCATTTTCTAAATAGCCTTTTATTCTGAAACATTTGTAGGAACTTGGTTGTGGAGGACACAGTAGCTTGAATTTTTATGTACGGTGCTTCAAATGTAGCTCCTGCCACCTGCTGGTGCTTTTAGGTGACTACAACAACATGTCGGCTGGCACATTCACAGACACACATTCACAGTGACTGAAATAATAGTAAAAGTAATAAAAATAGGACAAGAATAACCTGATGACATCACACACGTCGTGAAAGACAACCAGGGATAATTGGTGAGTACCATCGTGTAGTGTGTCATGTCTGTCGGCCAAGTTGCGGCACGATTTTATGACTCCACAATCGTGTAATGTGACATAGTGACTTTCAGAACGGGCAGAAAAGTCATGTAGCGTGTACCAGGCATAATGCAAGTCCTGAGTCTGACCTGTCTGTCAACAAGTCCTCCTCCACCTTTTTTTAGACTCCACCATAGACAACGGCAGCATTTCTTCTACCACGTAGCTAACTTAGCCACAAGCTTCATGACTTCTTTCGGACTGATAGGTTTAACGTTATCTCCGTTATTAGAACCAAAAGACAGTCGTTGCTGTTTCGGAGCTGAAGGACAAGCGTTCTAAAAGTAACGAAAGTAACTGATGGCTTGTTTGAAAATGTACTCAAGTATTTGATTACTCAAACAGCAAACTAACGCATTAGATTACCTGTTACTGCAAAACGTAATCGAAGTATACCCAACTCTGGACATGAACTCAGTGATTTTGCTGACCTCGATATTGTGTTTGTTTAAATAACATGCCACTTGCATTTTAGCCAGCATGACGCCAGAATAAACAGCAGGATTTCCCCAGCCAGTATAAGACTTGGGTGCTAGCCTACGATTCTCCGGTTTAAAAACACTTCAAAGATGACACAGTGTAGCTTTAAAACTCTTTAAAAATAAGGTACTTTTTCATTTTCCAATTCCAATGTCTGAAATACTCTTAAGAATGAAAACGTAGTTGCTCTTTCTCCATCATATCAATAATATTGTTTATCGCAATTATTTCTGGGACAATATACTGTCATACAAAAGTAGGCTAGTTATCGTGGCATGCTTATTTACATATCGAGCAGACACAAAGCAATGTCAGCATTCATTTGGAGACATGTTTATGTCCATCTGACAAATTTACTGTCCGTCAAATATTTACTTCCTTTTTAGATCCACTTTTGGTCTCCACCAACTCCTAAAGGAAGCATCTGGCACGTTAGCTGCTAAATGCTCCACTGTGTTCACAGGCTACTTGTTAACTCTGTCCCACTTGTGCTCAGCGCAACTGAGCATTGAACTTTAAATGCTCACTATTTATATTATCTCCCCTCAAATAAAGCCTAATTTATGCATTGATTTACAGCAATTTTCTTTCTTTCTTTCTTTTTTTTTTTTTTTAAATAAAAGTGACACATAATTTTCTGGCAAAGGCCTACATACAACATGGCATATTTACCTGACGTTTATCAAAATCTGCAGGGATGGATTTCACTGCAATGAGCATGTAGGGAGCAGTAGTAGACCCTTCACTTCCTCCTCCTCCACCTCCTTCTTCCTCTGCTCCTCCAGAGTTACATTTATCTGGCTGGTCGATGAGCAGCTTGAAGTTTCTGTTGTCCTTTTCTCTCAGATAGCCCTCAAAGTCAAATGGTGGCATCGTGGGCAGCTGCTTGCCAGCTGCCTTAGTCGGCACAGCATTTTTCCGTCGCGACTTGGGTTTCCCCTTTGATTTGACCTGAGGTTTGGACTTGGGCTGAGGAGGTTTGGACTTGGACTGAGGAGGTTTGGACTTGGACTGGACCTTGCAGGAGGGAAGCTGTGGCACTGAAGGACTGGGTGGGATCTTCTATTTAGGAGAAATGATGTGAGACAGATGACATTTATTATAGTAAGAAAATGTCATCTTAATTAACATATAATAAAGTTTTATGTGCAAAAGTAGCATGAAAGCTGAAATGACACTACAAAATAATCTTACAGATACCATCATAATATCTGTTTGTACTGCTTCATGCTTTAAAAAATGTGTTGGACCCTTTGTTGGTCAGTGCAGAAGGACATTCATGCATACATAAATACAAACACACTGTGTGTACATACACTGATGCACTTGAATATTCATAAAGTGTATACAGCTCAGTGCTTGGTTATGAGTTTTATCTCAGTAGTAGACAATATGTGAAACTGTCTCCGCACTCAATGCTGTCTCCCTGTGAGCACAAAGAGTATCACGTCCTTATGGCGACTTCCCTATTCTTATAATTGAGGATGAGACTAACAAATGATGACCTTCTTGCAGCAACTTCAACTCAGCAAAGCACACTCAGTCCTCGTCCTCACCGCCTTCACCTGCGACTGCAACTATTTCTTTCTGACAGCAATCACCTTTTGCAAGACTCTTCACTTACTCTGTCTGCCTATTTGGTGCTGGGCTGGCAGTGCACACTGGCTATATCAGAGCTTGTTCACTGAACACAACTGCCTGCTGCTGCTGCTGCTGGACATGACACTGATGAGAGCAATGACACTGACCCAAACATTAAAGCTGCTGACTGTAAAACCTAAACAATGAGCTGGGAGATGCTAGAAACCTCTGCAGAGCTAAAGGGAACTGCAGCGTTAGTAATAAATCTCTATGGGTCTGTCGCTACAAGCACCGCCTTTCACACAGCACAGCCTTTTGATGCATGTAATCATGCAGCTTTATTTTTTAATGCTCCCTTAATACATTCTGAAATAAGCTTGTTTTGAGTGTTGAGCATATAAAAGTCTATTGCTCTTTGAAAGCGTGTATGTGTATTATTATGCTATTATTATGCTACGCTATCAGTGGCGTAATAGTTTCAAAATGACAATAATACTGTTTATCCCAATTTTTTCTGGGACGAGATAGTGTACAACAAAGTAGTTATTGTGACAGGGCTATTATGATGATAACTTGATTCTGATACATGCAAACAAGCTGGGGATGTATAATATATATATATATATATATATATATATATATAAATAAAAATTTACCTTTATCCTGTTATCAACATGCACAATATAAGTATCACAAAGACTGCTTGAACTGCAATAAATAGTATATTTACATGTCCCATGCAAATCGTGTTGAAACCGTGGCATTGAGTGACTTTAGGCCATCTAGTTTTAGTCTAGTGTTTCTCTGCTGAGTGAAGCTTGTTTTGGATGTTGTCATCATACTGTCTATGATGTGTTGGTGTAATTGTTCTGTTGCTCTGCACAGATCTGACACTTGTCTGCACGTCTATCTGTTCTCATCCCCGGCTCTTTGAAGCTCAGTGTGCTGCTGTTTCCCGGTAAAGGTTGCAGGGCAGCACTCAGGTCCTGAGTGGACCGCCAGGACACAATAACCTTTTATTTTAAGGTTCATAAAATACACCCAAATTCACTAATCTGTAGGATGTCGCTGCAGACATTCCTGTTGTCTTACGTTGCAACGTCAGCTGCTACAGCAGATGCTGTATTCACTCATGTCAGTGACTATGGGGCTTTACCATTCAGGGGATGTGCCACGTTTTTTTTCCCTTGATAATGCTAAATTGTGATGATGTGACTGTGCTACTGGATCTGATGAAGTTTTAAAGTTTACAGAATGTGCCCTGTTGAAGAAATATTGTCAGCCATCTTGCGCAAGACCAGTTATGTTGTTGTTATTTCCTGTTTTGTTCATAGTCTGACTAAGTAAAAAGGTCTTCTAAGAATGACAGAGATAAAGCATATTTCTCAAAATGTTGAGCCATTAAATGTATAGAGTAACTTATTTAAATTACCCATAGAAAGTCTAGGGCTAATCCATAAAATAACCACCTGTGGGTCCCGGGGGACTCACTACATTGAAAAGCTATCAAATTCAATGCATTTCCCTTTTTTTTTCTTAAATCAGTGTGCATTGGCTATTCATTGTCTGGGGTCTGTGTTAGCAGTGCAAACCTAGAGCAGAAAAACATTTAAACTGTTCACTTCAAAATTTGTTCATTTATCGCCCATCATATCATCATCTCTATATTCAACAACGTCATTGCATATCGCACTCCTGATATCATACACACATTCATAACTTGAATCAGATCGGGTCATACCCCTGAAGACTCCTGGCCTACTTTGGCCCTGCTGGCACCCAGCAAGGTCCTGCTAGAGCTGGTAGAGCCATGGACTTCCAGCTTCCACATAGGCTTGTCCCACCCAGAGGAGATCACCACCTGGAAACATGGGTGGTGGACACGTGACTTTAAAGACTAGGTACGTTTTGATAGGGAGAGGGTTGTATTGTCTAGTTAAAAATTTTACAAAAATCTTGATCTGCTTTTTAATATGCTGTGATAGGTTCCATCCTCACCTGGCGGGCATAGAGCAGCAGACAGAACAGCGCCAGCAGCAGCATTGTACACATCACATCTCCCTTCACATGGAGGATCCTCCTCAGTGTCACCATCTTTCTCAGCATCTTGTGGAGACACTGACGTCAGGTAAGTATTGGACTGGAACGTACAGGAAAGGGGCCAGTAGTGGAGACTGATACGGAGCAGATCTGGATTTGCAGGTTACTCTGCAGAATTTGATGAAGAGATGTTGTGATTTTCCTTCCTCCTATCTGCCGCATCGCTAAATATCACCTCAAACTTTACAGTTTGTCTGCAGAAACTCATATCACTGGAGGCACATCCATCGTGTCTGCCTCCATCCTCCCCTTCTTCTCAGGCACCAATGGGCGGGGACATCCTAAAGAGCAACAACAAAGAATCCATAATGATCATATTGTTACGTGTCCCTTTCTCCATCTGTTTGCTTTTCTAAGAAGGATAAACTATTCTGGAAGTCAGCGCTCTGATTGTGAAACCCTCTCTCGTCTTATCCAACACTATGAGCTAATCTGGCTTTGTGGCATAAATCAATTCAGCAGATTCTCCTTTAAATATGTTCCTGTGGCAAAAAGCAAATATCCACTTTAGATTCCGATAGGTACAACCATTCACCTACTTTTTCCTCCTTTTTTAAATCAAGATGCTTACTTACTTTTTAGTAGCATGGTTGGTCATTTGGAGGTTACAAGATGTCCTGGCACCTTTGTCAAAATGTGGTTGAATAGCAAGTCTGACCAGCTGAACATGACTTCAGAGTAGTATCCATTAAATGACAAAAAATATAATGAATTCAAAATGGTCCAAGATGTTATAACTGTCTTTAGATTCCCATGGATTCTCAGTTCAGAAGGGGGAGTGTCTGCGTCTTATGTAAGTGAGTGAGGGTACCAACTCTTTCAAAGAACACTGTGTCCCAACATACATCTCATCTGCAGACATCCCTAAATAACTGTTATACTGTTTAATCACAGCTATTCGTCTCTGTCAGAGACCACAAATTCCACACATGCATGGCCAATAGCGTCACAAACCTCTCGCGCAATTTACACAAAAAGTACCAGTTCTGATCAAACGTATTCTGCATGTTTCACACTACCAACAGCAACAAGCCTGCCTGGTTTTATAACCACAATAGTTATGAAATGTTCCCGGATTACTGCAAGTCATTCAAACTTACCAGACGTGACGGAGGAGGAGGTCAAACTGAAAACATCTGTGCCGTGGATGTCCGAAAATTGCAACACAAGCTGCAATCTGCGCACCGACACACGAAGCAGACTGATCTTCAAAGTTTCCAACAACTACGATCCAATGAGAGGAGAGAAGAGCGGTCCAGATGATGTAGTCAGGAGTGTGTATGTGTGCGTTTCGGTGTGAGTGTGTCGGTGAGGAAGGTTAGAACGAGTTACCTGGCGCTGCGCCTGGAAGGGTATGGTAAGGTTGCATTCAAGTGCTGTGGGAAATATCCAAATATGCACAGTCAACGATGAAGTGTAGGGAATTATAAAGACATTGAAAATAATAATTAAATGAATGATTTTTCTTCATGTAGGGTCAGCTATTCCGGAATCAACTAGCACTGCTTGCTGTCAGTTTTAGGTTAAACGTCTTTGTAAAAAGATCAGAAAAGTGACAATAATTGTTACACACAACCAACACTGTAATTATGAGTGTGTCTCTATTTGGGAGTAATGAATACAGCTTTGAATAGTGGGAAATGCAATTCATAATAAAGACCATAATTTTGATATACATGATAAAAATGGTGTGCATTCAACAATTAGCCTGTTGGCCTTATAAACTAATCACAATACCTATTGTTATTCTTTTTTCCCACATCAGTCTGTCAAATCCAAAGTAAGTTACTCGAATACATCAGAATGTATGAGCCAGTAGTCAGGGGAAGGAGCTAAAAAGGAGCACCTGAACGCAGCATCTTTATCCTTTAGGCTGACCACGTGACTCAAAGTGGAGCGGAGCGACTTGAAGCCAGATGCCAACACAGCAACTGGGGAGGATTGTAAAGGAAAAAATGGACTAATAAATAAAGCAATAGATAAAAGTAGAAAGTGTGGAGTTAAAGTTATGGTAATGAGTCATATCTTTTTCTAGTTTCTTCTTCCAGTCAGAGATCAGGGCCAGCGACAGAGCGATGTTTTATTTTGGATGTCCTTGGTTTTATTGTGCTGTGAGCAGACAGCATATCTAATTAAGCGTAACAGAATATTTTGATACTTTAAATATTCAGCCTCAGTCAAATGAGTTTCGGTAGTCTGCGATTATTTATTTATTTTATTTTTTTTGGGACAAGTTTAAGTGCGCACACAGCAAAGCACACTCACGCAGAGACACACAGCACGAGCAGCAGTAATAGGAATTTATGACTGCAGACTGCGTCTTTACTGAACCATATGTAGCGCCTATAGAATATGGCTTGTGTGAGTGAACATGTGTGCATCCAATCAAAACTATGCAGAGAGTAGGAACGTTGGAAAAACTGACAGAAGAACAAGAAGGGAACATTTCTGTGGGATATAATTCCTCATAACCAGCTGGTTACAGGGTTTAGTAGCCTGCAGCTAAACCAGATCTGTTTATCCTCTTTATAGTCAGTTCTACTGAACTAACTTTGGCAAGTGTTCTGTTAGGTACAGACGTGCAGTTATATGTAAAAGCTTTTCTGCTTCACTTTGAAGACAATTATTTTTGATTTAAAAAAAAACACACATCTTAATTAACCTATCTCAACACCTTACAGTAGAGTCTAAAGAAGTTATGGTGGCTTATGTAAGTAATGCAAATATACCTGTATGTTATTGTAATGCTTGTATTTATTTATTTTTTTTATCTCTAGTATCTCTTTTTGAAATTGAATTCTTTTCTAAGACAATTCAAAGATATTTGCAAAATGGTAGGGAGTATATACAGCTGTCTTTAATTTCAAGCCATCAAAGGTTTTTTAATCCCAAATGTGCATTCTTATTGCACTACAAATGTCTAAAAACTAGATGTCACTTTTTCAGTTCTCTCACATTATTCCCTGTTGTTACGCAAGCATCTGCCCATTAGTTGGTCTGTTATTTCAAGCTTATGCTGTGCAGTCAAAGTTTGTTTAAACCTGCAAAACCTAACTTCAAATTATAGTAGAGATCCCAAAGTTTTTTTTAAAAAAACATGTACATTGTGCATACAAACTTTTAAAACATAATTTAATTTCATAATATTTTCTGCCACAAACACAAAATTACATTTACAATCTTAGTGTATAACCTACAAAAGGTAAACAAGTTTAAGCACACAGCGTTGGTCCTGTGACATCCATTGATTTAAAATAGTTTTCTTTGGCTACAAACAGCACACACACAACACATACAGCAGCTGGGAGCAGAGACGTGAGTCTGAGTGAGCCGTCACACACAGCTATCAGGGCCAACAGTGATTTAAATGGCACGACTCTCCATCTGAGAGGAAGCTGCTCTCAGTCTTGCTCCAGCTGTACTCTCTCTAAACATCAGTGTCAGCTGAATTACATAGGCGGGGCGCCGATCCAGCACAGAGTCATTTTAGTGTCTTCGTGGAAACAGTTTCTTTTCTGAAGTTTAAACATTTCTTAGGCAAACACCTCTAGTACTTTCGGCTTAACGTTTCTTTCTTAACTCTTCACTACTGATGCTATCAGCGAGAATAAGCGAGCATATATCTGACCCATTTCTGTTTTGGATGAGTTTCAGACAGCAGTGATATGTTCAACCGTTCAGATTAATGAATTAAAATTAATTTCTCTGAAGCATCATTGTTCTCAGACTACCTTTGTTCCACTGCTTGTGAGAAATCGTTTGGGGGAAGCGTTCCACTCCCACTTTATGTCCAGCTGAACTCTCTAAACACTTGTTTCACTGCTGCCTGCCAACTGCTACACTGATTCTGACAATTATCTAGCTAAGCTGTCAATGCACTAAATCAAGCTCTTCCAAACAGCCACAGAGCTTAACTGAGATGGATAACATTTTTACTGAGCCTGTGGTCAGCATTTTATTTTTGTGAGCTAGCAGAATTTCAGGCTTTACGTACAGTGAAAGTATGATGGAGCTGGTGTCAAATGGTGCTGCCAGGCTGCTGCTTATTCCTAAATCATTGAAAAAGATTAAGGCTACAACAGGGTCCCTTTTCCTGTCCGTGTGTAGTTCTCGTCCCATCATTCTGGGGAACCTTCCTTGCTGGCATTAGATAAAGTTCAACTTTACAGTACTGATCATTTGTGCTTGTACTTCCAATCTCTTTGTCCATTCCTGCCTTCCCCCTCCTTCCAGCCTCAGGAGGATGCAGTGCCAGCTCTCATGATCCTGAACAGTGCGTTGACGTTGTTGCTTTTAATGGCATCTCGACAGGCAGAGATCACTTGGTTCTTGGGCTTACCCACTGAAGAGAAGGAGGAACAGTGACAGATTAATATGAGCAGACAATAACCCAAATGCTTTAAAGCTCCTACGCTCTACATGTATTTGTGCCATTTGATAGTGAAATCAGTACTAAAGGGGGAACAATGCCTAAAAAAATTCCAATATGTCATTTCCATGGTTGAGGAAAGTTCAATAAATATTTACAAACATGAGCTACTCTCTCTCAAAGCCAGAAATCAGAGAAGTAAGTCTCAAACTGTGATGATGTCATAGGGTATAAAGTCTGGGGCTGCTCCATAGACGATGAAGGAGAACCTGATTTTGTGAACCCACAGAATGTTTGTATTCTGCATTTAATACCTAAATGAGCGTTATTCTATTAAAGTGTTCTCAGTTATGGAACAGAAAATGTACCCATATACTACGAACATTCGCCTGAGTGCTCTCAGTGCCATCTTTAACATCTTTCCTTCATTTAAATATGTTTCTAAAAACATTTGAGGTGAGGATTAAGGAATGAAGTAGCAGAATCTTAATTTATATTTGATCAGCTCTGCCTAGTTCAACAGTTTGACTGCAGCTAAAAGCAGTGATTGACATGACTGACAGCTGCATTACAGACTCCTCAGCTCTCATTGGTTGTTTTCCTTTAGCTGCATTGGATTCTAACAAATGCCATTAGAAGCACTATGAGGAAGTAGAGGATTATGATTTTTTTCACAGACTATCTCTCTCATATTGTGCACTCAGGTTACAGTGAGTTCCATCAAATACGACAAAAACTTATTTTTATAAAGTTACCAGCTACAGCTTTGATGTTACCATTACCAACTGATGCTTTGAGGCAAAACTATAAGTTATGCCAGCTTCAGTTCAGAGCCACATCTGAAGACAGCGTACAAAATGATAACATGTGGTCATGAATGTTTTTCCCCAATACGCTGTATGTTGTATGCTTCCAAAAAAAGCTATAGGAGACAGTAAAACAGAGGCATTCCAGTCAAGTAGCTAGAGAGAGCCAAACTCAAGTGCTCTGCAAAGCATTAGTAGCCCCTCATCCACATCATCAAAGCTTTGTATATTCACAATGTGTGCAAAAGCTCTGGAGGACGCTGATAATGCTCTATGGGATATAATGTACAATCATACAAATACTAGAGAGAACATACAACTGAATCTAGAGCACACATGCATTACATTCAAAACCCTCCCCAGATATAATAACATTGATTATCTTAGACAGTCCCTGACATGAGCATCCTCTGTCTTCTACACAAGGGCTTGACTTCATGCCTGTCAGCCCACATACAGTACTGCTGTTAAGAAATTTTAGTTGTTTTAGTGTGTTTACACATGCACTCATACACACCCACACACAGTAGCATACCTCGGAGTCTACCAGCCCGCTGTATGGCCTGGTTGACAGACTTGAGGCGGCCCAGTAGTGCATTGTGGTTGTTAGAGCGGATTTTATACTCGTTGATCAGATCCCTGTTTAGATCGTACAGCTCTCTGTACCGCTTCTTCATTGTTGTCCTACAGAGGGCAAGAGAGAGAGAGAGAGAGTTAGAGAGAAAGTATGGGGAAAAGAGAGAGATAAAAGGTGAGTTGGTTTGGTCCTCTTTTCATCTTTTCAATATTATAAACATATGCTTAAATATACACTGATTTTCCACTGAAACAGTTTTAGATGTGTCTTTGATTTGATTTGGTGGACATTTTGGAGGCTTGTGGTTCAGCTGAAATGTATAGCATTGTACTTTATACACTGAGAGGCATTGCTAATATTTTTCCCCTCCCATTAATATCAGCAAGAGTACACTAAATTTTAGAAACATCTTTGATTATAACTCAATTCAACAGTACCACCAACTAAAGCTTAAAAAAATATCTACAAAGTCAGTGTTTGACATTATTTTTTGACCATCCGGTCGAGGGAACTGGTAGATGAAAAATTCCACCAGCCAGGCATATTTTTTACTGGACATAATAATAAATCACCTTTTTGTGTCACGTATACATTTGTTTCAGTACATTTCATTGAGATAATAAGGTATAATGTTAAATGCAAACTTAAAGAGGAGACCGGAGGAAAAAAAATCTCAAGATTCTACTAAAGTATGTGCTATTAAATGCATTTAAGGATTAAACATAAAGGTAAATTTGAAGGTTCTGTAAACCTATCTAATGCTTAATCGTTTTAATCAACTTCCTCAGATTTTCTCACTCTCCACCATAATCGCCCTCTTCTTTGCACAGTCCATGAAGTCTGACCTCCTGCTCCTGACAGAGTACAGCAGCTAGCAGCAGACTGAAGGCAAGTGATCAGCAGGTGATCGGGAAATTTAGTTGAGTAGCTGATGTCACATACAGTCAACAGTGAAACTAGGAGCACTCGAGTCAATCACTTTCACTGCACTGTTTAGATGAATTTAAAAACATCTGGTAGTGTGTGCGTGTCAAACTCCAGCACAGACAGCACAGCACTCCTCTACATGACACCAAAATGCGGTAAAGCCTCTCAGAATAGTTTTTATTACAAGACTATTTTGGGACAAAAATTTACCCACCATTGTGGGGGATAGCCTTCCAAGATTTATTTGCCAGATGGAAAAAATACCTGCCTTTGGCAGGTGTTAATTTCTGACCTTGTATACAGTTGTATCAACACATCAGTGAGTGTGTTTGTCCTTCATGTTTTTGATACAATCACTCTTTTGTTTCAGAAGTCATTGGTCAGAATTTTGCAAAACAGCAGACCTTAAGCCAAGCAAACATGTTGAATTTTCATGGTTGAAAAAACCCAAGTAGGACCAATTATATTAATGATGGCTGATGTTTTTTTTCTGTGGACTTAAAACAAAATGCACAATAAATCAACTCCAAAAGTGGCTGACCTAAATGACATGCAGCCAAAAAATTATTAGCAGTAGCCCTTTTCAGACACAGATCATGCTATAAGGCCGCTACAAAGTCCCTTCTTTATGCTATCTTTGCATTTTTTATACAAAACCAAAAAACAGCAGCATCATGCCGCTCCAGCGTTTGATTTTAGACATCATGTCGGCATCATGAAAGCAATGAGGCGTGATGGGCTTGACAGGTAACACAACATCCTTGGACTCTAGTGTGACATACAGCATATGCATCTGCAATACTTTCTAAACAATTATAAAAGCCTAGCATGTCAATAACAGTCATTTACCATCCTTGTTATATGGCCAATGATCTCGTCCTCTGCTCGGAGGGTAGCTCTCGCACCTAATTGTTTCCCAGTTTGTGGACATTTTCAGCCACTGTTCTTTTTCTTTGAGTTAGCTGCTAACTGTTATCAGGTGCTTTTTAAATCTCCTGCGGTAGGTCACAGGCATAGCACATCGTCAAAACATCACACTTGTGCCGCCCATCCTGTTGGCTGTTCCGTTTATACAGACATTGTTTTGGCGTTGTTTCTGCCTCCGATGCCACCTTAAAGGATAACTCTGTTCTTCCATCAACACTTTATACACAGAACTCCTGCCTTGAAGAGGCCGTGTAAAAGTACTGTCCATGTTTGGCCTCTATTTCACATAATATTATTTTATTATTATTTCTTTTTAACATGGATTATAAATGAGACCAGTTTAACATACTGTAATCATATTGTGGCTACTCACAAGTCACCCATAAGGCGAGCATCCTCTGCTTGCACCAGCATGTTTCTGATGTAGTTGGAGTGGTCGGCCATGGCTGCAGTTAACTTCTGATGGACAGAGTGGAACTCATCCACCTAGCATACAGATATTTAAGACTCATTATTAAACCACAGCACCAACAACAATAAGTGCATTCCCTCTCCTGACAAATAATGAATTAATTTCTCATACTGCTTCTGTCAGTCTTGACAAGCTTTTCACACAGGGCACTGTTGAAGTCAAAATTGTAGTTAAAATGTAGTAAATGTACAGGTTGACATGCATGTAACAGAAGGTAATGTGTCTTGCAGTATTAGTGGAATACACAGCATAAATTGTTTATGACAGCAGCGGTTTCAATCTCATTAAAGCCAAACCTCAGTGAGTGTAGTGCGTAGCTCCTCAAAGTAGCCGGGGAAATCTGCTTCTGCTGACAAGTCCTCTATTGCCAGGAAGGAGGCCAGTGATTGGACCAGATCTCCTGCCAGGTCGATGTCATCGGTTCTAAAAGTGATCTGATTGGGCAAATTGGAGTATGGCTTTAGCTGAATTAAGAGGAAAAGGCCAGGAGACAATAGATTGTACAATAGCTTTGTGCAAGCTAAGATCAGTTTTGTTTACTGTTGGTTAAGTAAAGTTTAGATTATTTTCACGGTCACATTTCCCTTTATGAGCACAAAAAACAAACTATGCATAATTCATTAAATGTAACTAAATTTACTTTGCACATATACAGTACTATGTCTATTTTACTTAAAACTACTTGCACCTAAACAAGTTAAGTGTTGTGTGGGGTATGATTTATTAAATTCATTACTCCTGAATCATCACATTTTTGTCCAAAATGGGCTAAAATGTGAGAGTTAAACTGATTATGGTGATGGATGACAGTGTGAAGATCAATTCTTCAAATAGATTATTATAATTATTGCTAAATAAACAACTAGTCTCATTGATTTTATTGGTATTGGCTTATCACAGTGACTTCATTAATAAATGTTTGTGTTTTGAGCTATGAAATCCAGGCACTTGTAATTCAGTTCTCTTGTTAATTCAAAGTCAAAGCTGGCTGAAAAAGCGTACAAAAGTGTAACACTGAACAACCGATGATTGTGAATTAAGCTTTTAGCTAAACACTATACACGTAACACACGTAATTGTTTTTGTGTGTTTGTACCTGTCCATTACTGGCCATACCGATGGACAACAGTCCCCCTCCTCTCAGCGAATTAAAAGTGATGTCAGGACTGTCTACTCCCTCAGGCAGCAAGAAGTTCTGATTCAGCCACATCACCACCTTCACACACACACACACGCACACACACACACACACACACACATGTATGTGAACAATCATATACATTACCTATTGCATTCATAGAGATTTTAACTGGCAAATATTTATCAACATGTTATTGCCTTGAACATGCTATTATGCTGTTTGGCATCAAGTGTCTATCTTCCAGAGAGACACTCAGCCTACCCGCTGTGGTCGGTCGTTGATACTGAATGTGACCCTTCCAGTGGGCGGAGCAGCTGAGGAGTCAACAGTGATGTCATACATGGAGAAACGAGGCAGCTGACGAGTGATTTCAAACACGTGGAACTGGGTGCTAGAGAGGATAAAAAGGAAGACGTGCAGAGAAGAGGGGTTAACAAAAAAGAGGCGCTAATTACACAAGAAGAAAAAACACTAATGATAGCACATGTACTTTACTGTCTCACACATCCTACCTAGTTTTTCCTCCTACAAAGGCTTTGATGTGCAGATCTACTGGTATGTCTTTGGGTGGGACAATGGGGACTCGGACACAGCCTGACAGGTTCTGGGCGCTGGGGTGGACGACATGGCTCTCCCCCTCAAATATCCCCTCTGCGAAGATGAGCACCGCACGGATGATGGTTTCTAGAAAGGAGAAAGGAGAGATACAGGGACTTATTAGTATTTATCTAGTCGTTGACATGCTTGATATTCCCAGCTTAATTAGTAAATATTACCATTTGGTGTTGAAATGCTGAGCTCTACATGAGCCTTCTGAGCCTCTGTAGCAGCTCTCACTGACAACGCTGTCTGGAGCTGAGTGTTGGCTGGGATGACACCCACCCCACTGTTTGTCTCTGACACACCCTGAAACAATAAAAGAGTTTGTTGGATGTTAGCATATAGAATAATATACAGCCCAATGCCAACTAATGATCCTGTGATTATCTATATGAAGTCTGCTATCTGTGAAACAAACAGGGGTGTGGCCAAAATATGATGAGGGGGGATTCTGCTAAGCAGATCTTGCTCAGCAAATATGATTGCAGTGTGTTTTGAGACATCTTGCATTCAGGGTTGAGAATCTGATGCGAGGTTAGCACTCAAGAAAAGCGTCAGGAGGCCTTCAAAGTCAGCAAAATTAATAGTTTACTGTTTTAATAGTTTACTTTTTTGTCAAGAACCAAACAAGTAAAATGGGCAATTCGCCATATGCAAGAAATAATTCTTTTAATCCATCTTTCCATATATCACATATGACATTTATAAGTAACCGATTGTACTACATGTACTTTTGTTTAATGTTAAAATGTTAAAACAAATAAAATCTGACATGACGAATAAATAAATGATGTTATGAACATCTGTACCTTGGCATTCTCTTCATAATTGCGTAGCTCCAGCAACAGATTCTGTCTGCGTTGGCTGAGCTCTCTGATGAGGTCCTGCTCAGCACTGGAGTCCATGAGATTCCCCTTGAGGTCTTTACTGGCAGGCAGGTAACCACGAACTACAAGATACACACATTTACAACACTGATGACATTCTCTTCCAAGCTTATATGGTCAGTTCTTCCATATCCGCTGTAACTTTATTCTGCAACGTTCTAAAATGCTTTAGTGTTGCTATAAATCTTTGGGCTGACAAAAAAAAAAAAAAAAACAGTCACAGAAATTTGTAAAAGCATTTACCCTGGAACACACAACATGGCCCAAATTCAACCAGTTTCAACACGTTATCTCAAATTTATGAATAAACCACACAGGCAGACACAACCAAACAACATACCCTCTCCCTCTATAGAGGTGCAGATAAGTTGTTTCTGTCCATCCAATCTGTAGTCTCCCTCCACCACTCCGGCCACAGAGGAGGAGAAGTTGTCTTTAAAAATGACCTCACCTGTGCGGTCGCTACGAGCGTCAATCTGAAATAAAAGGGGAATGTGATCAAACACCAGCTAGAGATGCAGACGTGCTGTTTCCAAAATCTAATTACAAATCCCATTTCGTCAGTGTGAGAGGTTGTTTCTAAAGGCCTAAATACCTTTCCATTGGACCAGCCAGTGATCAGCTCCACCACCCCATCAGCATTCAGGTCAAAGGCATGGATGCTCATTGCATGATTCTTAGACTGATTGGGGAGACAAATTACATTTAAGGCATGGGTGTTAGTAAAAAGGCACTTAAATAGTATGGAGTCAATCAATCAAAATATCCTGCTGATGCAGACCCAAATGATTAAGTACAAGTTTTCAGACAGTTTGTTTCATAACAGAGAAGGGAGGGGAGCAAACATAGAACAAACCGATTAAGGCTTTCAGAGGGAATGGCTGATGCAAATAAATATTACGCCTACACCCACCAAGTGTTGAAGACTTTAAATGTAATTACTAATGTCTATTATTTCTGTTTTATAAGGTTAGCCCCTCTTGTCCAAGACGCCATTATCGTGAATAACTACGGTACCTTAATCCTCCAGTAGCGCGCGGTGCGGTCATAAACTCCCACGGTGCCATTGGCCAGAGCATAGCCAAACCTACTTCCATACATGTGGCACAGTGATGTCACTGTCTGTATGGAGAAGAGCAGAGGGAAAACATTTCTACTACTTTGCTCCAGTATAGCAAAAGACAGATTATACAAGATATGACTAGCAACAATGCAATGATGATTTTAAGTATTACTGTGCGACTGTCAACTGTACAAAACATGATTTATTGTTTTTAAAAAACACACTGTTGTCAGTATTGGTGAATTTTCTCTGAAGTCAACAAGTTTAAATAGAGCGAAATACAGTGCATCCATTTACCTCATTTTCAGTCATCTCAGACACAAGCTCATCCTCTTTGAATACCCTGATGTCAAAGTCCTCTGATCCTACCAGGAGCTGTAAACACAATACACAATAGCTGACGATATTTTTAAAATCAACAAATAATCATATCAATATGAATTTATCTTTCATTAAACTCATGTAGTTAGTTAAGTTTAGACACAACTAGGGCTGGCCAATACTACCCTAGTACTATTCAGTTGGATGGTGAGGTTAAGAAGACACTGGATATTTGTGGTTTTTCCATCTTAAGTCCTAACCTGTTTATCACAGCTCGCAAATCACTTTGGTTAGTTCTTTGGTGCTCCTTTTTAGTTGGGTTTAAAAGCAAAGAATCCCCAAAAGGGCGTAGTTGCATTCTCTTTGCTAACAAGGGCAGACATCTTTCCTGCTGGAGTCAGAGCTACATGGGTAATTATGTACACCATCCGATATATGTTAAAATGTTACTTTTGTTTCGATACGCTACAACGTCGTGAAGCGTAGAGAAAGCAAGAGAAAAAGGTAAAGAAACATAGGAAACATAGCGTAGGACTATTATCTTGGCTGACAAACTATCAATAATCTCATCATATCGGCCAAGCCTTGACACAAATGTAAAAGAAGAGAGATATATAAATCAGGAGAGCGATATGAAGAAGACGAGCAACAATACTCTGTGCTGAAACAGCAGACGGTGTGACTACACAGCATGTGTCTCAGACTGCCAGCCAGTCAGAACTTACCTCATTTTTCCCATCCCCAGTGAAGTCACACAGCACCAGAGATCTGACATTATCACCAGTTACCTTAAAAGAAGAACTTCATGAATACATTCATTTAGTTGACTCAGCCATTCAAGAAATCTTGACAGGGACTGAAAATAACCAGAATGACAAAAAATGGCGTTCACTTTGTCTACTTGTGTCAAATAAACAGGCCAAATCAGATAAATGGGGCAAAAGATCTCATCCAACAAATGGCTAGAAAAAGGTTCGATATGCAGAAATATAACAAATGAAAATAAACTAGTTACACTTTGATGTATGGAAGCAAATCGTGACTAATATTTAAATTAAAATGTATTTGCAGAAATGCTTTTTCATTTTAAGAATGTGGCTGCATTATTTGACTCATATATAAAATTAATCATCAGTCATCCTATTTGCATTTTAATTTTCTTCTTCAAGACTGCTCATTCTTTTACTTAATTAAAATGAAAAAGAAAAAGTCATTTGAGATTTAATTTTCAAAATATGCCCCAGCAAATAGATACCAAATTCAATTTGAAATGTAAAATTTGAAAATTAAAATGCATTTACAGAAATGCTTTTTCATTTTAAGAATGTAGCTGCATTATTTGACTCATGAATAAAATGAATAATCAATCAACCTATTTGCATTTGCATTTTCTTTTTCAAGACTGCACATTTTATGCCATAATCAAAAAGAAAACAAAGAGGACATTTTTATTTCGTTTTCGTGGTCTGTCCTGCAAAATAGTGCCCATAATTTGAAAATGATTTGGCAATCTGAGCGGCGTAGGAGAGTGACGTCAGTAGCCGCTCTTCTTCAGCTGACCGTGCTACCCATCTAATACAGTAGGGGGCGGTGTGCACATTTGATATATGGATGCATCATAGATCATGGTGCTCCCTGAGATTGTGCTTTCTAAACATCGTAATTTCCCAAAACTGAATAAATACCACACACAGCAACACAAAACTGCTTTGCTAGCTCAATCATGTTGTAACTAAGATATCTGCTGGAAAAAATAATTTTTTCATGGACTGTTCATTGAGGATACGGAGTTAATACGTCCGCTGACTTGACAGTCATTTAAGCTAGTAGCAGCTTATACTTGTACTTATAGCTTATACTTTGTAGACATCGTGATTTCCCAAAACTGAATAAATACCACACAGTCCAGCAACTTTTCCGGGGGAAACCCTGTGATATTGACACGTTAAATAATTTTCATACATACAAAGCTGCCTAATATAATTTAGATCTGCCCTGTAAAAGTGTGTGTATAGCACACTGAATGAGTGTTTGGTGTGAAGAGGACCTTACAAGTGAGCGCATTGTGTTTTCTTATGACAAGCGGTAATAACATCTTCGCACCAAACACTCATTCAGTGCACTATACACACACTTTTACAGAGCAGATCTAAATTATATTAGCCTAAATATTTAAGATGATTACTTATGTATGCAATGATTTATTGATATTAAATATATATATAGATAATATAGATAAACATACAGTCCAATTCCTTTGATCAATGGATATTTTTTTGCTTAACAATTTAATGCAGAACAGCAAGATGGCATGATGCAATTTAATTTCTATCATGATCAAGACCATGCTGAAAGCTGAATTAATAGTAGTGTAAATATATCTATGAAATGTATACAAGTTTACAAGGGTCTTTGTTGACTGCAGCTTGTTAGCTATGGCCTCCAAGCTTATTACACACTGATGTCAATAGGTACTCAATATCATATCAGTTAATCTTAGCTGTGCATAATTTATTAATTTCATGAGCAGATTCAACATTTGACAACCATATTGTATGGGTTAGAATCAAACCAAGGCAGTATGTATGAAAATTATTTAACGTGTCAATGTCACAGGGTTTCCTCCGGAAAAGTTGCTGGACTATTATTTAGTTTTGGGAAATCACAATGTCTACAAAGTATAAGCTCAAGCTGAGTGTATCGGCAATCCAAAGCCATTTTTAACTCATGTTGGTGTGCAAACACGAGGTCCTCCATGGTACGCTTTGAACACTTTATTGACTTACAAAAACGTTAAAAACACCTACAAAAAGCCAAGTGTAAAAAAGACTTAAAACGTGCTCGTGCAAAAGGACAAAAATACTACGATTATAACGAAAACCCATTCACTCGACACACACACAGACACAGCTGAAAAACTGTGTGGCCTCCCCTGATTCTCATTCCATAACACTGATCAACTGTGACTCCCCTATCTAACCTACATATCACTGATCACCACCTACGCCCACAGCTGTGCAGGTAACCCGTAGCAACCCTAGTGCCTACTAACACTGAGAGACACGGCACCTGCTACCAGTTTAAATGACTGTCAAGTCAGCGGACGTATTAACTCCGTATCCTCAATGAACAGTCCATGAAAAAAATATTTTTTCCAGCAGATATCTTAGTTACAACATGATTGAGCTAGCAAAGCAGTTTTGTGTTGCTGTGTGTGGTATTTATTCAGTTTTGGGAAATTACGATGTTTAGAAAGCACAATCTCAGGGAGCCCCATGATCTATGATGCATCCATATATCAAATGTGCACACCGCCCCCTACCGTATTAGATGGGTAGCACGGTCAGCTGAAGAAGAGCGGCTACTGATGTCACTCTCCTGCGCCGCTCAGATTGCCAAATCATTTTCAAATTATGGGCATTATTTTGCAGGACAGACCACGAAAATGAAATAGCAATGTCTTCTTTGTTTTCTTGTTGATTATGGCATAAAATGTGCAGTCTTGAAAAAGAAAATGCAAATGCAAATAGGTTGATTGATTATTCATTTTATTCATGAATCAAATAATGCAGCCACATCCTTAAAATGAAAAAGCATTTCTGTAAATGCATTTTAATTTTCAAATTTTACATTTCAAATTGAATTTGGTATCTATTTGCTGGGGCATATTTTGAAAATTAAATCTCAAATGACTTTTTCTTTTTCATTTTAATTAAGTAAAAGAATGAGCAGTCTTGAAGAAGAAAATTAAAATGCAAATAGGATGATTGATGATTAATTTTATATATGAGTCAAATAATGCAGCCACATTCTTAAAATGAAAAAGCATTTCTGCAAATACATTTTAATTTAAATATTAGTCACGATTCGCTTCCATATTGATGAAGTCTCACTGAGTCATGAGTTGAACGTTATTTTGCTATTCAATGAAAGCAATGTTCTGAATGTAAGACAGACTGTATTGTGTTGTGATTAAAAATGTTGTCTGGCTGTTCTTACTGTCCAGAAGTGGTCATTGCCCTCATAGTCAAAGCCTTGTAAGGCGCAGTTCCCTCCAATGATGGCAAGAGGACTGGGAATGTCGCCGAGTTTCCCCAACACAATAGCATTGGCTCCATCTGTCACCTGCACACACACACACACACACACACACACACACACACACACACACACACAAAATAAACACAAACACAAACAGGGTCCCTTAAGATAAAACACTTATGTCGACAGCTGGACTTCTCTTTTGTGTGTAAACGCTGCTGCTTGAACCATTCTCACATTTCCTTTTTGAGTAATCATTTCTACACAGACACAGCACACCAAAAAGCCACATACAGATTAACCCTTAAATGCATGGGTGTTTCTTCAAACATTCCTACATAGCTCTGGTCTTTAACAGCACAGATTAAAAATCATGTTGCTTGTAAACTTTTTGTAACAAATTATAAACAATAGCAAACAAACAAAAAAATATATATTTTCGCCATTTATGGCACTGTCTTACAATAATTTTTTAGATGTCAAAAACTGTTTCATTCAAAACTCAATATATTTTGGTATAACATGTTATATTTTATGTTCTATCTAACACATAGCCTACTGTGGCTTTTCATCTACAGACACCTACTAAAGCCAGATTAATCAGCACAGTAATCTTAAATCATAGTCGTCTGCTTCTGCATCTCACTGCAACATGGCTGTGTATACTGCATGCGCCACTCAAATGTTTCCAGTTGAGTGCAAATGGACAGAAGAGAGAGAGTTCCTCGGCTGAACGGCTCTGTTTCTGGACGAACCAATGACTGTTAGATCATCAGCTCCTAAAGTACTGACTCTTCTTTCCTTTTTTCTAGCCATGGCCTGAACAGCTAAGGGCCATGGTTTTCCAGGAAAGTGAAGAGATCTTCTGGCTTCCCAAGTTGAAAAGCTGGCCAGGAAAACTACTTGCATAGCAGTGCTGAGGCAGTTGAGATAAAGCTTCCTTCATCAGTTCTAACTTCTCTTGGGAGCTCTACTTTCTTGCTAGCCTCATCATTTTCATGCTCTAGTTCTGCTTTTAAGTGATCTGATTCATAAATGGCACAAACATAAACATCTCATCATCATTAGCCTCAGGTGCATCTTCATCTTCAGAGCATCTGTCATGAAAACCCTCCAAAATAAAAGAAAATGCTGCTCTGCACTGGAGCTGACACCCAGGTGATGCTTCTTCATGTTACTGTGACAGACAGATAATATTAACAAATTTTCCATCACTGTGTCTGTATTTATTCATTGTAACACTGAGATAAAAGTGCCATCAGGAGGTCAAACAGGTCAATACAGCATGACCCTTCACCAGTTGCTTCCAGCATACTGTGACTCAAGAAATGTAACACACTTACTGGTTTCTACTCTCTACCAACTTTATAAACTTTTCAGAGAAAAACGTCTGAATCACGTCTGAAATTTTGACACCAGAACAATGTTAAAAAAAACAAATACTTTTAAGAATATAACTAGTTGAGTGCTTGATTGTGTGATGTAGTGGTGTAATGTGGTACCAGGTTGCTAAATGATTAAGGAGACATTTTACTTAAACACTTGTGTTAAGCAATACCCTCAATGCTACAACGCACATTTTTTTGTATTTTGTATCTTTTTACTTATTCTACTCAGTTCCACTCACCTCTCTGTAGAATATATCAGCATTGTCATGGACATCATAGGCCAGCAGGTTGGTCTGGGATCCCACCAACAGCGTGTCCCCTGTGGTGTTTGGTCCCAGTGTTCCTGCCGTAAGACAAGTGACTGCCTGATTGATGTTAAGGAGTGAGATGTCAGAGTCTTGTGTGCTCTGGCTCAGTCGGTGGGCCACGGGTCTCTGACCACGAGCATGAGGATTATGGATAAAAACCTTTGGGAGAGAAATAGAGAGAATCAAGGGCATGAGGTGAAAACTAAAGGATGATGTATAGTAAGTATCAAAAGTGCAAAAGGCATTCTATAATCAAAAGTGAATGAATGCAGTGATGAGTGCAGGACTAGAAGAGATGTGGGGAAGTACAGAAAGAATGTGTCTATATAAATCAAGAATATAGCTACTGTCTTTCCACAATGTTACAACAAAGCCACGAAATGGGATTTGTATATACATACCTGAAGGAATAAAGGAAGGTAGAGAGTAACTACGCTATGCTAACTACGTTTTGCTCATTATGAATTCACCAAAGTTATGATGGAACAGTGAAAACATCAATTTCCCTCACCTTCCCGGCCTGTGTGGCTGCAGTAAGGCATGGGTGGACTCCATCAAATTTCCCAACAGTCACCATCCGAGGGTTGATCTTGTGGTTCAGCTTCAGTGTAAATATAGGGACCAGCATGGTGACAACTGTGTATGCCTATTCAGACAAGAGCCCAAAGGAGACAAGCAGACAGACAGCAGGAGGTACTTTAGTATTTCAGTTTTTCCGGGTAGTTATTTAGGAAATTAAGCACATGAGAAAAGCAGGCTGCCATGCATAACGCATGTGACCAAGTGGCACTGCGTGTTTTTGCCACACTAATGTAATTACAGGCTTTACCTCTGACACCCAGTGGAGAGTTCTGTTGCCTAGCAACAAAGAGTAGCAAGCTAAAGCTTTTCATCTGGCTAATCTCCCTGTCGTTTGCTGTTCAAGAATGTCAACTATACTACAAAAAGACACCGCACATGACTCTTTAACATATCGTTAACTTTGTTCCACTCCCAAATACGATATTAATCCTTCGAAGGAATTAAAATCGCCTACGGTTGCCTTCATTGCTTTGCAAGCCTAGCATAATTAGCCATCGTTATTGTCGCTGGCTCCAATGTTACCGGAAACAATTCCAACTATTGACGACAGTAGAACACACGAGATAACACTTTCTTAAGAAAAACCCTACCGAGTTGTGCAAACAGTCTCGCCTGGCCCCCTCCTCACATGTAACTGTTGGATTCGGGTTAAAAGAGAAGAGAGCTAACCAGCTAATGACCTAGCTGGATAGCGCGATAACACAGCCCTAACCTGCCAACAGCTACTTCCTGTCTGCTGTTTTCAAAATAAAGGATTCTGGTTAAGTTTCTCTGGAGCTCCATGAGGAGAGCAGTGTTAGCATGTAACTAAATAAGCTCTATTTATTCTACCGGTACAGGTACTGTTCTTCAGATCACTCTCGATGGACTACTTCACCTGTTACTTTATACTTCCATTCCATCTCACTAAAGAGTAAAATACTATATACTTTCTTTTTACTCTGCTGCACTGATTTTACAACTAGGCTATAGGCTATATAGATTTTTGTTAGATCTAGATTTAACATGTAGCATGCAGCTAAATCCAGTCATTATGTTGTAAAATAGGCTGTAATGCATTGTTATAGATTAAACTACTTCAGCTTCATATGAAGTAGTAAGAAAACCCTTTATCTTGATAACACTAACATGATCCTCCACTGGTAATTGCAGGTCTGATACATGACACACGAAAATTAATATTTCTACAATTTACTCTGAGTGCGCTTATGGACATCACAGACTTTCAGGTCAACCAAGAGCTAGTAAAGGCCCATAGCTAGTAAAGGCCCATACTGACAATTCCTTCTACAAATGCTGTGCATTAGCAATGCTTATTCCTCCTCCTTATTCTGCATGCTCAACATAAACTCTGTAGATGAGACTGTTTCCAGTATAGATAAAGCTGTAGTGACGATCCAATGTGGTGCAATCCACCACCCAAACCTGAACATGCTCAATAATGAAACATTGTATTGCCCAAATAAAAGTAGGGAAAACAAGATAGCCTATCAGAAAGAGGACAGTTTGGAACCTTTTTCTTTTTCAAATGGATTACAGAAGACAATGTTTAGTGAGTTCATCTTGTAATTTGTCAAAGTACATAATGTGCAAAGCTCCTCCTGTGTTTGCAAGCATTACAGATGTAACTAAAGCTCTAATAATAATAATAATAACTTAGATTGAGTTGTTCTTCAGCATGGTCCAGTCTCTGTATTAAAGAGATGTTATTTCTTTTGGCAGTGACAGTAAATTCCACTCCTGTGTTTTAAATGTTGCTAGTAGAGTTACTCTGTGATTAACATTGGAATCAAAGAGTGTGCGTGTAAGTTACTGTATCATGTAACATGCTGACATTATAAAACAAATAGGCTATCGAATGTGTATAGCTATGACTACAAGACAACAGAAAAGCAGGAAGATAATAAACTCTACTGAGCTCACAGCTCTATGTGTAGGCTTATTGATCTTTACTGCAGTGAGGTTTTATCAGTCAGAGAGTTTTAGGAAAACTGAATAAATGCTGATCAACATTCAACCCTGCAGCTGCTGTTTTTTCGTCTGGTGATGCCGGTGAAGCGTGCTCCCTGATGACGTCACCTCTGGAAAACCCCAAAACCTCTATGGATGAAGGGACCTCCCGCCGGGTGCGGTGGCGCGCGCCTGTAATCCAAGTTACCGGGAGGCTGAGGCTGGAGGATCGTTTGAGCTCAGGAGCTCTGAGCTGCAGCGGACTGTGTTGATCGGGTGTCCGCACTAAGTTCCGTATCGATATGGTGCTCCTGGGGGAGCCCGGGACCACCAGGTCGTCTAAGGAGGGGTCAACCGGCCCAGGTCGGAGACGGAGCAGGTCAAAGCCCCCGTGCCGCTCAGTAGTGGGATCGCGCCTGTGAACAGACGCTGCAGTGCAGCCTGGGTAATACAGCGGGACACAGTCTTTTTATACTCTTCTATACACACACACGCTCAAAACAATGTCTGCACGTTACAGCAGCTTCATCACTGCTTCTTCATTTTATTCTTCCCATCAAAACCCTCACAAACCACTTCTCTGTTTCTTTGTCCTACAGCGCCTCCACCTGGAGGAGAGGAGCAATGACCATCAATCACACCAGTCAGTGCAGCACCACAGACAGACTACTGTCAGCTAACTGTGTTTTTATTTCACTTATTCAATGAACATGATGGAGAAGAGAGAAGTTCCTCCAGGAATGATAATCAGACACAACATCAGAGTTGCAAACATTTAAATATTGTCTATTTTTTCTTCTTTCTTGTTGTTATGTTGTTAGTTTGCGTGTCTACTGTCTGCACTTTATTTCCCTTTATTTATTAGGAAGTTTCTTCCAATGAGCAGATGAACCCCTTAGCTGCTGAAAAACAGCTGCTGAGCATGTATCAATAGACTTTTTCACCAAATACATTCTGATGTGAGAATATAATAAAATGAATGATGGTTTACTGGGACACTTGAATACTTCACAGCCCCCCACCTCCTGATCTTTCTGCATGTTCATGTACCTGCTGCCTCCAAGTTCCCATCAAGTAGGCAGAGCACACAGCAAACTACACATTATTCATTATTTTCCCTCACACCAGAAATCAGTCAGAACTCCTGGACACTTAAAAACGTTATGTGCTTTCATTATTACTGTTGAAATAATGTGTTGCTCTATGTTAAGGATCAGAGTGCTTCAGTGCTCACAATGATGTGTCTGCTGCAAATATTATGAGATTTACATTTGAGCAAGAAAATTAAAAACTGCATGTGATAAACTTGACAGGACAAGAAAGGAAACTTCATTCAAGAATAAAAAGCAGCTGTGCAGCATTCAAATGTTGATTTGGAATTCTAGTGTCAGTGTTATGATTGAAGCTTAGAACTGTTGAAGCGTACAGCCTCAGTATGCTGTAACTGACTTGTGTTATGTATGTCCTGGCTCTTTTGACTTTCAACTGCAATGGCTGGAAGCAGGGCTCATCTGGGGTTTTAATCCCATCCAGATGTCATACCTCTTGATCAACAAACCTTTTTATAAAAAAAAAACAGAAGTTTTAACTGTTATTATATTTAATTTTATTGTTGTCTTTGTTGTTTTCTAGTATGTTAAATAACAATATAACTCTGATTCACTGAAGGAAATTCTGATGACTTTGGAGTTTGCACAATTGATGCAAACAGAAGTTATTTGCTGTCACTGGGTGTAACATGTAACCTGGCCTGTGTGACCTTGTACCCACTTGGTTCAAGAGCCAGGGCTCGTCGGGGATTTGAACCCAGGACCTCTCGCACCCTAAGCGAGAATCATACCCCTAGACCAACGAGCCATGTCTTCCATGGGAAAAAGGAGATCTTCAATTTTCAGCCATGTCATTCCCAGATGTGCAGCTAAACTGCACACTGCTAATGTGGCCAATAGGCAGCTTAACTAATCATTGACTGATGATTGTGACATCTGATTGGAAGTTACTCAAGAACTGTCCATTATCTCATAGTTAGTTCCTCATTGGTTCTCTCAGTTGTTTCTCAGTTAACTAATCATTGACTGATGATTGGTTCACAATGATTAGCTACTCAGTGACATCTGATTGGGAATTACTCAAGAACTGACCATTATTTCCCTCATCCTTATTGTAAAGTGTTACCCTGATTTCAGGATCACAGGGTAGAAACATACACAAAATGTAACAGTGCAAGACAATTTAATATTGAATTTGAATACAGGTACAGGCTTTATGTGCAAACAATGCAGTATTCTAGACTTATCTGTTGCACAAATTACAGTGAGATATGCAGCAGATGTTGATGTCAGGTACCCAAAATAACATCACAGTTGAGGCACAAATCTACAGGAGAAAGAAAACTGTAGTGCTGAGTGGGATATAAAACGTTGTGTAGCCGAGGGTGCTGTTTGGCCAGATGAGAATGGGTCTTTAAAGGCACAAACTGGTCTAGGATTTGTCGATAAACTCAACCAGAGCCGAGTGAGTGACTGCTTATGCTGCTCATGTCTTTCCCAAAAAAAGAAACGAAATAAAGAAAAAAGGGAAAAGAGCAGAACGACTGTAAAATTTAAACGGTGCGTGTGAGAGACATGGATAGAGAGGAAGGATGGTGGGCCCTCTGAGACTGCTCATGCAGGGTCCAGAATTGTATGCTACGGTCTTATTTCAGTGTTTCTAAACAGCTGTCAGTGACAGAAGCATGGATTCTGACTGTTGGGGAAAGGTAGAAACCTCAGGAAGAGCAACTGAGAAGGGATCCCTCTTCCAGGATGGACAGACGTGCAATAGATGTCGTACAGAACAGATCAGCATAATAAATTAACAGTAATCCGTATGATACAATGAGACAGAAAGAGAGACAGAGAGAGATGCAGGACAGACGGTAATGGCAGTAGCTTACAACAGCATTAATGAAAGTAATAACAATATAATTATAATTCTGGCTGTTGTGGTACAGTATGTTGAAAGTATATATTAATATCTGATAGTGTACATATGTGACAATAATCATATGTGTATAATAACAGTAGGAGGCATCTGGCAGGACCACGGCAGCAGCACAACCACACACGTCACACTACCCAGGCACCGCTGCAATATAAGTTAACCTGAGTGACAGTGGAGCACAAAGGCTCCGGAGAAGAAGCCGAGTTAGTGACATGCAGTATGTCCAAGTTAGCAAGATGCAGTAACAGGACACGAGAGAGAGAGAGAGAGAGAAGGTGCCCAGTGTATTATAGGGGGTCCCCCGGCAGACTAGGCCTAAGTCAGCCTAACTAGGGGCTGGTACAAGCCAAGCCTGAGCCGGCCCTAACTATAAGCTTTATCAAAGAGGAAAGTCTTAAGTCTAGTCTTAAATGTGGAGACGGTGTCTGCCTCCTGGACCGCAACAGGAAGATGATTCCACAGGAGAGGAGCCTGATAGCTGAAGGCTCTGGCTCCTGATCTACTTTTGGAGACTTTAGGGACCACGAGTAACCCTGCATTCTCAGAGCACAGTGTTCTGGTGGGATAATATGGCACTATGAGCTCACTAAGATATGAAAGAGCCTGACCATTTAGAGCTTTATAAGTTAACAGTAGGATTTTAAATTCAATTCTGGATTTTACAGGGAGCCAGTGCAGAGAAGCTAAAACAGGAGAAATATGAGCTCATTTCTTAGTTCCTGTTAGTACATGTGTCGCTGCATTCTGAATTAGATGGAGAGTTTTTAAGGACTTACTAGAGCTACCTGATAATAGAGAGTTACAGTAATCCAGCCTTGAGGTAACAAAAGTGCGGACCAATTTTTCTGCATCTTTTTGGGTCAGGATAGGCCTAATTTTCACAATATTATTAATTAAAAGACAGATCTTGATCAAATATTACTCCGAGGTTTCTTATGGTAGTGCTAGAGGCCAGAGCAATGCCATCTAGAGAAACTATGTCATCAGATAAAGAGTCTCTGTTTTGTTTGGGGCCAAGAACAATAACTTCAGTTTTGTCTGAATTTAACATAAGGAAATTGGTGCTCATCCAGTTTTTTATGTCTTTAAGGCAGTTATGAAGTTTAGTTAATTGATTTCTTTCTTCTGGCTTTATCGATAAATATAACTGTGAATCATCCGCATAACAATGGAAATTTAAAGAGTGATTTCTAATGATGTTACCTAAAGGAAGCATGTATAGAGTAAATAGGATTGGTCCAAACACAGAACCTTGCGGAACTCCAAAACAAACTTTAGTATGTAAGGATGATTCATTATGAACGTGGACAAACTGAAAACGATCAGATAAATAAGATTTAAACCAGCTCAGTGCAGAACCTTTTAGGCCAATTAAGTGATCCAGTCTCTGTAGCAGAATTTGATGGTCAATTGTGTCAAACGCCGCACTAAGATCTAATAAAACAAGTACAGAGACAAGTCCTTTGTCTGAAGCAATCATAAGGTCATTTGTAATTTTAACTAGTGCTGTCTCAGTGCTATGATGCACTCTAAATCCTGACTGAAATTCCTCAAATAAATTATTATCATGGAGAAAATCACACAGCTGGTCTGCAACTACTTTCTCAAGGATCTTTGAAAGAAAGGGAAGATTAGATATTGGTCTATAGTTGGCTAACACCTCTGGATCCAAGGTGGGCTTTTTTAGGAGAGGTTTAATTACAGCTACCTTAAAAGACTGTGGTACATAGCCTGTTAATAAGGCTATATTGATCATATCTAATATATGAGTGTTAACTAAAGGTAAGACCTCCTTAAGTAGCCTAGTTGGGATGGGGTCTAAGAGACACGTTGATGATTTAGATGAAGAAATCACTGTGGTCAGTTCTTAGAGGAAAAATCTGGGAAGGGCAATCTAAATATATATTAGGTCTTACAGCTGTGTTTGAGGTTAGATAGGTACTATCTGATGACAGGAGATCATGAATTTTGCCTCTAATAGATAGTTGACTCAAGATGGTCAGACTGTGTTTATAGAATCAAATAACGAATTAAAACCAACTTATCGGGGGAAATGAACAATTGAACATACATCAGCGTAATAATAACTACCTAAAATAACAAAAAACATGTTTGGAGAAATTTTATTTGATGTGTACTTGTACTTAAATCTTGAGTTGTTAGTGTCCCTTCTATTGAGGGTGTGGAACTTATGACCTGTACTACAGGCAGCCAAGAGGGAGCGATCGAGATGTTTTGGCCAGCACTATCCTACCCCAGCCCCCATTAGTGTTGCTAGTGTTATTTCCGTTTCCCTGGAAACGCATGGGGTCTGACTAATAACTTGAAAACAATCAGTCACGTCAGTGGACTCCAATACGTAATGAAGCCTAGTTTATTACTCCAGCAAGTAGACCGAGCCTTAGTAATGACGTAGCAACAGAGAGGATTTCTAGTCCCTGTTGAGTCAGCAGCCAACTTGAGCTAACGTTAATGCTTACTAGAGATTGTGAGATTTCCCAAACTGAATAAATACCGCTCATATAAACACTAAACTGCTTTGCAGCTCAAACAGGATGTAGCCTAACTAAGTTATCTGCTGAAAAAAATCATGTTTCCATGGACAGATTTAGTTACTAAGTCCGCAAACTTCACATGTATTTTGAAGCTCGTAGCTCTGTGTCACAGCTGATGGAGGAGCGTACATCAAGGCTGATGTGATCCAAACATTTCCAATAACTCCAGAGGGTTGTGAAGTCCAAAATATCAACATTTATTGAAAAGATAGATGTCATCATTTCTGAAATTAACAACATGTTTTTATCTAACGAAATATTCTGCTTCAGTCCATATGGAGTTTGGCCTTTCAGAAACATTTTCACTGCTGTCACTAAACTGTTTGTTCTCTGGTTCTCTGCTGCACACAAGAGGCAGTAGCACCTGTATTAACGAGCTGTCTGCATCAATTTAACAGCACCATTAGTGTTATGTTCATTACATAAAGTTCATTTAATAAAATAAAATAAAAAGACAAGTTTAATATCTTCTGAACTGGCGGAGTAATATGTTTGGTGATGAGTAGCTGTGCTATCATGCTGATTTGAGCACATTCTAAGAGTTGATCAATCAGATTGGTTGGTCGGAACTATGCAACGTCACCGAACGAAGCCGTGCAGTTACAGTAGCGCTCACTGTATGGATCACGTTGCAGTGATGCAGAAAATCTATTCAGAATATAATTTGATCTGATTTGCAGGTCGTTGTTGCTCTGACTGAACTACTGAATGTGTCTGTAGTGTTCTCTGGACATTTGCCCACGCTGGCTGTAAAGCAGGGGTGGACTGGGACAAAAATTCAGCCCTGGCATTTTCTGACCAGACCAGCCCACTACATTATCAGCGGACACCACGTAGAAGTCCACAGATCTGGGCAGAGAGTTAGAGAGGAAGTCTACGCAGCCAAAACAGCATGCCACCTTAAACTATAGATAAAAGCTATAATTAAGCCTTGTATAGTGCTCAGGGTCCAATTCTACCCAATGTTGTTGTTGTTTTTTTTTTAAGTTTTTCTCAGTGGCTTTGGAGCATTTCTCACATAACTATTAATCATTTGCACAACAGTTAGTGCATTTCTCAAAACAATTAGTACAAACTGCAAAACCTTGTTGATAACCTGCAGCAAGCAAGTATTCATGTCAATGAAAGTGTGCTTGTCATAAAAAAAAGTCCTGACACCATCGTTTATGAACAAGATAGTCAAATGGCTTTGTCATGTTTCATTATGACACTTTACTCTCTAAGTGTTTTCCAATGCAAAAAAGTCAGATCTTTGTGCAAATAGTGCTGTCTTGAGCATTTTCAGGTAGTGTCACAGCCATTTGAAAACTACAGTAAAAGTTACACATATACTGCATTTAATGAGGTAACTGAGTACAATACACTGAATACATACAATTCACATTTTTACTGCATATACTCTTTGCAATTTTAATTTCTTCACAGCATTGTGCAAAAGAAAAATACACACTTAGAAAGTCCCTTTAGCTAGAGCTGTGCACAAACAATATTATAGTCCATTGGAATTGTTCAATTTAGGACACATTGTCTGGGAAAAAAAAGTGATAAAGAAATGTATAAAATTAGCTTGACAGATTTTGACAACTAGTTGAACATGTTTGTATGTAATTACTCAAGCAACTAAATGAGGACTATTAGTTTTATAGGGAATGACTATTCAGCATTCATAAGTATAGTTCATTTTGACTGACATGACATAAGCAAATGATAATGTTATAAAACAGCAGAGAATTGTATGAAATTTTCAATTTGTTAGAAGGAATGAGAAACTGCTGCCATGATGTGCACAAATGACTCAATGTTGTGGAGGCTGAATTAACAGTTATGAGACTTTTAATTCTGATCAGAGAAATGCACCAAAACAACTGAGAAAAAAATATAATATTTGAGAGCTGTAAAATAGCCTGAGCACTTTTACTGGAGCCTCAAATTGGACAATTTCTGACAATAACCATCCTTTCCTATCCTATCTCTCCTCGTCTTGTACTCCAGATCAAAATATGTATACGTTTATAAACATTTTCTGTGCAGTTATTATACTTTTAA
The DNA here is from genome assembly GCF_041903045.1 of Epinephelus lanceolatus. Taxonomy (NCBI): domain Eukaryota; kingdom Metazoa; phylum Chordata; class Actinopteri; order Perciformes; family Serranidae; genus Epinephelus; species Epinephelus lanceolatus. The sequence continues at coordinate 40,033,626 of NC_135738.1, forward strand.
GGTATTTGACCCTTAATAATTCAAAATCATCAGACAAAACTAATGCTTTAGTCTTTACATCCAAAACAGTTCATGTTTTTCTCCTGTTTTATGTAATTGGATACTTTACTGAATGGTTTTAAATGTATTTTCTCCATTAAAAAGAGTAAGAACAGACTAAATACTACACTCTGCTCTCAGAAAGCTTCATGGGCCACTTTTGCAGGTAAAGCACTGCATGAAGAAATGACTGCTTGACTTTATCAATAAAGGTAATATCACATTCAATGTAAAAAAAAAAAAATACACCCTCAGGGCTGCCAACTTTTGACTTCAGCTTGGAGTGAGATTTGTTCAAAAAACATGTAATTTAAAACAAATTTCCTGCATTTCTACACCACCTAACCTCTTGGATTAAGACAAGAAAGAGCAACCATGTATAATGTTAACCAAAAATGTAAAATTATATTACTAGATTTCAGCATTGAGGTGGTTACATACATAATCCAGACTAAAATCCATGGCCCCGAGTGTCTGTCGCTAGTGCGCATCTTAATGTGTCGGGGAGTGAGGTTTTACGCACAGCACTGTACCTGCTGGCTACCGCTACACAGAGGCATGCCAACCTAAAAACCTATTATTGGGAATCGTGAGAAAGCGACGGAGACACAGAGCATTCCCGTAACCATAGTAACCCACTCGCTCCTGCCTGTGTGCGCACGGCATGAGAGGAGAGGAAGAGACGCTGACTGAGATTACTCGGAGCAGCATGCATGGGAATAAATTACAATATAATAGATATCTGTATATTTCTTGCTTTCCCCCTGATGACTTGAATAACACGGTGCTACTGCTGCTGCGTTTTGCTGGTCTGTCTTGTCTGTCCGTGCGCTGTCAGTATCCTCTTTTCACGCCACGACGTTATCAATTATGAATTTAGTTTTCACTGCGTGAGAAAATGGACATGTGGCGTGAGAGCACAAACGGCACCCCATACCTCAAAGTGTATTTAAAGGTCGCAGCCTCTTACTTGTCCCGTAAAATTTACGTAGAAAATATATCTAAGGCATAAGCTACCTAAAGTAAACTAAAAGCTGTTCTTGTTCTGTTTTTAAGTACATGTATACATGTTCTCACTGAAAGACAACTCAAGTATTTTCCCCAACAGTCAGAATCCATGCTTCGGTCGCTGACAGCTGTTTAGAAACACTGAAATAAGACCGTAGCATACAATTCTGGACCCTGCATGAGCAGTCTCAGAGGGCCCACCATCCTTCCTCTCTATCCATGTCTCTTACGCACCGTTTAAATTTTGCAGTCGTTCTGCCCTTTTCTCTTTTTTCTTAAACATTATTTGAAGCTAAATGTGGCAAAATGTTATTTTCAGCGTGAGCCACTTTACAAACGGCACCCCATATTGAGGACCCTACACAACAGTGAAGGGAGGGGCAGAACATAGTGTATGGAGAAAATTTCTCCACAACACTGACTGTTTGTATTGTTATCTGCGCATCATGCCTTTTGAATTCGTTACGAACTACCACAACTTCGTATCATTTGAGTGAAGAGCACCACAGCTCTTCACTCAAATGATAGACTACATATTATTTATTGTCTAAATAGTATGGTGAAGATAGGATGATCACTGATTGATCACGGTTACATTACATCTATAATGAAAAAGAAACAGCTCTTTCGCGGATAGTGTGTGGCTCTTAAAAGAGCCGTTTTGGGGGCTGGTTTCCAGCAGTCAAAGAGTGTCCAGGTTTACTTGGCCTTGCCGGCCTTCTCGGTCTTCTTGGGCAGCAGAACAGCCTGGATGTTGGGCAGCACGCCGCCCTGAGCGATGGTCACTCCGCCCAGCAGCTTGTTGAGCTCCTCGTCGTTGCGGACAGCCAGCTGCAGGTGACGAGGGATGATACGGGTCTTCTTGTTGTCGCGGGCAGCGTTTCCAGCCAACTCCAGGATCTCAGCGGTCAGGTACTCCAGCACAGCCGCCAGGTAGACGGGGGCGCCAGCACCGACACGCTCCGCATAGTTTCCTTTGCGCAGCAGCCTGTGGACACGGCCGACTGGGAACTGAAGCCCAGCACGGGAGGAGCGGGTCTTTGCCTTGGCTCTGGCTTTTCCACCGGTTTTTCCGCGGCCACTCATTTTTCAGTTGCTCTCTAAAGTCGGGACAAAGAGAAGTGTTCTCTCAGCAGCTGAAACCCTCCTCTATATATCCACGGAGCGCGGGACGGTTCCTGCCAGACCAACCAGAAAAGAGGCTTCAGCAGAGCAGCAGAGGGCGGTCCAGCCTGTATTTTGGCGGACCTTTTGAAAGGATTTTCAGCCAATAAGCAGCGGAGATGTGGGCGGTGGGTCGCTCCTTCAGGCGGTGCTGAGCTCCGTAGGAGCCCCTCACCAATCAGGAGCCGGAGATCTGAAGCAGCGTCACCATCTCACAGCCGGTCCCACAGTTTAAGAGCAGCGAGTCTTTAAATGCTACATTATTCTCCTGTACAAAGAAGTCATGGCAAGAACCAAGCAGACCGCTCGTAAATCCACTGGAGGCAAAGCCCCGAGGAAGCAGCTGGCCACCAAGGCTGCCCGTAAGAGCGCCCCGGCCACCGGCGGCGTGAAGAAGCCTCACCGTTACAGGCCCGGTACCGTGGCTCTGAGAGAGATCCGTCGCTACCAGAAATCCACGGAGCTGCTGATCCGCAAGCTGCCCTTCCAGCGCCTGGTCCGAGAAATCGCTCAGGACTTCAAGACCGACCTGCGCTTCCAGAGCTCCGCTGTCATGGCTCTGCAGGAGTCCAGTGAGGCTTACCTGGTGGGCCTGTTTGAGGACACCAACCTGTGCGCCATCCACGCCAAGAGAGTCACCATCATGCCCAAAGACATCCAGCTGGCCCGTCGCATCCGCGGAGAGAGAGCTTAAACTCTGCTGCTGCTCCACAAACCACAACGGCTCTTTTAAGAGCCACCTCACTCCTCACTCAAGAGATCACTCCTCTGTTCAACACATGTCATGGATGACAACTGGTTAATGATTTATTTATTTCAAAGAAGTTAATGGAGTTAGCCTGCAAGAAACGAACTAACAAAGCAGGCCATAACCTAATTTAATAATAGTGGGTTGGCATGATAAAGTATTTAGTGAGAAACATCGTTTAGTCCATCTCGTATATTCAGTTTATGGACATATGGGGCGATAATAAACCACTAAGTGGTCTCCTCTCCTACAGCCTGAAGAATCTTTACAATTCTGAGCTTCTCTGATAGATTACAATAGGCCTATTGGCTGTTAAGCAAAGCTGGGCAAAGTTTCCGATTGCTTTAAAGTGATCCTCTAATTTAAAAAAAAACATACTTACATGAAAGGTAATTAAATCATACAACTGTTGGAGTGCTTTCCCTGCTTCACTTTCTGCGGATTTAGAACTGTTTAGTAGTGATGGTGAGATGAAGCGAAGCATTGAAGCTTTCCAGCAAATTGTTTCAGAAAAGGGTTCATTTCTCGAGGCTTCATGTGCACACGAAACCACCTGCTGGCCAAAGTGTGTAAGACAGGCAGCTGTGATCTTACCATGTAATCTGTGATACACGGTATTTTGTGTCAGTAACGGCTCTTGGGAAATGACTATAAATAATAAAATATAATAATAAAATTTAATAATAATAATACATTTTAAAAAATGTATGACCATATAACTTATTTATATCAGTATAGTGAATTTTCTAGTGGGTAGCCTATATTATGGCTGTACTGTATCAAATACATGTATAATGAACTAATTGTATTGTGAATGCATCCTATGTGTATAAACCATTCATTTGGCCAAAAATTGTATTGTGGTGTCGTGTAATATAGACTAATATAATAATGGCAGGAGGGGTAATATTTGTGTACTGTGTCACTTCTGTCAAAACCTCACGCCAAGATCTGAACCACTTCCCGAACCAGTCACATGGTACAGCCGGGTAGCGAGGCTTCGGGTTTCATCAATGACGTCACTCGTCTGAAACGATACAAGCCTAGATACTAGAATTTATACTTAGGGATTTATCCAGGTTTCCTAGGCTAATTTATAGCCTACAATGTAAAATGCTGGCGCTAATAAAGTTAGCATGTTGTATTTGTGGAGAAATGTGTCCAGATAAAGACAAGTGTTTGTCTGTGAATGCTACAAGTTATAGTGATGCCAATTTGCGTACTTGTGTTTGAAATTGTCTCTATTAAGCCATGTTTAATGTGTGTTTTGAATCAACTAAACTTTACAGCACTTCACAGAAACCTCCACTGCCGACTAGCGTATTGGAACTGTAACTGCAGAGTGACACAGACACACCATCGCAGTCGTAAAAATGCTCACAACAGCGAAGGCTACATGCGTAAAGTCTATGCACAACTATAAATCCCCTGTAACTTAGAAGCATCGGCACAGCACTTAACATCTAGGCTACTTGTTAGATTTTGATTAAAAATGAGAACAAACACAAACAGTATTGGCTTTTTTAAAAGGAAAACTTCTGCATTTATTTCAACCTGAACCTTATTTCCCTGTGTAAACTGGTCAAAGAGACTGTCAATTACACTTTTTTGACAATTGGTCCAGTATTGAGGGAGTGGGCAGCAGCTGGCAGTTGTGGGACTGGCTGCAATGGAAGCACATGGGGCAACTGAACACCGTTACTTTAGGTTTGTTAAAAGTGGTTATTGTCACCACAGGATCAGGTTGTTTTAAGTGTCTTTAGTGTCTCTTTACCTTTCACTTGATCCGGTCTGTTTGTTATTGTGTCACTAAATGGAAGTCTGGTTCTAAAAATATCTCGAGATGTCACCTGTTGCAGTCAGACAACAGTAGAAACATGAGTGAGATTTGGAGAGTATAATAACCAGAGTAGTTTACACAAAGTGTATGTTAGTCTTAGCTGAAAGATTTTCCATGACATGGATGATTGCTTACCTGATTTCAATCATGTGGATGAGGTCTTTGAATTTGATGGCTGCTCTTATTTATTTGAGTATATGTATTAACAGCGTACCAGGCGAGGGAGGGGGCAACAACCAACTGAGGTTTTTATTTTACTCTTTTACATAGCCTATTCATTACATCTTACTGGTGCTTCTTGTTATGACACAATCCCCTTTGGTGCTGTAACACTGCTCAATACTGGACCAATTTCAAAATTTGTTGTTCACATCATTCTCTTTGACCAATTCACGCAAGGAAAATAGGGTCCAAGTTGAAAAATGCCAAAGTTATCCTTTGAAGTTTAAATCAAGACAGTGTTATTACAGTAAGATTTGCTTATCTGAGTCCCCTTCATGAAAATCCCCTCTGCTGTTATTGTGTCTGAGAGTAACATTATCATTCAGGAGTACAGCAGTGTAAGCCATTTGGTCACTAAGGATATCTCATTGCATTACCAGGTCATTTATTCAAATACATTTGAATTCTGTGATGAAGGATGAATTATGTTGATGTGAGAAAATGAGCTATATATGTGGGACATTACACTCGCTGTAGCAACCACAAATCTGTTTTTAAAGCACTTGCCACCAAAGTGTACACTCGGTATCCAAGGTCCTGTCCTGTTTCTGAGCACCACCACACAGAATAAGAAGGCGAGGAAACTGACAGCGGCCAAGAAACCAACAAGGAGCCCCAAGAAGTGATCCAAAAAGACTATTGAGAAAGTTGCCAAAAAGACCACTGCAGCCAAGAAAGCACCTGCAGCAAAGAAACCTGCAGCTAAGAAATCTCCTGCAAGAAAGCTGCCAAGCCAAAAGCAAAGAAAGCAGCAGCCAGGAAGAAGTAAACTGTCATCAGAAACAGCAAAGGCTCTTTTAAGAGCCACCCACACCATCCTTAAAGAGCATGTCCTTTCTTCTTTATATTGAGTGCAGGTGTATTAACATCTTAAATATTTGGTGCAAGTGGAAAGAAAAGGGAAACACAGAATCGTTTATAACAGGCTATTATTTATTTGTAACTTACAAGAGAAGCAGCCGTGTTTCTCCTAACCTTAGAGTTACCAAGTCATTAAAGTCAGATGTCTGTTACAGATTTTTTTCTTTAACCATACCATGTATGAATGGACTTTGTTGTAGCTGTATGATGCTGTAGAGCTGAATCACAACTGTCCTCACTTAAACAAATTTCGTGATGAATGTCATAGTAAATAAGCACAAGAAGAATAGGCATATAAATAAATAATCAACAGTATAGATTAGTGAAAGTGATCACTCACTTTATTGAAAACAAAAAGTGATCAGTCAGTCATAAAAGAAGAAAAAAACCCAATGAGAATCAATAGTGTAATTGTTACTTACAACATAACACAGTAAACATGATCTTAATTTATTGAAATAATCGTGATGATCCAGTGATGAATGTGCCAGGAAGAAATATGATTCTCCAATCTAACCTTAACTCTCAATATTAGAGATTAAACTGTATACAGTTTAATCTCTAATATTAACTATAGTTAAAAAAAAATAGAGAAAAGAAAAACTACTATTAACTAGTGCTTGTTATGTTATGATGTATAACAGTGTAGCTAATTTTCATCCTTATACTCAGAAATCACTTGTTTCATGCTCAATGATATTTAAGTTTAGGCTGTTGTTTAAGTTTTTATCAGTTCTGGTTTATCAGTATAGTTACAGTCATAACCTCCTACACAGTAACCTATAGTAAATGTATGTCCAAAGTAAGTCATCTGTATCTATATCTGAGAGCACTGAATGGTTTTTGATCTACAGATGCAGGGCCGCCCCTCCCTAAACGCAGAACACGCGCTGTGCCTCATCTTCCATGGGGGGGGGGCACATTTTGCGCGAGGGGACGCATGAGGCGCGCGTAGAATCAGCTCGAGGAAGGAGAGAAGAGACCTGTAATCTGACCGCGCATGCGTCGTTGCAATGGTTGACATCACTCTATGCATCTGACCAATCAGAGGGGTGCGCCGGCAGGCACTTGCAGAGCTGCAGCAGGTGAAGAGTTGTCGACATGTCGTCCAAAAGACAAAGAAAGAGGAAAAAAAGGGCAAAACAAGAGGAAGCTCGTGCTTCACATGTCATTGCAGGAACCAGATATCTTTAGTGTCACAACTGAGAGCTGCTGTTCTTCTGGATGTTGATGCTGGTAAATTTATCATCAAATCTAACATATACAGGAGGAACACAGCGTTCAGTGATTTAGGTGGGACATGACTGCATCTTCTTGATACTGTAGGCCTACAGACTAGTTTTCCTTCAAGACATGTGACCAAAAATAAAAACTCTTAATATTCTGATTACAGATGAGAAACTGGAATGGTTGTATTTTGATGTCAAAGAAGGCATGATGGGTTATTTAAGTAGATTCAAACCTGCTATTACAGAGTGCAGGTATTGAAACAGTGAGTGGTACTAACCAGAAGTGCAATGATACGCATAGGCTACACAGTAACAGTACCCTGAAAAGCTGATATAACCTTTAGCAAAGGATATAAAAACATCAAATTGCTAAACAAAGTTATGTGCTACACAACACATTCGGTTGTTTTACTAAAGGCATACATCAAATTGGTAAATATAGTGTAGCCTACTACACAACCTCTTTAGTTAGGAATAGTATTAACACCTCCTGTAATTCTCTATAGTAATAGAAACTTTAGACAATAGGAAGAACTCTTCAGAAAAACTGGGTGGCTCTTAAGAGCCTTGAGTTGTCGGTTATTTCTCAGGACTGTTTACTCAAAGCTGGTGTACTTGGTGACGGCCTTGGTGCCCTCAGACACAGCGTACTTGCTAGCTCACCGGACGCTTACCTATAGAGTAGCAGGCCTAGGGTCGAGAATCATAACAGAAAACGAGCTCTTCAAATTAATGTGGGTGGCCCTTAAAAGGGCCTTTGGGTTTCAGTAATTAACATTAAGTGTTTAACCTCCGAAGCCGTACAGAGTGCGACCCTGCCTCTTCAGAGCATACACCACATCCATGGCGGTCACAGTCTTCCTCTTGGCGTGCTCGGTGTAGGTGACGGCATCACGGATGACATTCTCCAGGAACACCTTCAACACACCGCGGGTCTCCTCGTAGATCAGACCGGAGATACGCTTCACTCCACCACGGCGAGCCAGACGGCGGATAGCGGGTTTGGTGATTCCCTGGATGTTATCACGGAGAACTTTACGGTGACGCTTAGCGCCTCCTTTACCGAGTCCTTTTCCTCCCTTGCCTCTTCCGCTCATTTTCACTGTTCAGATTCTTCTGCACAATAACGTTCACTCCTGAAGTCACACGGAGTTAAATACTGTCTGAGGACGTAATTGAAAACGGAGCCGGGCTTGTTCTTCTTCTTTGGATTTTCATGACAGTTGATCATTAACTCTTTAGCGCCAACTACCGAACAACGGCATTTATCAGAAACAGCGTGTCTCCAGTCAGGCGTGTTGCTCTATAGGTCAGCGAAAGAGAAAACATTTGTACTCTGTGTGTGTGTGTGTGTGTGTGTGTGTGTGTGTGTGTGTGTGTGTGTGTGTGTGTGTTTGTTGGTAGATAGGTGTGTTTTCTTGACACTTCAATAATGTATTTATGTAGGCTAATTGTCTTGTCTGACTGTCTTGTCTGACTGTTGGGGGATGACCTGCAATGTGCCACTAAATCACATACTTCTCTTATGTGTGAAGCTGTTTTTATCAATAAAAAAGCACTAAATTTTCTACAATTAAATGATTTTTTGCTTCTTCCTGGTTGTTTCTGCTCTGACAGTGCTGGAACCTGCTTTCTGTGTCTGGTGGGTGTCACAATATGACACCAAAACTGAATGACTGGTGAAAAACAAACAAAGGGTGAAAACAGAGTGATAAACAAACTGTAATGAGCATTATTAAGAATTATTGGCTGAAGACTGTATTCTTCATCATTTCTGAAATCAGGTGTGTTTACTCACCTCAGTAATATAGTGTAGCCTATGTTAAACTGATATTTTGACGTAGCTGTTTGTTGGAGGTTCTCTGGAAGCAGGTGAGTACCTTCTGTAGTGCAGCAGGATGCTCTGTGATTGGCTGTAGCTGTGTCTCAGCTCTCCCAGGTGAGAGCAGGTAAGTGTAGGTGAGAGGACTCTTGTGCAGCCGTCGCTGTCTGAGGTGCTGAATTGACACACTGGCAGAGATGCTGACTCTGTCCTGTGTGCTGAATCATGGTGGAGCAGCCATGAGGCTGCATCCTGACTAAGAGCACCTTTACCCACAGGTCACACCGACAACAGCAACTTATTAATCTTTGTAAAGCTGCACAGTCAGTGAACAAACCCACATGTCACTATGACTCTATGATTTCATCTGTCCATTATCTTGGCACAGTCCTCAGCATCTATGAGACTAACTTGCAGCTGCAAAATCTAATATCATAAAACGTGTGTAAATAGTTTGTTAATGTGTTGTAAAGAACATACAGCGTTACCTGAGTTATCAATTAATCCAAGAAAAGTTTATACTTTCATTATCAATAATAAAGGTCTCTCTGAAAACAAACTATAATTTACCATCAGCTTCCGTTTTTTTTAAATCACAGCTGGTGTCAGTTATTCAAGCTTTTTATACATCTACTTCTCAGTTATATAATAAACAAACCCAAATGTGAGTTGAATGCAAGACTAGAGTAATTCTACACTGTAGTATTTACAGTTTTACTTGAGTAAAAGATCTGTGTACTTTTTTCACCGCTAGTCAATACCAACAACTTTCTTATTGTAACTAAACTCTGAACTATTAACCTATGAATAAGGCTATGGGCACCATGAACTCGTTTGTGAGCGACATCTTTGAGCGCATCGCCGGTGAGGCCTCCCGTCTGGCTCACTACAACAAGCGCTCCACCATCACTTCCAGGGAGATCCAGACCGCCGTCCGCCTGCTGCTGCCCGGTGAGCTGGCCAAGCACGCTGTGTCTGAGGGCACCAAGGCCGTCACCAAGTACACTACCTCCAAGTAAACAGTCCTGCTGAGAAATAACCAACAACACAAAGGCTCTTCTAAGAGCCACCCACTTTATCTAAAGAGTTCTTCCTGTTGTCTTCAAAGTTTCAGTAACTGTAGAAAATTATAGTAGCCTATATCTAGGCATTTGTGACCTTTAGTTCAATTAATTTAAAGATAGGGCTCGTCCGGGATTTGAACCCGGGACCTCTCGCACCCTAAGCGAGAATCATACCCCTAGACCAACGAGCCATATTTTATGTGGAAAAAGAATGGAATAAGAATTTCCCCTATTCTTTCCAAACCTGCAGTTAAACTCCACACTGTTGATGTGGCAGCTTAAAGACCCATTGTTATCCGGTCAAACAGCGCCCTCTGCTGCACAACATTTTACATCCCATTCAGCACGTGTCCTCTGAGCTCTGCAGCGGACTGTGTTGATCGGGTGTCCGCACTAAGTTCCGTATCGATATGGTGCTCCTGGGGGAGCCTGGGAACATGGATTTGTAATATAACAATAGACTTTTCCCCAGAAATGAATGATAACTCACTTAAGTAATACAACTTTTTTTCATTTGGAAATTCTGATGACTTTGAGTTTGGTGTTCGTCCAGTTGAATTCTGACAGCAGTTGTATGTAATTTGCTGCAACTGACTGCTGGCTGTGTGCACCATGTACTGTGCAACAATCAGCCAAAACATTAACACCAATCAACAGGACTCAAAAGATCAACACCCCAGTGCCAGACACTATAGGACGACCCCACAGGTCCCGTGTCGGTGCCTTAACAGGTCAGAGCCACGTCTGATTCAAGCAGGCCTGACCTTTGGATCGGGGGTACCTCTGGGGTACCAGCACATTCCATGCATGATCGATCAGGTTAGAATCTTGGGATTTTGGAGGCCAGGTCGATGTCTTGAGTACCTAATCACATTCCTGAACAGTTTTTTGCAGTGGAGCATGGGACATGGTCCTGCTGGGGGGGGGGACAAGTACTTTCCCTCATTCCTGTGAGGGTGATTAATTGATCTGTATTTGGGTGGCTGACACATGTACACATGTCAGTTGACATCCACATCCACATTGATGCCAGGAACCAAGGTTTCCAAGCAGAATCAATGTTTTTTGATTCTTTTGTCACTAGTGTTAGGTTTTCGAGTGATGATTATATGTCCCCTCATTTGTGACCTTGAATCTTTTGATTTAAAATCTGGGCTCGTCCGGGATTTGAACCCGGGACCTCTCGCACCCTAAGCGAGAATCATACCCCTAGACCAACGAGCCATATTTACCATGGAAAAAATAAGGTTTCACATTTCCAGCCCTGTCATTTCCAGACGTGCAGTTAAACTCCACACTGCTGATGTGGCAGCTTGAAGACCCATTCTCATCTGGCCAAACAGCGCCCTCTGCTGCGCAACATTTTACATCCCATTCAGCACCTGTCCTCTGAACTCTTTACAGTATTCTCCTGTAGAGCTCCGCCTCGTCATCTGTGACATTATTTTGAGTATCTAACATTAACATCTGCTGCATGTCTCATGGTACCTGTGAGCCAGCCTCACTCATACAGACCTCAACTCGAAAACTCCCTTTCGAGTCTCCCTAGTCCTTCTGACACTTTTAGTGTTGCGTGTCCTTTTCTGAGGTTTCATCACAGATGAAAGTTTTCATGGACAGTTTATTTGTTAGATGAAAGTGATTCAGCTGAGGATTGTAACAGATCTTCTTTAGTTTATTTATTTATTTATTTCCAGATTTCCGTGATTTGAATTTGTAAAAGTTTGGAGCTGTATGATGTATTTGTAGCTACAGCACATTTTCTTAGTGGTAATTCTCCACCACACTCAACACCCACTCCTGCTCATTTTAAAGTTCAATAAAGTCCATCAGTCTCTGCAGTCATCAGATCAGACATTTCAGGTCACAAGAATGAGCATAAAACACGTTCCTTTGAGATCTTTGTGCATTTTTACTGCGGTTTGCCACAGCTTTCTGTTCTCATTAGTTTCAATGAGGAATGCTAAAAGTGATCAAGAAGCTACAGTGATACTTATAAGAACTAATGTTCTACACAGTGAAATGACCAGCTCATATTATTTTCACAGATAAAGATTACAAGTTGTTCATACTAAATATTAGTTATCAGCCTCTAAAGGAGAAAGTTTTTTTGTCTTCAACCTCAATATTTTCTCCTGAACGTGCACACACTTGATCCTTCTTCAGTTTATGGGGTTGCCTTTCCTTTTCTGAGATTTTATCAGAGATGAAAGTTCTCATGGGCTGTTTATTGGTCAGGTGATTGTGATCCAGCTGAAGATTGTATCTGGTCTTCCTTTTTTCCAGATTTTCATCATTTGGATTTGTAGGTTTTTATAAAGGTTTGAAGCCTTATAACGTATTCATACAGTTTGTCTTTGTGGTTTTCTCCAGGCTCTGGTGGACTTCACAGACTTCCAAATATATATGAAGATCCACTTCATCCCAGTTTATCTAACACAACTTCATTCTTCCAACTCTCTCTTGTTCTCACTCCTGAGAAGTAAATCAACTCAGCCTCCACCACTGGCCACCACATTCGCTCCCATGTTTGCAACAGTTGTAACCATTTCCTCTTCCAAGACCCTCTTATATCCATCCCAGACAAGCATTAATGGACAACCTCGAGCCCCATGTTTATCCCCTTCTCTCATTTGTTTATCCTTCCTCAACATTCTGTATTTCCCTGTCCTATTAAACCTTTACAAATCGCTTGGTCATGGTACAGTCCTTGCTAGTAAACCAGTTTAGTAATTGGCTTAAGTCTGGGAGCAGGACCACACCTCACTACTTATACCTAATTTTCCTCCCCACACAATGTGTTTCCGTTTTCTTTCTCGCAATCAAAATTTTCATTGCTTTTTAACATAAAAATCATTAACTAGATCGTATTTAAGTAGGCCCTTGTTTCCGTTTTCTTGACCCACCCTCACTTTCCCTCCAAGTCATCCTTCCGTTCAATACCCTCCTCCCTCGGCATTGTTGTCATCCACTCCCCTCGACCCCATCACAATCCAAGCACCCCTACCCACTAAGCAAATCCGCAAAATCTGTCCAGTGTTTCCATATCAGGTACGAGTTATTCATGCTGTCCCCAAATACAATAACATGATTGCCCAGCAGTCCACTTTCATGTTATAGGCGCAGTTGATATTAACACTTGACACATTCCGTGCTGGAACTATACTGCGTACTATGAACTCCTGAGACTAACCTTTCAAGCCAGCCTGAACAGGGGTCAGTGTACTGGTCCCTGATGCGGTGTTAACTCTTCACACTTACCCAAAGAACTAGACTGAGGTTAAGCATTCACAGATGTGGGCCTGGGTCCACAACGCGAAAGCCCCCTTGGTTCTTTCAAATTTCCTTCCGGCCCAACTTCTTCCCTGCTAGGACTCATTAACTACTTCATCTCTATCATCACCCAAGCTTGATTAACCATGCAAGACGGGGCTAAACCGTAGCACCAGTCCCAAAATTCTCCCAGAACGACATCCCCTTTTGTGATTATCACACTAAGCCAGGAGTCATCCAACCGTACACAAACTCAGCCACCTCCACCCCTCGTTCACAACCAGTGAAATGTACCCAGTCTCTATAGCACCCATCCTTTTCGGGGCACTATTGCATTCGCTTAACAACATGCTATTAATGCAGCCACTCACCCTGGCCTCAGACCTGCACCAATTCATCAACCCGAGCGTCCCATATCCTCAATCGCCAGCTCTTGCTTTCCCATTATTAATTCTTGAAATTCTGACAATTGGCACCAGCCTCCGATCTTCTTTCGACTGTTTTACTTGGGTTGTCTCTTTGCAGGGAACCACTCTAACCGTTTATAGGCAGAAAATTCTTGATCTCATTAAAATTCCAGGGCGCTGTCTTCTTCAGTAAACATCACACATATGCGCAATGAACCAAACAACATCTGAAACTCCCATGCACTCTTGAAGTTCTCTTGGTGACTTTATACGAAGCCAAGTTCACGAAGAGACAACACCCCGACTTAGTCTTACTCCCGGGATTTCTCCTGCATTCCTGCCTTCGACCCAACACATTCATCATCACGCTTGCCTACTACCCAGAAACCCAGCCTTCATCCCTCAACCCTATTATTATGTTGATCTATTCTGTACAACATCTATTGCACGTCTGTCCATCCTGGAAGAGGGATCCCTCCTCAGTTGCTCTTCCTGAGATTTCTACCGTTTTTTTCCCCAATTAAAGGTTTTTTTTTTGGGGGGGGGAGTTTTTCCTTATCCGCTGTGAGGGTCCTAAGGACAGAGTGATGTTGTATGCTGTATAATAATGGCATACATACAACATAATAATAATAATAACAATAATAAAATATTTTCATGTATCTAATCAAATCATTTATATCAGCCAGCTCTCTGCTGGGACATGATATTTTGAAAGTACTGTCATTTATGCAGTAGATAAGTCTAAAGTACTGTATACTTTGTACATGAATACCAGCCTTTTTATATTTAGGCCTACATTTATTCTTTAATTGTGTTAGATTGTATGATGTTCAAATGACTTGTTATTTTATCCTTTTTCATTTGACAGTTCTGATCACTTTCAATTTGGTGCTTGTGCAGTTGAATTCTGACCGTAGTTGTTATATGTAACAATAGGCTGTTGGTGTGTTACAGATATTATATATCCAGGCTTTTGTGACCTTGAATTCAATTAATTTAAAGGTAGGGCTCGTCCGGGATTTGAACCCGGGACCTCTCGCACCCTAAGCGAGAATCATACCCCTAGACCAACAAGCCATGTTCTCTCTGGGACAAAGGAGGTTTCACATTTCCAGCCCTGTCATTTCCAGACGTGCAGTTAAAGTCAACAGCGCTGATGTGGCAGCTTCAAGACCCATTGTTATCTGGCCAAACAGCGCCCTCTACTGCACAACATTTTATATCCCATTCAGCACTTCTCTGAGCTCCTCACTTTTGAGTGAATGTTATATGTCCCCTCATTTGTTACCTTGAATATTATTGATTTAAAACCAACGAGCCACATACCTGTCATCTGAGCTCCTCGCTGTATTCTCCTGTAGAGCTCTGCCTCATCTGTCATGTTGAGTAGCTGACATCAACATCTGCTGCATATGTTAAAGCCACAGTGAATTTCTCCCATCTAACGCTGAAATAATATTGCATTCAAATGGATAGCGCACTCTAGTGCCTCACTGTTTCAGACATGTAGCTATTGCAACAATGGTAGCCAATGTGTACCAAAAAGCTATAACATTGATGAAACCATTTCATCCGATACTTCATGGAGTATTCATTCAGGCTCCTACACAGATACGCCACGCAAGTTGACAAACCCCCTCCTCACCATGCTGGCTGTGTTTACAATGTAGGACAGTTGGGGCGGGTGTAAATCGAAACAAACCAATCAAGTCTTGTCTTTTTACAACTGACAATTGACTCAACCTCACACACCTCATCCCTCTCCTCGCATCACTGCGCCGCTAACAGCAGCTAACAGCTGCTAATGGCTAACAGCTAACAGCGCAGTTAACAGTGCTTACAGCTGTTAGCAGCAAGCGCCGCTGTTAGCTGTTAGCGCTGTTAGCTGTGATTGCATTACCTTTCTCCTTCAGCAGCTCTTTCCACCTGGGAAAGGCTACCCAGCTGTTGACCCTCGTTTTTTGAATTCGCCGGTCACGTTGCCTTTTTGATTCCTTTTTGCACTTTCTTGGCCACGAGGATTCTGTCTCCCGTGATCCTGCATTATGCTCAAAGAGTGGGACTTTGTTATGCTGCAGTAGTGCCAGAGTAGTAGCGAAGCGCCTCTTGCTCCTCTCCTTCGGATTCTCAGTCACGCAGCACACTGGCCTGGCTCTCAACGAAAACGCAGAATAAGTCCGATTATTGGTGGAGGTAATAGTAACCCAATAATTACATATTTATGAATGCAGACATTGCGTTTTGCCAATAAACAACTGAAAATGTTACACAATGTCCCTTGAAGGTACCTGTGAGCCAGCCTCACCCATACAGACCTCAAGTCAAAAACTCAAACTCACTCTGTCAAGTTTTTTCTACCGTTTTGTTCATCCAGCTGGCTGTTTTCACTGTTTTCAGCTTTTAAATAATGTTCATTGTAGTGGTAGTGGAGTGGTGACTGTAGTGGTATAGCCTGCTGTGGATGGCTCTCGTCTGTATGTGTGATGACGCGTGACCTCAGACTGCTACACCTAATAAAAACACTACATTTGCTGATGACATAGCATCTCATCATTTTTATACCAAGGTCCATGAAGTTAGAGCCTGGGATACCTTGGAAGAGCAAGTCTGAGTCCTGTTTCAGAGACATGTTGCCATTTTTAACTTTGCACATGATACACACCAAATTAACAGTTTATTTCTCTTTTTCTTACCTGAGGAGGATCTTACAGATTCAAACGCTGCCTTTAAAGGAGAAACAAAAGAAATAAACGATTTATTTGGAGCCCACAGTGCTCAGACCTCCTTTGTGCCCTGTAGTGAACTATTTTTTGTCTTGCACCTCAATATTTTCTCCTGGATGTGCACACACTCGACCCTTCTTCAGTTTATGGGGTTGCCTTTCCTTTTCTGAGGTTTCATCAGAGATTAAAGTTCTCACGGGCCGTTTATTGATCAGGTGATTGTGATCCAGCTCAAGATTGCATCGGGTCTTCTTCTTCTCCAGATTTTCATCATTTGGATTTGTAGGTTTTCATAAAGGGTTGGAGCTTTATAATGTATTTATACAACAATTTGTCTTTGTGGTTTTCTCCAGGCTCTGGTGGACTTCCCAAACTTCCAGATACCAGAGGCTGATCACAGGCCATGCCTATAATTCTCTCTCCTCTCTTCTCCACGTTCAACACCAACACCTGCTTTTCTCAAAGCCATCAATCTGCAGTCATCACATCAGTCATTTCACTTCACAAGAATGAGCATAAACAGATTCCTTAAAATCTGAGGTCTTTGAGGATTTGTGGGATTTTGAAATTTTGTCATTACACACTTTTTTTTTTTAGCATTTTTATTGCATTTCCTGTGGCAGTGACAGTTGATTCCACAGCTTTTGATGAAGCATTGATGTTACTTGAGGATTTATCAGTCAAGGAGTTCTAGGGAAATTGATCAAATGCTGATCAACATTCAACCCTGCAGCTGCTTTCTTGTAGTCTCCAAATACCGGTGAAGCGTGCTCCCTGATGACGTCACCTTTGGGGAAAAAAAACCTCTATGGATGAAGGGACCTCCCGCCGGGTGCGGTGGCGCGCGCCTGTAATCCAAGTTACCGGGAGGCTGAGGCTGGAGGATCGTTTGAGCTCAGGAGCTCTGAGCTGCAGCGGACTGTGTTGATCGGGTGTCCGCACTAAGTTCCGTATCGATATGGTGCTCCTGGGGGAGCCCGGGACCACCAGGTCGTCTAAGGAGGGGTCAACCGGCCCAGGTCGGAGACGGAGCAGGTCAAAGCCCCCGTGCCGCTCAGTAGTGGGATCGCGCCTGTGAATAGACGCTGCAGTGCAGCCTGGGTAATACAGCGGGACACAGTCTTTTTACACTGTCTATACTCAACAACAATGTCTGCACATGTTAAAGCAGCTTCATCACTGCTTCTTCATTTTATTCTTTCCATCAAAACCCTCACAAACCACTTCTCTGTTTCTTTGTCCTACAGCGCCTCCACCTGGAGGAGAGGAGCAATGACCATCAATCACACCAGTCAGTGCAGCACCACAGACAGACTACTGTCAGCTAACTGTGTTTTTATTTCACTTATTCAGTGAATATGATGGAGAAGAGAGAAGTTCCTCCAGGAATGATAATCAGACACAACATCAGAGCTGCAAACATTTAATACAGTCTGTTACTTTCTTCTTTCTTGTTGTTATGTTGTCAGTGTGTGTGTCTAATATCAGCTTTTAAACTGCTTTGTTATTTTCCTTCATTCATCATGTCTCCTCCAATTTAAAGTTGAACCATTTACCTGCTGGAAAACAGTTGCAGAGTATCCACACCAACATGGATTTGAAACATGACAATAGACTTTTTCACAGTGAAGATTCTCGTGAGAATAATACAATGAATGTTGGCTCTCTGTCACACTGTCATGGTTTACTGTGACCCATGAATACATACATCCTCCCATCTTCTGACCTCTCTGCATGTTTACGTCCCTGCACACTGCACACACTAAACAGGGTTGCGTCATTATTTTCCTCCACACCAGAAACCAGTCAGGCCTCCTGGACACCTACAAGCATTATGTAGTTTCATTAATACGGTTGACATACCATGTTGCTCTGTGTAAAGGAAACAAAGGGTTTGAGTTTGTGATATGCTGAATATGGATAATGCCCTTCCATGTGCCCAACTGATGTTTTGTAATGCTTCAGAACCCTTTGAGTTCACTGATTCTTTGTTAATAGGCTATGCCACTTCGGGGTCACATGGTAAATAAGATGTATTGAAGTGGAAATGCATGTTAATGTTATGTTATGTTAATATTAATTAATTGCAAGGAAAATTGTACCAGATCAATTTATCTATTCATTTAAAAAAAAAAAAAAAAAATTGCAAATAAACAATAAAAATGGCTGCCTCACTGATAATACTAATTAAAACTTTTTTGTTAATCAAATCTTTTATATCAGCCAGCTCTCAGCTGGAACACTCAATTTTGAATTCAAATGTAGCCTTTAGTACATCTCTGAAATACCATCAGATATGTGACATTATATTTTTATATGGTAACTTTGTGGTTTGTGGTATTTATTTATTTATTTATTTATTGTAGTTATTTGCAGCACTAAAACATAATACCTGATATTATAAGGACCTTAAGATGGGTCCTGCTTTATTACCTGACCTTGATGTCCTGTCCTGAAGAAGGCCCCGTTGTAAAAAAGACTTTCATTATTTTAACATTCGTGGGGCGGCATAGCTCAGTCCATAGGGACTTGGGTTGGGAACTGGAGGGTCGCCTGTTGAAGTTCCCGTCCGGACTGAAATATGGAGCGTGGACTGGTAGCTGGAGAGGTGGCAGTTCACCTCCTGGGCACCGCCAAGGTGCCCCTGAGCAAGGCACTGAACCCCCCAATCACTCGAGGCAGCCCGCTCTGACATCTCTCCACTTAGTGCATAGGTCCGGTTTGTGCGTGTGTGTATTTGGACCTGTGTGTAATTGACAGAGTGAAAAACAGAATTTCCCCTCGAGGATCAATAAAGTATATAAAAATTAATAGATATATATTTACATGTTGCAAATTTCTAAATTTAAATATTTATCCACCACTGCAAATCTTGAGTTATGTAATGTTAGTACAGAAACCATTCACATTGCACAGAGCATGTGAGGAATGAGGGACAACTTTGAGGAGCGCGCAGACTGTTTCAGAAACTTGTTGCCATTTTTAGCTTTCCCCATCCTCTTCCGAGGTTCATCTCAGATGAGAGTTCTCATGGACTGTTTAGTCGTCAGGTGATTGTGATCCAGATGAAGACCAGATCTGATATTGTTGTCACCCTTTTTACTGATTATTGTCACTTTGATTTGTAGATTTGCTCATTTTTGGTCTTCATTTGCCGATCTGACAGTTGGGGCACAGACGTACCGCTCCAGCAGGGCACTGAGTCTTGCTTGAAGACAGAACTTCTTCTGACTGCGCGCAGGGATAAACTTAGAGGGCGAAGCCTGTACGAAATAGAACTGACGGAGGATGATCTTGTATTTTTGCCGATGTCTGTAGGTCTGTTGAATGTGTTCTTAATGAGTGTGAACCTCACTGCGGTGAGGGAATACTGAACAGCGGGAAAGCGTGAGTGCTACACATGTA
Source organism: Epinephelus lanceolatus (assembly GCF_041903045.1). NCBI lineage: Eukaryota > Metazoa > Chordata > Actinopteri > Perciformes > Serranidae > Epinephelus > Epinephelus lanceolatus. The sequence continues at coordinate 40,053,434 of NC_135738.1, forward strand.
AGGTAGGTGAGGTCATGTCAAAGTGTGCTGATTATTTCAGCCTACTGTGTATTTTGTAGGCTATGTTCCTGACTGAATTAGAGGGGAGAAAAGACACAGAAGAAGGCCATGATTTACTTCCGGGTGTGTTTGGCGCGCAAGCAGCAGTGAGAAAGTGAGTTTTGATTTCATGATTTGAACAATTTATAGGAGTTCATGTAACAATATTCCAGTTGTTCATGAATGTACATTGACTGTGAATTAACACTTTTTCATGTAAAGTGTGTGTTGTGTGGCTCAAGAAGTGTATTTATTGGTGTTTATGTATTTTTTTTTTTTTACTTTTACTCGGAACTGAGCCACTACCGTTGACTTTAGATACCATTTGTTGCCTCGATAGCACCTTGTGATGATGATGCTGACACTGTTTCTTGATACTGTTAAGAGTTAACAGACAGTTAACAGACATATTCGCTTTGTTTTTTGAAAAGCAAGCCTAAAGCTATTTGTTGTTGTTGTTGTTGTTGTCTCATTCCCCCGCCTTTTTTGGAACCAGAAAATAACGGGAGTAAAATCCCTGATTTTCCTCTCCTCTGGGAACCCTGGAAATAGCAGCTTTCGTCAGGAGTTCCTGCAGCTCCGACTGGAAAGCGAGGCAGTCTGTCCAGGATGACAGGATGGTTTCCAGTATCCCATTGTACAGCGGGGTTGGGGAGGCAAACTGCGGTGTGTAGCCTCTGTTTATCAGTCTGCTCATCCAGCTGTCCATTGAACATACACGCTGCCACTCTGAGTAATGCTCTGAGAACGGGTGTACCTGCATCTGTTGTGCTGCGGTTGCCATGGAAACGAGCCAAATCAGAGCCCTCTCTGTCATTGCGTGGTCCGGGGAGCTGGCTTTGAAAGGGCTGAGTGGAAGCCCTGGGAGGCTGGAATACACACGGACCCACTATGGCAAGCCGTTTTAACATTTAATCGCTAGACTGGGTATTCATTACTGATATCTGCAACATAATTTTGCCTAGTCAAAACTCTTATTCAAGATACCTGTAATTAGATTTTGCCTAGTCAAAACTCTAATTACAGATATCTGTAATTCAGTTTTGACTATAAGATTCAAACTACTTTTGCCATTCGTGTGTATGGGGTTTGTCATTATAGATATCTCCAATGTAGTTGCGGATATCTGCAATTGTTATTGCGGATATCTGTAGCCTAATTCCAGTTTGAGATATCTACAATTTAATTTTGGCTAGTCATAATTCAAGTTCAAGATATCTTTAATTATCATCAACTGAAGATGGTCCTTTCTAGATATCTTGAATTGAGTTTCAGATAGTCATAATGACGTTGCAGATATCTTGAATTCGAATTATGACTAGTCAAAATGACGTTGTAGATATCTGTAACTGAATTATGACTAGTCAAAATGACGTTGTAGATATCTGCAACTGAATTATGACTAGTCAAAATGACGTTGTAGATATCTCAAACTGGAATTATAGATAGTCATAATGTAATTGTAGATATCTATAATGACAAACCCCATACACATGAATGGCAAAAATAGTTTGAATCTTACTAGTCAAAACTGAATTACAGATATCTGTAATTGTAGTTTTGACTAGTCAAAATGATGTTATAGATATCTGTAATTCAGTTTTGACTAGTCAAAATGACGTTATAGATATCTGTAATTCAGTTTTGACTAGTCAGAATGACGTTATAGATATCTTCAATTAAAATTCATACTAGTCACAATGACATTACTACTAGTCAAAATGACGTTGTTGATATCTATAATGGTAATTCCGGATAGTCAAACTTAGCGATTAAATGTTTAAACGGCTTGCCATAGACCCACAGCCTGCTGCCGGGGAGGAGGTGCGTAATGAACGCAGGCAGCAGCATGTTTAGGGTAGGGTGACCATATTTTGATTTCCAAAAAAGAGGACACTCGCCCCGGAGATAGCCTACTTAAATGATACTCGCAGTTTACTCAAAGATGCCTTATAATTTTAATATATTTAAAGTTTATATGTATGGATAGAAAATTCAGTTACATTACAAAATAATATCTCTCAAAGACTTTAGAATTTAGATAGGCTGCTGACATCATGGTGTGAAAACGCAGCCGAACAGACCATCTGGGCTGATGGGCGCCTCAAGGAGGTCCTTCTTCGATGCTTCAGGGATGCAACCACAGGTTCCTGGTTCATGGTCTGCCACGCTGCGATCCGAGCCTGAGAGACAGCGATGCAGGCGCACAAGGTGAGGGTGGCACTGGCAACGTTGCTGATCTCCGAAGCCACATCGGGGGTAGCTCTGTGGTCTGAGCGGCCAGCTTTGTCATTGAGAAGGCCAGCAGTGAGATGTTGTTGGCCACCGCTGACGTTTGGAAGGCGCACTGATAGGCTCGGTTGGCCAGACAAGTGGTCAGTTGGTCCTTGGAGGACGGCGGTACCGGCCATCGTCCCACTGCTGCTCAACCCGCACCGAAGTAAGCCGTGAGGTTAGGCTCCAAAGGCGGAATCGGAGGGAAGCCATGGTCAGTGAGACCCTCCACCTTAGTGATGGGCACGTAGGTGGAGACAGGTGCCTTTAGGTTTCACGGCTCCGTCTGGACCAGCAGAAAATCCCCGCACATCTCGTCTGGAGGAGCGGCTCCCTGCGCTGGCGGAACAATGAGTTCTTTGTAACCGACGGCTATCGCCAGCAGGGATGTAGACACGGAGAAGGAGACCCCAGGATCCCCTGGGTGTAACATTACATCTGTTGAGCAACCGCCAAGCTCCGGCTTCCCCGACAAGGGAAGGAAAGCGAGGGGTGAGCTGCATGATCATGGATGGAGGGAGCAGAATCGTCCGAATCCAGCCCCTCAGATGGGTCCAGTATCTCCAGGGCTTCATCGGCCTCGTATGACTCCTGCACTGGCCACAAATCTCCGGCAGCAGCGGCGAAAATGTCAGCTCTTTGCTGCTTCTCAGCCTGTGGAAGGAGAGCACAGTGCGGGCATGATGACTGCGGAGTGAGAGCCAGGCCGGCGTGTTCCAGTCCCAGGCAGTTGTCACAGCGGTCGTGAAGGTCGAAGTTTCTGATGATAGTGGACAGGCAGGCTGGGCAGGTCCGGTCGCCGTCTGATGTCCTCCTGGAGGTCATCATGAGTCTCATCTGAGTTAGGTTTCGTTCGTCTCCGCCCTGAGCCCCTCCTACCAGACAAGCATGCAAGTATTTTATCCTACTTGGTTCTATTTCTCCCTCTCTGGGAGCCTCAGCTCTCCCTCACCGCGCAGCAGCCCTCCCCATCCCTCCCTCGCGGACCCGCACATACTCCCAAGCCTCGGCTCTCCCTCACTGTGCAGCAGCCCGCCCTGCACATACCCCCGAGGCTTGGCTCTCCCTCTCCGCGGAGAGCCCTTGGCTCCACTCCCACAGTCGACCCTTGCGCCCTCCAGCCGGGCCTGGCCCTACCTCACCCTTCCCCTCCCTCTGGGGCTCCGGGGAACCGAGTTCTGTCTTCTTTTTTTTTGGGTTTAGCCATGTAGGCAGTTGTAGCCAATGCTGGAATAGCTATTTTACCTGGTGCACTGTTCGCCATTGCCGCTTGCTCTCCCCTTCTGCCGGCGGCACAGGAACACGCATATGCAGTAGAACAGCCAATAGGAACGCAGTGATCTGAGCTGACCTTTGATTGGTTGATGCACATCGGCACGATACTGATTCTTTAGAGGCTGAACACAGAGCCATGGTGAGGTGCAGAAACCTATTGTTTGTCTCAGACCACTTGATTTACATTATGCTTAGAGGATATTATAAAATTTTTACTCAATTATACCAAAACAATGTTGCCTACTGGAGCTTTAAGTGTTTGATTAGTAACTGTAATGTGATTACTGCATTTAGGGACAGTAGTGCCTTACACTACTCCTTACTGAAAAAAGCCATTTCGCGTTACCCCAAACACTGCCAATAACACATCACGGCTCCCCCTAGTGGCCACAAATTGGTCCATGCACCCTTAATACACCTTTGGTTTTGATGGAGTCTGTACTACCATAAAACTTAAATTAAAAGCCAAGCCCCAATTAAACGCTGATTTCCTTTTATTACCTGGGTCAACACATTCTTACTCCAATCTCGTCACATATGGACATTTGGTCATGGACTTTCCATGTAGGCATATGACATGCAAGGTACCCTGGATGCGTTTGGTGTTGATGTTATGGAACGCCATGTCAACTTCAGCCTGTTACATGTATTGTGTGTTTTCAAAACACACTTCCATTTTCACAGGAAATGTACAGTTTGCGTATAGCCTCTTACAAAATAAACCTACTACACCACAAATTGCCATTTTTTTCCTTCAACAAACAACGCACGTGGTTACGTTTAGCCAACACATGCATGTGGTTAGTCTTAGGCAACAAAGCAAGTAGTTGGGTTTAGAAAAAAAACTGGGTTTGGCTTTACCATTATATGGAGAGAAAACACTGGCCTCCCAGGTGAAAGTCAGTGGTTGTTGGACCCATCCACCACCTCTTCCACCCTCTCTGCTCGGACTTTTCACTGACACTGGAAGTCACTGCCCAGACGCTGTTATTCAGCGACTTTGGAAGGAGACTCAGTGTGGCTACATGTTTTGACAAATTTAGGCAGGTCTCAAGTAGATACCAGCTCTGGTTGCCATTCACCCTCCCAGATTTTTTTTTATGTATAAAACATCTTAAGAGCCCTCTGGGTTGTCAGCTACCCACTTAAGTTATTTCTAAGCTGCTATGATTTCGCATACAAATATGAAAAATTTTAATCTAGACATGCTACACATCATTAGCTCAGTCAAATTCTCTCAGATTCATTTGTTCAGTTCATTTAATGGAGACCATGAGCACCAAAGTATAATTTGTTTAGATTTACTGGCATGTAAAGAAGACAGACAAAAATAAAGATGACTTCCTACCTTTAAAGTGATCATAAAATCTAAATATGTCCATTCCTTTTGTCCATAAGGGTTCACCAATGAAAAAAATCCAAACAGTTTTCCATGAAAATGAATCTAAGTTGTGAATATTGTCAGGTGAAGTCCATTGCTAACTGTCCTCACTGATCCCACCTTTCCCTATTTAGTTTTCACCCCTTCCTCACTCCTTTCTTCTTGCTGCCATAAACCTTTTCAGCTCTCATCCTACCAGTGGTTTGAGTCTTTTGCTCTTGCAGAAAACAGCAATATATATGCAACAACATGATTTAAAATCACTTCACACCCTTGGTTCACCCACACAGGTGTTTTTACTCTGCCTGATTAGACCTCTCCTCAGGACTGTGTGGACATGTATGGATGGTTCATGGTTAACATCATCTTCACTCTCCTGTTGCACCTGTTATAGTGGGGCAGCTAACACCTTCATCATTATAACTGATACATTGAGTTTGGTGACCTTGTGTTATTCCCAGTTTATTATATGTCAGCCCAACTTGAATGTGAGCAGAGGTCCAATCAGCCAGAATTACTGAAAACATCATTTCAGAAAGTGTTTAAAAACTCAAATAAACAATGAAAAAGTTTGTTAGTCTGTCTTTCTGAGACATTTTGACTCGTCATAACAGGAAACACACAGGTGGTAATAATAACATTAACCATGGCTCAGTGTCCTGATAAGGTATTTCAATTACACCTGTGCTTGTCCCGTTGTAACGTCAAAATGTTTACTGTAGAAAAGGCCTATTGGAACTTATTATGTTTAAGTTTTCAGTAATGTATCATTATGAATGAAAATTGAATGTGTTCATTGTCGTCATGCATACAGCTAGCCCAGACCGCATGCACTTAAAAGACACCACAAATTCATATAAGCTAGATCTAGAATAGAGTGTGCCAGGGCTGACGTCAAAACCCAGTAGTTTAGCATTGCGCTGGTTCCCGGAAGAGAAAGTGAATGTGATTTTTGCATTGTGTTTTGGATTATGTCAGAAAATAAGCTCTGTGGCTAACACAAGTTTATGATACTTACAGGTTTTGTTCAGTGGGATAATCTTCACATATGAACACCTTTCATAACGCATTTGAAGCTTAAATGCAATCACCAGAAGTAAAAGGCTAACGTTAGGCTTTAACGGACTACATGACTACTCCACGGTCGCATGACTCTTTACGTCACCGCCACTAAGCTTTCAACTGATTTCGGCCGCTTTATTTTAAAAACATTGTATACTGGGGAAATCGGACTTTTTAAGCTAAATAAGAAGCTGTAATGGCGGACTGCCAGCACTCTTGCCTGTTCGGGGGTGATGACGTTTAATGTCCCCGACAGGGTTTGTAGTCGTATTGAGCAACTTGTTAGCAACCGCCTTTTTTACGACACGTATAAGCTTCAAAATTCACGTGTTTTATGTCGTAGAACAAAACCTGAAACTCGCTTAAGCTTTTGTTAACCAAAGACCTTATTTGAGGCATTTTACCAAAATCCATTCAAAAAACGTATTGACTTTTAGACGAGAGAACCGGAAGTGCTAAAAGCACTAACGGAGTTCCGGGTTTACAGGCACACTCTATATTGCGTACACTTTTAAATTAAACTGCAAAAAGGGTTCCAAGTTCGAACCTGCCGCCCTGTTCTCCCTGTGGCACAGTGGTCTTCTCTGGCTTCCTCACAGCCCAGAGACATTCAGGTTAGGTTAACTAGTGACTCTAAATTGCTCCTAGGAGTGAATGTGAGCATGAATTGTTGTCTGTCTCTGTAGCCCTTTTACACTGAATAGTGTAATGGGGCTGCTGCAAGTCCTTTCTTTATGCCGCCTTTGCATTTTTACACAGAATCAAACCATGGTGGCATCATGCTGCTCCAGTGTGATTTTAGACAACATGCTGACATTGCCGAAGCAAAAGAGGCATGATGGTCATGACATGTAACACAACAGTGTCAGCCTGTAGTGTACCATATAACAGGTACGTGCGCAGTACTTTATAAACAACACAATGGCATTAACATGGCAATAACAGTCATTTACTGTCTCTGTTATATGGCCACTGATCTCGTCCTCTGCTTGGAGGGTAAGGAGCTCCTGGACCTCATTGTTTTCCTAATTTGCAGACATTTTCAGGTGCTGTTCTTCTTTTTTTTAGTTAGCTGCTAACTGCTATCAGCTGCTTTTTAAATCTCCAGCAGTGGGTCGCATGTTTAACACATCATCAAAACGTCACACCCACGGCACCCATGATCTCGTCCTGCCAGCTGACTTCGTGTTGGCACTGTTACTACCTCTGGTGCCGGCTTAAAAACCAGACAAGTCTGTATCCCGAATTCTGTGACTGTACCTTTTGTACAAAGTGGCGAGGGAGAATAATGGTGTGAAATTTTGGCCTTGAAGAGCCATTGTTAAAGAGGCTAACGTGTGATAGTCTGGTGATCTGTCCTGGTCGTATCCAGCCTCTCGCCCATTGTCAGCTGGGATAGGCTCCGCAACTCGTAATAGTGTAAGCAGTTACAGATGGATGGATGGAAAGTATAGATTTGCCCTCTAGTGGTTTAACCCATCCATTCTATCGGTAGTGGTAGTGCACTAATTTTGATGTCTCCCTCACTTACAACTGGTTTCCTTTTACTCTGAAAAAAATCTACTAAAAATGCAGATTTAGTGTCTGAGTAGAAATGAGAATGAGACAAAATGTTAACAATCTGAGTATTTTCCTAAGTACAAAGACAAAAAAGATAAACAGATAAACTGCAACATCATAAAAGAAACCAGCAGCAGAGTAGAAGAGAGAGAAGAGAAACTGGGGGAAAGAGTGAAAGACAGAGGAAAAAAACACAGAAAGGTGGAGAAGGGAAGATGATACTGTGGATGTTTATGTCCTGGTACGGCTCAGCACAACTCATTCCGAAGCACACACGCACGCACGCACACACACACGCACGCACGCACACACACACACACACACACACACACACACAGCTGAAAGTGCTCTGTGCAGTTTGCTTCTCGAGGGGCTGCATTCCTTCACTTACTGTCAAAGACTCAGGTTGCTTCAAGAGGATAAAAATCCTGACATGAGTTATCATTTAGTTGGTACTTGATCATCAAGGGCCAGTTTGCAGCCTCCACAGCGGCGGCTCTTCCTTGCCTGGTCGCTGAATGTGTGAGCCTCTATCAGCAGCTACTCTGTGTTTATCATTTTGTTCCTCTGGGTAGGATTTGGAGAGAAATCTGTTTTGTTGATCAATGGCACAAAACAGGAAGAAGGCGATGTTCCTCCAGCCCTGACTAAGTGAAAGCTTTGACAGTTTCTGGCAGTGGTGGATGAAAGGAGTGAAAAGCTGATGGAAGAATCAATTCCATCATGGTTATCCTCTTCAGGAGAGCCAAGAGAACAACAAGGGAGCTCAAGGAAGTGGTGTGTTTGTGAGTGTTGTTGAATGTGGCCTAGGTTTTGAGATAAACTAACCATAAATGTTTAAAAACATGGCTGTAATCACCTTTTTAACATTAGGGGGGGCCATTTTCAGCTTCTGCGACCTAACCCTACAGGTGGGTCTGTGAGGAATCCCTCCCAAGAGAATTTTGTTTTGTAATTTTAAGAGCTAAACAGACCATTTAAAGCAACCTTAAACAAAAATCTTAGATCAAGGGTTCTGAAAGTTTTGATCACTGAGTGGGGGAGCCAGCATATGATTGAGGGACGTACAGGAAAAGTGCACACACTATGATTTTTTTATGATGTACTAACACATTACAAAAACTTTAACAACTGACAGTGATGTAGGCGACATAATACTTACATTACATTTTAGATTTCCACTCTGTAATACATTTGAAAGTAACAAAATGGAGTGCTGGAGTACAGCAACACCACTTGCACAAACCACATGCAGAACTGCAGTACACTGATACTAGAACTGGTAGTAATAATGATGGCAATTTGTTATGTTTATTTATGATTATAACTGATTACAATTATATTTGCTAATGATTATTTTGATCATATAATAAACTACCATAATGACATTACTGCCTAGTTTGAAAATGATAAAGTTGTGTCCCAGTTTCAGCCCTAAAATGCTTTGACCAAAACAATTACTTACCTTGTAACACAGAAACATATCACACATGGCCTATTCTTGCATTTATTGATTATACATCGAAACCCTAAAAGTCCAAGTCCAATATGTTGGTCCATTATTAACTTTTTTATGTTTAACACAAAACAAAGTTTATTTTTGCATTAAGCACTCTTTATCTCATGTTTTTAATTGATATATAATGCTTATTATTAGAAATCTGCCCCACAAATTTGTACCTGAGTAAATGAGTGACTGCCATGCAGATGCATATGAACGATGTAGAGGGAAACATATAATTTTAAGTAATGGTAGTAGGCAAGTGGGCTGTTTAAATTACGGCCTCATTAGACAAATTAAAGTGTTTAGACTCATTTTGCCTGATAAAAAAAGAAAATCATTAAAATCATATAATCTGCAATGCAATCTTTGTAAAACTAGATCAAATCTGTGATGTCATCACTGATGTGTATTCAAACAAGAACAATGGGAAAAGAATCATTAAAACCCACTGTGTGGTTTTGGGTGTGTGCATTGATTCAGTGTAATGAGAGATCAGATTATTCTGAGACAAAACTGTTAAACAACTACAGAACTCTGTTCAGTCCGACCCATAAATACAATACACAGGTGGTATAGTTGTATTTAAACTCCCCATGACCTCATTTTTTGTAAGTGCCCTGACAGAAGAAAGCAAACAGAGAGAAAGAAGAAGAGAGATTGACTCCGCTGCTGGAGTGATGTGGAGAGGTCAGGTCAGATTCAGACACTTTCAAGAGATTTTAAAGACATTTTAAGATCATGTGATCACCATGCTGCTCTTAGTTGCATTTGCTGGAAGAGGAAGAGTTGATAAACACAGTCAATATAACATTTCATAAACAAAGACTCATCTTTAAATGCACATAACAGCACAATCTTTACTGTGAACTGACACAGAACACATAAAAACACAATACTGGAAATCTGCTTCATCAGACTGTCCAATGAAAATCATACAGAGCACCACAGGAACATATGAGTGTAGAGAGATTATGTTTGCTTATGTCTATCATCCTTGAGTATTCAAATCTTTACCAAATCTGCTCCCAGGGTGATGAAATCCCCATATTCTTCACCCTGTCTTTCAACTGACTGAAGCTGGGTGTTGATTTCCAGCCCAGCAAAGACAGGGGGAGGGGATGGGGGTGGTGAAGGTGGAGGGTTGGGTTCGTTGACCCTGGCGAGTGTTTCGTCGATGGTCGCCATCAGAGTGGAATTTAGCTCTCCCTTCTCCATTGCCTCAATGACACGCTCCAGCTCTGCTATGACATCCATTTTGGACGCAGGGAGGTTTGGCGTGACGCCTCTGCACAGCTTGTCACTGGACCTCGTTGATGGTCACAGGACTCCTGACATACACTATTACAGGAAGCTGGTTCGGAGACAAAGAGGAGACACATTACATATTATAGCCTGTATCGTATTATACTTTTTCAGGGATTTGTTTTATGTACATTAATGTGGCAGTTTCTTTACAAATATGGATTTTACACACAAAATATACGATCTGTTAGGAAAGATTTAACTACTAACCAACATATAAAGTTGTTATGACTTCACCTGGAGTAACTACATCATTAAACTGCTCATTACATACAAATGCATCAATAATAGACGGGTTGAAATAAACCGAAATTTCCCTTTAAGCTACTGGAGGATTTCCATGTTTGCGCTACACTGGCTTATATTTTAATTTCAGCACATTTCAGAGGTAACTTAAATGTTGTTTCCCCCCAGACCCCCCTGAAGGGTCGCGGAGGCTGTCCATTGAAAATGGCGCCCTAATGTTGATTACGGCCCTGAGCTGAAGGATAACGTTTCCGTTGTAAGTAAAACCAACATTTTTAGCTAACGTTAGCTGTGTGTGATAGCTAAATGTTAAAAAATATCCCAGCTAGCCTTAACTTTGCGAAGTTGATCTGTTACTGCAAGTTGACATTAGTTAGCTAAAACATACAAATGTAGCCTACCAACTCACCTGTTAGCTGCGGCATCACTGACGGTGCAGGTCACTGGCTTGAATTTAAAATCGTATGGACAGTTGAATTTTTGAGGTACGTCTCTTTGAAAATGTCTGTGGTTAACAAAGTTGGACTGGTTCTGGTGAAATTATCAGACACTTTGAAGGTAGCCTACCTACTTGTAGACTGAGTGTTTCCATTTTATCCTACTTTATAGGTGACATCTGTTCATTTATGTCTGTTTTTTATGTAGCCCAATGTCTTTACTAACGGATTATTTCCATTAGAAAAACTAATTAGTAAGTGTTTAATTAACAACAAGGAGGCTTACAAACATTATTTCTGTAAATATTTTTTAGTAGGTTAAAAGCTATAATTATGTTCCCTCTCCAAAACACAAAGAACACAATCATGCACTGTACACTTTACATTTCCTCCCCTCAGTCATTCCCCCATCCAGTTATTATTTCCAAATTCCCTCAAACCAAGGCAGGAATTATATTATGCTACACCTTATTGCCCAATTGTACATATTTGTATTCGCATATAGTTTTGATTTTTTTAAATTCTCTCTGAACCCCAGACCCCCCGGCAGATTTGGTCACTAAATCCCTCAAACACAGAAGAATTTGGTGGATGAGGTGACATACATTTCTTCAGGATTCTCCTATGTGTCAAAAGGGCTGAGAAAGCAACTGTTTTTGTGTTTAAGCCTTTATTTAAAGTTTGATCTTTGTCACCCTGAACACCACAGATGCACATCCAGACACTGGGTTGAAGATTTAGATTAAAGGACTCTGATAACACTTTGAATATTGTTTCCCAGCAATTTGTCTGTTAAGGGCAGAACCAATATGTGTGCAAGACCTGCTGAACTGTGACATCTGTTGCAGCTATCCACTTCATCTGAGTACATTTCTTATTTTTTTGGTGAACTATATTGAATACTTACACAACAACTTCAAACAACAAATTCAGCCGAACCTGAAAGATAAAACCTCATTCTAATTTACACTGAACTAAAAGGCAGAACTGTATAAAATCAGGTGCATATTTATGAACTTTATTATTTATTTCTTATCAATTTGATTTATTTGCAGTGGTGAGATGAAAACCTGTGTCTGTGACTTCCTTGTGGCCGCTGACTGTGCACAGACTTTTCTTTGGTAATAAAGCATTTGACACAAGACAATTAAAAATGCTTAACAGCACACTATTGCTCGAGCTGATGCTGATTAAACAAAACATAAACAATTAAAGGTCTGAAAATATGTTATGTCCCTCACATGCAGTTAAGATCCTTTGCTGGCCACTGTTTTAGTTAAGCACACCTTCTGGGTGTAAGGAGCTGAGGTTGCAAAGGCTCTGTTGGACTTCACAGACTTCCAGAGGCACCAGGAGCTGATGAAGAGCCAGGAGGATAATTCCTTCTACAAGAGCTGTGTACCAGCGATGCTTATTTCTCCTCTCCATGCAGAGACACTCCACCTGAGAATTTAGTGTCTTACATTTCCAATCATCCAAGTTGGCCAGTTATCTTGTTCAAGTACTTTGTACTTGTAAGCCACTTTTGCTCAGTAAGTCTGGGTTTATATGAATTGTTTGCTTGTGTGTCTCTTTTTTAATTTCTAATAAGTCATCATGTCTGCAGTTAGAAATGTTAGTATGTTGATAAGGAATGGCATACCAAAATATAGTATTATCAATGTCTTATGAATTATCTATAAGGAAAAAGTAAATGACTTTGTAACCAATACTAAAGCCATTAATTAATGTTTGAAACCATCAGAAAGTGGGACCAAAAACTGAAGTCATTAGTTTAATTTGAGAGATGCCACATACTATTAACCACTGTAGATGACAGAGGCCTGTTTGGGAAGAAACTGTTGTGGCTCATTCATGATTAATAAAAGGAATCCAAGAAAAACTGGTTTAATTTTTGACTTCATGTTTCAGGAAAAATACAAAATATTAACTACATTACTATTCCATCAAAAATAGTCTTGTTGTCTTTCACAATAAACAGGCATTTTACATGTTAATATTAAATCAATATTGAAGTTATCAAGTTGATTTCACAATATTTTACTTTCTATGTGAACAGCCACAGAGGTTTTTGGGTCTTTTGAATGACCAATCAAGTTTCTCTTCCATCCATGTCTGTGCAAACATGAACACTTCACACACATCTTCTCCCCGGCAGCACAAGAGTTCTATACAGTCAGCACAGTTTCAAGATTAGTGTCACCAATTCAGTATGTGACGAAATGTCTCTCCTTCAGTTCCTAAGATACTGCGTTGAGTAATGGCCCACAGTGTTTTATGCTGAATTTCATGATGCCAGGGTGAAGTTGACCTTTGACCTTCAGCATATAAAAAAATGCCATTACTTCATCATTATATCCACTTAGACATTTGTGTGAGGTTTTGTCATAATTAGTGAAGAAATTATTGAGTTATATCCAAAAACATGTTTTGTGAGGTAATACTGATTACTTTGACCTTGCACCACCAAATTCTAATCAGCTTATTTGTCAATCCAAGCGGACATCTATGTATCGCATTTAAACAATAACAAACGTATTTATACTGCAGTATTTCTATGACATGTAAACCTTTTGTCTCTGTAGACAGAAATACACTGACTCGTGTTCATCGTCTGAACTTGAAGAAATCTATTCACATCTCCTGTGGAAAGGACCACACTGCTGTTTTGACAAAGGTTTGATTACTGATTTGTACTCTTTCCTCAGCCGGTCCTTTGTAACTTATCAGAATTTTAGGTATCACATTAATTGTTACTGGAAAGTTTTAAAATATTCTGATGTTGTAACCAATAACCACACACATTTTATTGCAGGAAAAAGACTCTTTCTCTATGAATTTACTCACCAAGTAACACCTGTATACAAATGGAATGATGCAATAGGTTTTAAATGATTCATCAGTTTATTCAATGGCCATTTTTGAAGGCCCCTGTGGTGAAAATATTAGTGTGGAATGTTAAATACTTCCATCTTTAAAACATTGATGTAAGTCAACTATAGGAAACACTTTCAGCTGAAATGTGGTGTTAGCTCGTAGGCTAAAAGCAAACATTCCAGTGGCTAATGTTAGCTTGTGAGTAGTCCTGACAGCGGTTAGCTAGCTAGCTAGCTGTAGCATATAGCATATTTAAGCAAGCAATGAAGATAAGAGCGATGAGACTTAACTGAAACTATAAAGTTACAGGATGTAAAGCCAAAACCAAATTAAAAAAAATAAGTAAAAATAAACCTAAGTGGGACTTTAACTGTGGTGATGCTGTTGCTTCCTCAGACTGGTGCAGTGTTTACATTTGGCTCCGGTCAGTATGGACAGCTTGGGCACAACTCATTCAACGATGAACTATGACCTCGACTTGTTGCAGAGCTCTGGGGGGCAAAGGTCACCAGGATTGCTTGTGGACGGTACGGTGTATTATCTTTCACAATGCAATAGTTAAAGAGGCCTGGAAGCTGCTCCAATAAAACCTATATTTATGAAAGTTGTCAATCAAAAGGCATTCATGTCTCTGATGACATTAAAATGTTGTTTGTAATATATGGACTCCTTTGGGTGTGGAGAGCAGGGGCAGCTGGGACATGGAGAGGAGAGTTATCCATCTGTGCCGCTACCTGTTCAACTGCCACAGGGTAACTAGATAAGTGAAATAAATCATGTGAATGCGCTGAATGGTTTCACAAAAAAACTTACACTTTATCCATTATTATTCCAGACACCACTGATGATGCTATAATTAGAAATCGCATTGTCTCAACAACATGATTGACAAATGGACCTCTGAATGTGACTTCAGAAAGTCATGGAAAAAGATAAAACAGTAAGTGTATTGCATCTGCAGTTTTCAGTATGTTAAATAGCCTGATGTTTTATGACTCTCATTCATTTTTTTTTCATCTGGATCAAAAGCTGTTAACCCTGTTTTCTCAGTGCAGTGGACTAAAACTGTTGAATATTTGCAGGCAAATTCACAAAATGTTTTCCTCTGCATCCTGTGTAAATACAAGCTCTCTTGAGCATTACTTTTATGCGTTACACCCAACACTGGTTATATGTTACAACTGGCTGTTGGTGTGTTGCAGATGTTGTGACCTTGAATTCAATTAATTTAAAAGTGAGGGCTCGTCCGGGATTTGAACCCGGGACCTCTCGCACCCTAAGCGAGAATCATACCCCTAGACCAACGAGCCATGCTATCTATGGGAAAAAGGAGGTTTACATTTCCAGCCCTGTCATTTCCAGACGTGCAGTTAAACTCCACACTGCTGATGTGGCAGCTTGAAGACCCATTCTAATCTGGCCAAACAGCGCCCTCTGCTGTACAACCTTTTAAATCCCACTCAGCAGCTGTCCTCTGAGCTGGGGAGCTGTGCCTCATCTCATCTGTGACGATATTTTGGGTATCTGACATTATCTGCTCCATGTATCACGTTACCTGTGAGCCAGCCTCACCCATACAGACCTGAGTTTGAAAGCAGTGGCTCAGTGCTTAGCACTGTCGCCTAACACCTATAGAGGGTTGTGGGTGTGTACCAGCTGTCTGACTGGGGCCCCTCTATGTGGAGTTTGCATGTTCTCCCCATGTCAAGTGTGGGTTTTCTCTGGGTTCTCTGGCGTCCTCCCACAGCCCAAAGACATGCATGTTTGGTTAATTGGTAACTGACTTGTCCAGGGTGTATCCTGCCTCCTGTCCAATATCAGTTGGGACAGGCTCCAGCCCACCTGCGACCCAGATAACGGCTGGAATGGGAGTGTGATAAGACTGCTTGCAATGACCTTTTTGTTCATCCAGCTGTCTGTTTCCATTATTTTCAGCTTTTTAAAATGTTGTTTGGGGGCACCCAGGTGCTCACCTGGTAGAACTGGCCCCCCATGCACCCAGGATATATCTTTACTGCAGCAGCCTGGGTTCAATTCCAACCTGTGGCGCCCAGCTACATGCCATCCCCCAACAAGCCCACAATGTCTGCATCTAAGCTAGTGTTTAGTTTTTACCCTGTAATTATCTATTTCACACACACACACCGAGATATAGACAACTATATATACAACCAGTTTGCGTAAGAACCTGTTAAACCTTTGAGGCATCAGGCCCAGAAACAGACATGTTGCCATTTTTAGCTTTGCACACTGTAGACTCCGTATAAATAGTTCATTTCTCTTTTGCTTGCCTGAGAAAGATCTTGTAGATCAAAACTTTGTCTTAAAAAAAACTTTAAAAAGAGAGAGACCTCTTAATTTAAAGTAGGGTTGGCACAGCACCAGATTTTCAGCACACAATTATTGTGGCCAAAAGAGTTTATGATAATGATATTATCGTGATTATCAGTTGAATCATGTTAAGTTTTGATTATCATGCGTTCTGTCTCTTTTTTTTAGCAAATCAACTATTATATCAAATATGAGTGTATGGAGGGGGAGAGAGTCTGTAACCATAACTGTACAAGAGCGTACAAACAGAGCTATTTCAGTTAACGGATTGGGAAAAGGCAACCAGAAGGTATTGGGAGAAAGTGACACATCAAAAAAACTGGAAATGATTTAAGAGGAGCTGGATTATTTACACAATACTATATGTGTATTATTAACATGATGTCAATATTTCATTTTTAAATATCACAGTTATCATCAATACCGTTAAATCACGACACCCCTAATTTAGAGAAAAAGCCTTTTAGCCCCTGTGCCTTGTGGTGACGTATTTTCATCTTGCACCTGAGTATTATGACCTGGTTGTACATACACTTGGTCGTTTTGCTTTTTTTTTTAGCTTTGCTTGTCCTTATCTCAGGTTTCATCACAGATAGCTCTCATGAACTGCTTACTGGTCAGGTAATTGTGATGCATGTGATATTATTTGTCTTGTTTTTTTTTTTTTTTTAACACATTGAGGGAAACCAGTGATCTGTTCAGTTGAAAGTTGATATTAGCTGTATGATGACGTGTAGTGGTGGCCTATCAGTATGATTCAGGTACAGTTTACCTTGGCTTGGATCCTGATACTCATATATCCTGGTTAAAAGCGGGCTCGTCCGGGATTTGAACCCGGGACCTCTCGCACCCAAAGCGAGAATCATACCCCTAGACCAACGAGCCCTATGGACTTGATTCTAGCAGCTGTTCAACTGAAACATGACAACATGTGATGTGGCAGACTGGAAGACGAGGGCTCATGTGACTGAACAACACCCCCCAGTGGTCATCATAGGAAGAACACAGACATTTCAAAGACAAACTTAACTATGATACTGACAATTATTAAATTGCAAACCAAAGATTTGCATTGGTACACCCTTTTTTGTAAGGTTTGTTTTTAGTTTTTATGCTAAACTTTTTCAGAAAGCTGTCACAAATCATTGAAATACATATGTCCAGACGCTCATGATGGATTCCTGCGAGTCGGCGCTGGGGTCCAACTTAACCCACGTTCCCTTCAGAGTCCGCATGCTCGAGATAGTTAGCTTCGGGCAAGTTAGCTAGCATCAGTCGTGGGCTTGGAGTCACGTTTACAAGATGGCAACCGAAGCGAAGCGAACCAAGGTTATCATTTAATTACATTAAGCCAAAAAAACAAACAATACTGATAATACTGCTTGAGCTGTTTGTACGTGTGTGTTTGTGTAACGTTATACTCTCGTTACACTATATGTGACTAGCTGCTGCCGCTGCATGCTGTGTTTCAGTCTGTATAACTTTATGTGTGCTGAAGTTGGGGACAATTTACAAAAGCTAACGAGCTCAAGTTTTAAATAAGCTACACGTTCACTACTGTCACTGTAGTTCAGAGTGTAACCAGGTGCACCACAGCACCTCGGTCACACATGCCTGGTCATGTTAAATGTGTAAGTGTGTATCCTGCACCGACAGGTAGATGATGGGTCACAGATGGATCCGCTGCAGAGCTTTCTACAGTGGTGCAACAGAGTGGGCTTGGTACTCAGCAGTAAGGTATGTTACCATGACAGCCAGGTTGTCTGTGATCCAATTTTCCCATTGTTCAGTGAAGTACTCTAAAAGCTGAACTGATCCAAGTCTGCCTGAGCAAAGAGTCCAAACATGTCAGGATGTCTCTCTGTGCAGGTGTGTGTGAGTAAAGAGGGAACAGTGGCAGATTATGGGATGCTGGCTAAGGACGACATAGAGGAGGGGGAGGTTTTATTCACTATCCCCAGATCAGCTCTTCTCCACCAGGAAACAACCAAGGTCTCTGCCCTGCTGGAGAAAGGTGACAAGTTCAGTTTCAAAGCAGTTTTACCAAGTCTGAATCTGCCTGCATCATCTGCATCATCTCACTGTTTCTCTCCTTCTCAGAGAGGTCATGTCTAGAGAGCTCCTCTGGCTGGGTTCCCCTGCTCCTGGCTCTGCTGTACGAATACACATCCCCACAGTCCCACTGGAAACCCTACCTCTCCCTGTGGAGCAACTTTAAGACGCTGGATCACCCGATGTTCTGGTGAGAAGCTCTAAAAGTCTAAAGGCCATCATAGAGATCAAGGGAAAAGCTGTGACATGGCAGCAGTTTCCTTAAATCTTCTGCTAACAGAGTGGATTTGTAGCTTTCTTTACAGTAATTTACAGTTAATCCATCTAGGTCTAAGGAGGAGAGAGACAGACTGCTGAAGGGAACAGGTATCCCAGAGGCTGTGGACACAGACTTGGCGAACATCCAGAGGGAATACACAGACGTGGTCCTTCCCTTCATCACCAAGCATCCTGACCTGTGGAGCCCCAGCACACACACACTGGACCTGTACACACAGCTGGTGGCCTTTGTCATGGCCTACAGGTTAGTGAGCACGAGACAAAGTATGTACACAAAGTATCTGGATCTTCCTTTTTTTATGGTCTCTCTAAATTCACCTCTGTGATGTTTTTTGTCCCTTTTCCACGCCCTTCCTGTAGTTTCCAAGAGCCACAGGAAGAGGAGAATGATGAAGACGATGAGGAGGAGAAGGCCCCAAACCCACCGATGATGGTTCCCATGGCCGACATGCTTAACCATGTGTCCAATCACAATGCTAATCTGGAGTTTACACCGGTGAGGGGAAACATTGACTCTGCTTTGTTTAGTTTGCCAGAACACCTGTTCTCTGTCAAAACATCACTGAGAAAGTGAGGAGGTTTTTTTTTTTTTTAAACATAGAGTATATCTCACGTTGAGACCTAAACTGTAAATTTAACGTACAATAATTAACTTATTAGCATGTTCCAATTTCTTTCTCACTTTTTAATGTCTTAAATGTAATGTTGTCTCTCTACACACCATCTTTCTCAGGACAGTCTGAAGATGGTTTGCGTGCGCCCCATTCAGAAAGGCGAGGAGGTGTTTAACACCTACGGGCAGATGGCCAACTGGCAGCTGCTGCATATGTACGGCTTCACGGAGCCGTATCAAAGCAACAGCAACGACACCGTCGACATCCCCATCAGCAACCTCTACAAAGTCGCCACACAAGGTGACGAGATTGACAGATTGTTTGTGACAAGTGCGGATAAATTACAGTACCATAGGAGAAAAGTGTAAGGGAAACAAGATGATGATGAAACTGCTTTTTATGTGGACCCAAAACCAACCCTGTTGCATTGTGCCTCCTCTTTCCTCATCTCTCCATCTTCTCCTCCCAGGTATTCAGTCTGATCTGGACCGGCAGTTGGTGGAGGAGCAGTGGGAGATGCTGTCTGAGATGATGCAAGAGAAAGCAGCCTTTGTCTTTGGCAAACAGGGCTGCCTTACAGACACAGAGCTACATACTGTGCTCAAGGTGAGGGGGTGCATGCAACAGTGCAGCTGGAATTACATCTGCACAAAACCTGTAAAATCACACAGCGATGAATAATTGAGGAATGGCTGTTACTGGAAACACACCTCTTGCTTGTGTATCTTCAGGTGCTCTGCATGTCAGGGGAGGAGTTCTCAGAGTTCAAAGATAATGAAGGGTGGGAGGAAGATGATGAGGACGACGAGGCTTCCCTCGCTTTCTCTAACGAGGGTCTGCCTGGATTAAAGGCTTCATGGAAATGGCTCATTCATGAAGCAGCCCGTCTGACTTTGAGGTCCTATGGAGACGAGGAGGAACAGGGTGTGAAGAGCGACCAGGCGCTGATGGAGGACAAGGCAGCATTTGAAGGACTGAGCAGCAGGCAGCAGAACGCCCTGCAGGTACACTGTGGACAGAAGAGCATCCTGCACAGACTGGTGGAGCTCACCAAGTCATGACTTCAGCTGCAGCAGGGAGCAGGAGTTTGTTTTTTATATCAACGGGGAAACTGAAATGTCTCAAAACACACTGTTAATAAATGTTTTTACTTAAGACAGATCTCTGATTTTCAACAGTGCTTTTACACTATCAGTGTTGATGTGCGAGGTGTTTTGCCATTATCTGTACAGAAAACAGGGATCATTATGACACTTGTTAAGTAATTGCTGTGTCTCTTGGATGCCTGCTGGGTACTTTTTGACGCCTGGGCTCTACCTTTTTATAAAGCTGTGACATTACCTGAGTGGTGGGGGGGACACCCATTAATATCTCAAGCACAGAAATTGAAATACAGGCAGAGGGCAAAGTTTTGTAGATAAATGCATTAGCACACACCTCTAGTGAGTCATAAGTGATGATTGAGAGGAATTGCTTTTGTTTGAGTCTATTCATTGTTATTTTTTTAGGAAAATCTTGCATAGCATATCTTAGGACTGTTTCAAAAGTAGGTATACAAATCTGGATGAAAAATATGTAAAACCCTAGAACAGTAATTTGTGTATTTTTCAGTCTAGACCCCATTTTCCTACGTTTTCAAGTACAAGTGACTGACTGCAACAGCAGTTTTTGAAATTTGACCAGTACTGAGCAAGCAGCAGCAAAACAAGCTGCAGTATAATCCCTGAGGCCAGTTGAGCGTCTTCAGTTTGCTTCCACTAACAGTGCTTGTTTTTGTCAGACAGGCTCTGATCATTTAGTCTGTCAAGATTAGAGAAAGGATCCTACTGAAAGACCTTTTTATTAAACCTGAAACAGCCACAAAATCTCTACTGTAAACTGTAATTTGATTAGCGTAAAACACTCTTCATTCAGTGTCTTCACAAGCAAAATAAAAGCCATCTTGGTTTGTCTTTCTCTGTTCCAACAATCACTGTCTCTGGTTTGGTAGAAAAAAATACTTTATTCACCCAGTCAGTTTAGATGTGAATGCATGCTGGCTCTGTACACACTTCATCCCATGCAAATCCACAATGTCCCTAATTTGCCAAGTAAAACTTACACTGTGAATTACCTACCATATTTCACCAAATAGAGGTCATGTGATATTACACATTCGGTGCAAATCTTCATCTCGATGCTTTGGGGTCGTATTATTTTTATTGTTGAACAGCCGCACATGCATATATCATACACAGTCAGCTTGTCAGAGATTTACTGTGCTGCTAAAAGTCTACCACTGGCAGCTACTGGCAACTTTAAGGTGGAATGTTTGTTTTTTGCATGTGTGTGAATCAATCAACAGACTAAATGTCAATATCCAGACTTTGACCATTGCATTTGTTTTGTCTTTCTTGACAAACTTTAGTGATGATTGGATCTTTAAGCGATTAAAAAAAGTAAATGAATCTCAACTGCATGACTGGTGTGTGAACTGAGTTTTGATTTCCTCACTTGGAAAAAAAAAAAAGGTGGTGCATTGCTCTAGTTTACCCCATGTGAATGTGCCGCATTGAACACAGACATGAGGGTGTATTTCTTAACTGGACAAGGTTCCATGCCAATAGGGCTTTGGAAGAACGACAGAAAGCATAGTAACACAGGAAAATAGGATCTACGCTGGAAAACACTGAAATTACCCTTCAAGTAGTTCATAAGTAAGTGATATATATATATATATATATATAATATATATATATATATATATATATATATATATATATATATATATATATATATATATATATATATATATATATAAATAAAATAAAAAAGATATCAGCACCAACT
Source organism: Epinephelus lanceolatus (assembly GCF_041903045.1). Classification (NCBI taxonomy): domain Eukaryota; kingdom Metazoa; phylum Chordata; class Actinopteri; order Perciformes; family Serranidae; genus Epinephelus; species Epinephelus lanceolatus. Next base: position 40,075,496 of record NC_135738.1, read on the forward strand.
TTTGAAAAACGTGGTGTATTAGCACCATCACATTACTCTCGTAGTCCTGAATGAACACAGATGCTTGCAGTTTGAATGCTTTATTTTCTGTATGTATGCATACTGCAGTTAAGTAGCAAGAACTAAAGGCAAACTAGAAAGGACTACAAAATACAACACATGGACCAATACATTTACAAAACATTCAAAATGTTACAAAATGGGCTGTATTGGTCCTTCTATTGTTGTTCTTCAATTTTGGATCTTTGTACAAATCATCAAGATACGATGTCGCCATCACTTTGCACAATTTACAAGTGCCAGGGAGAGACTTCCAGAGCCAGTTTCAAATGGACAAACCATCAGCAAACTGTCTCCACCGACACACCAGGAGTAGACCCCCACCCCACCTGGGAGACTAAACTTCATCTTCCTGTCCCACTCTGGGATAAAAAGGAATCAAATGAAAGTAGCAGGCAGCTTTTTTTCTTCAATCATCTACCGTTCAGCCTCTGAAAGCAAAAAAAAAGTCAGAAAAAAAGGATCTGTGTGGGAGGGAAGCAAACCAAGGACTTTGGTAGTGAGTGAAAATATGTTTTGATGTCTTTACATGTCAGGATACATTTTATTTGACATGTGCAATGCTCTCCACGTATCTACTCTCCCGTTCTCCCTTTTTTCCAATATTTACATCAAAGCATCAAAAAAGGATATTAAACAGCATGTCCCAATCCAATCTCTCCATCTCAATTCAGCCCCAAAGGGTTAAACAAAAATCTAACTCTCTAGATCCATGAGCAGTAGTCATTTCATCCACATTTCAAATGACTGTGGTTGCCAGTTAATCCAGTGCCAACAGTAAAGAGAGAGGTGTGTGTGTGGTGGGGGAGTGGGTCAAGGCCGCGGCATCTCTCCCTAGGGCTACGAGCTGGCTGGTACACAGGCTAGCTGGCACCGGTGCCCTCCATCACCTGCTGGGCCTGTTTCTGCCCCATGCAGCACTGGGCTACTGACTGGAACAGCCTGAGGAGAGAGGGGGGAGGTAAGAACATTAACGTTTGTTAAAGAGCAGCAGAACTGGTCCAAGGTATGGCTGGCATTACTTTATCTCCTATTGTCATCTTCAAAATTATACCTAACACAGCAACAATGAATCCCATCTGCTATCAAGTATTGTCAGGTATCAAAGTGTTGTATACAAACATGACAGAACAATGAGTCAAACGGAGAACCTACTTTTCAATCTCAGGGGCACAGTGCACAAAGTCGTGGCTCCAGAACTTGAAGGCAGGATTCTTGATCAGCTCAATGAAGGTGATGAGGAGACCCCATGGGTGGGGCCTGTTCACAATCAGCCTCTCCAACAGAACCCTGGAGGACAAGGACAAAGCTATAAGTAACAGCACTTGTAGTTATAATTTCCATTGGCAGAGGTTTGATGTATTCCTTCTGCTGAATTCATAAAATCGCTCAGATCTCAATTCAGACTGTCTCACCTGGTGATCTGCTCCTGGATGGCCTCTGTGTTGGCCTCAGCAAACAGATACAGCATGGTGCAGCTGAAGTAGTGAGTGTGGCTGTTGGGGTAGCGCAGCTGATTGGCAATCGCGTTCAAGAACAGGTATCGCCCTGAAAAGACATGACCGCAGAAAGCTGATCAGAGTGCTCTGCTTTTGTTAAGCACAGATATCTGATAACTACAAAAACATAAAAAAGGTTTGTCAGCGTTTATTTGGCTCTTGAGACTGCAACTTCAATAAGACAAATAAAATGTTAAATGCACACGCAACCCATACAGCATGTGTTTATAAGTAGCGTATGATGCAAAAAGCTTTACATTTTGTAGCACTTGCACTAAGCTGCCACCTTACCCTCAGTGTCCAGGTCCACAGCCAGGTTCTGGAAGATGTCCATATGTGCAGAGTGGGTGATAGTGCTCATAGAGGGGGTGCTGCCCTTGTTGTGGATGTGAGCGATTGCCTGTGTGCCTACATACAACACTAGAGCATTGATCAGCTGGATGTTGTAGCGGTTTCCTGGCTCGTTGGACACCTGGGAGACAGAGCAGGTGACAAATTAACACTAAACTGTATTCTCATTTGTTGAAGTGTGACACTAATAATTTAAAATAGGTCGACACTGCTCCTACCTGCAGGTTGCTGCGAAGCTCAGACAAGAAAGTGACTGGTGAACGAGTCTTCAGATATGAGTCCAGATCCTTCTTGAACTGGGAAGGCATTACGCCTGTGAAGTTGGTGAGAATACGGGGCGCGATGTTGATCTCGCTCAGCATGTCCACCTGTTGACAAAACACAGATTTGAGATAATTTCTAACAAGGCTGAAGAAACCCTGCTTTTCTAGACGGTCAAAGCAAAATGGTGAGGGTGTCCATACCAAACTTAGAGACTCTACAGATCTAAGCCACACTGTAAAACCTCTGTGAATGTAAAATCAACAGCTTATCTCAAAGTCTGTGCACATGTGTGTCTGTCTACCTTGAGATTGGGTGTGAAAGGGTCAGGGAGCCTCATGTTGCGTGGAAAGGCACTGAGGATGAGGTTGCGGAGCTGGATGCAGTTGGGTGGGATAACATCGCAGAAACCATAATGGTAGTCACACAGGAACTCTGGGAAGTCATGCAGCAGGACCAGGAGCACTCGCAGTGTGCCCTAAAACAGCCAAAAATAACACACGACATGGAGCAAAGAGGTTAGTGTTAGGTTTTTTTATCCAAACAGTCAACAGGAAAAATTGCCACATTAAAACAAGTAATATCATGCTAACAAGACTAAGTCTATAGACAACACAGTCAACCCCATGAGGCTGTAATACTCATTACCAAAATAAAAACTGACACAATCAGCTATGATACAAAGTGTCATGATAATGGGACTGTTCCATCAGCGGAACAAAAAAGAAAGTATCATAGTGTATTCTTCGGATTTCTGAAGTCTCAATCAAACATCAAAATAGACAGAAACGTATTGTCAAACGTGGCTGATATAGACAGCTGATATTTCTGCAAGTACATTAAGAAAAAATGAGAAAGCACCTTGTAGAGGATTTGCATAGGTTTGTTGAGCTCTACATTCCTCAGGAATGGGGCCAGGTACTTGAATAGATCAATCAGCAGCTGTGCATACATGGGCCAACCCTTCAAGAAAACATCAGTGTGTTAGACCAACATTCAAAAACCACAAATATGGGGAAAGCAATAACAGTTATTGAGCCTATATGTAAGGGTTTTTAAGTATGTGCAGATTAAATAGTCTTGTTTTATTCTTCCATACCTTCTGCTGGGGTGTGTGTGCTAACATCCTGGCAATGAAGATGCGATGGGAGATGAGTTCCAGCCAGGCGTACACAAAGCCTGGTGCTTTGGTAGGTCTCAGGATGTGGAAGGTATTGCTGTGTATAAAACAGTAATGGTGAGTCCAAACCAAAATGCAACAATCAGAAACATTTAAAACATCTTTATTTTGAGCACAACATCAGCACAAGCTTTCTCTATTCCACAAATTACGCAGGGTCCCTGGTAGGCCGAGACACTTAAGTTATGACTGATCCATGTGGATGTCTCACCAGAAAGCAGTGAGTGTCTGGAAGTTGATGGTCTCCAGGACATGTTCAGGAGCGTTGAGCTCCAACAGCAGCATGATGAAAATGCGGTGGTATGGTAGCTGCTGGAATTCTGTCTGACGGACATCGTGGTCCTGGATTAGCACCCCAACTACAATACCGAGCACCTATAAGAACAATGTAGAGCACAGTCAGAATCAAGTAAACCAGACAGTGCTGTGGCCAGTGCGATTTTAAAATCAAAAGGAAAACTATGATCAGGCTTTCAAATCAACAACAAATGACATCACTAGAAAATGTTTCTTTACCACAACCAAAAACTAATTTCCTATAATGTGCTGTTATATATATTTTACACGGTTCTGTCACAGGTGATGAATCATTTGTTTCTGTACCTTGTTTAGGAGGTTGATTTTTGTCACCGTGTTGGTGGCCTCTCCAGAGTGTTTAACCAGCAGGGCTATGAGCCTCACAAAGGCATCCAGGTTGTGGTAACACTTGGCTCTGATGATGGCTGCACTGGCTGCTGGGTTGTGCTGCTGCTCAGCCTGCGCCCGATAGCTTATCTCCACACACATTTCTGTGCACAGCCGGAAGAACCTTGTGATCAGGTCATCTGTCTTCAGGATGCCCTGCTGGTGCATCTGGAGGAAAAAGAAAAGGAGCCGTAAGATAAAAATGAGGAACAAGGATCAGGGCCACTTTGGTCATTTGTAGGGCTGGGTTGAAATAATGGATTCATCTGTTTCACATCAATCTTCATTTGAATGACCCAATATTCATTCAGAAAGTCCAAGATCAATCTTTTAATATATGCTTTTTCCCATGGATGTGTGAAGCTTTAACCCTGTTAATCTGTTAATCTCGCCCGATACTTTATCAATAGACCTGTTTAGCAACATGTAAACATGTAGGAAAGTGATATTTCAATCTGCTCTGTTCGCAGTCTCTCATCCACTGCCGCTCATAAAATGTTATAAACAAGCACAGAGCACTTTCCAGCTGATAGCAAACTGTTACTAACAAGCCATAACAACAACTGTTAATGCCAAACGATTTACCTCAGTTTGTTTTGTATCTTAAAACTTACCAATGGTAATGTGACCTGCAGGAAGTGACTCTCCTCAGCAGCAGAGGAAGGAGCACAGAGGATAGGAGTACTGATACTGACTGGTGTCTGAGTTCTTTATTTTTTCTCAACTTTACTCAGTATTGTGAGGTCAGGAATATCTATTTTTTTACATTTTAGATTTGTTTCCAGTGAGATAGTTTATATTGTGACTTTGCTGTTTAAATACTACTGATGCTGCTCTAGAAACAACATTTATTATAAAAAAAAAAACCCTCAGTTTTATTCCTGTTCTAAATAAATTCCTTAAAATAATTCCTTGTAAAATTTCTCTTTCACATTTTAGCAAAAATTGGTATTGTAACTGAAAAAGCCCCAACTGAATCCATTTCAAATTGGAAATCGAATCGAAACCTAGTGAATCAAAATCGAACCAATTCAGGAAATCAGTGGCAATACCCAGCCCTAATCATTTGAACTTGACTTAACCGAGTGTTTACCTGGCCAACAAAAGCAGAGAAAGCTTTGGTGCTATCCCTGCCAGCTGCAGCTGAGTGGTACAGGTTGACCCATTCCCTCAGGAGGTACTCTGCCTTCTCCCTCAGGCCTGGAGGATCATCATATTCTGAAGCCTGTGAAATCCCAGAGTGCATCATGAAGTTGGGTCCTCCATGGGCCCTGTCAATCATGGCCTCATAGTTGGAGCGAACAACATCCATTAGCTGGGGAAGGCTGGGGAGGAGGACAAAGAGATGAGGGAAAAGACAAGAGTAAGATTAGACATTCATTTCTTGACCAAGTAACAAAAACTTTGACATTCCAAAATGGCCTTAAATAAATTAATCTGACAGGAAACTGATTAAGTCATGACACAGCTTTTGACACATGTGACATATTGTAATGTAAATTATGGCATTATTTTTTTTTTCCAACCAAACTTTGAACCCCACTCTCTCAACTGGCGTCTTTCTGATGTGCACATAAATTCAGCTATTCCACATTAGTTATGTATGGTCTATGGATAATATATCAAATAAAAGAGAAGTTTTAACATGGTAGTTGTTTACCCTTCAGGTGCGTTGGCTCTGGAGTGTGCACAGGTCCTCATCAAAGTCTCAATTGTGTGGAAGAGGTCAGCCTCTGTGACATGGCTGACACTGCGTTCATCCACTAGCAGGAGCTTCACCAACTGCATGGCGAATGCAACCGCCATGTAGTGCAGTCCGTTTTCCATTGACTAGAAGAAAACAAAAATCAATGTTAGCTTGTAATAGCACTTGAAATTCACAGGCCAGACAACGATAAGTTACTGATTTACAGATCTACTAATCAAGTTGCAAGAATAACATACATCATAGTGGCAATCTCCATTTTCTTTTCTTTTTTTTTAAATAAAAACACTGAGACAGTCAATCTTATTAGGATATCCTTTGACTGTTCAAAAGAAAGACAAAGACTCAAATACACAAGTAAAAAGTATTTTCTAAAAATGTGTCTTGGTTAAGTAGAAATATAATAAATGAGCCTTATAATGTATAAAATATAAGATAAAGATAAAATTAGACATTTGTAGTGTGTACCTGTGCCAGGTGCAGGTCATACTGCTGCATATTCACAAGATGGTTCCTGATCAGAAGCTCCACTGCTTCTACGTTGTATTTGTACTCGTCACGGCATTCAATCAGACACCTGTAAATGAACACAGCAAAACAACATACCAGGACAATTATGAAAAACTACATACCTGTTAAGTTTTGTGACTGCATTTTCCACAGATGTGATGCTATCATGTTGACAACAGACCAACATATAAACACCTGGCAGTTCCCACTACAATAGGTTGCTCCAGAACCACATTTTGCAATGATGACACACACACCGACTCAAAATGTACTAACAATACCAGCTTTGCTGTCCTGCTGGTAAATAGTCTACACATGTAGCCCACTTAGGCCGTGTACCACAGGGGGGACATTTTACTGCTTTTCACCATCTCTCAGAAGATTAACAATAATCTACCCCACAGCCAAACAACAAGCTTGTATCATTCAAATCAGTAAAAGCAGAGGAAGCATAAGACAGCGACATAGTATAAATCATGGCTTGAAATCAAATATGTCCTGACTCACCTGGTGATCTGTTTATTGCACCACTGTGGTCCATAGGCACGTCCATCCTGTAGGGCTTTAAGCACCAGCAGGTGGCACTCCCTGTAGCGTAGCAGCAAGTCAGCATCAGCTCCACTAGTAGCATCCAGAAGACCTTCCACAGCCTGGAAAATAAAGAAACCAGCATAGTCAAACACAGGTTAGCACAGATTAATCCTCCACCTTGCCTCCCTCACACCATTTCAAAAGCTGCAATTGTAAAAGTAACTGTCCTACCTTCTGCAGAAGGCCAAGTGCAGCGATGCCGTCCCTGGAATTCCTAGCCAAGGCCACAGCTTCCAGCAGGCTGCGTAGAGCCTGGGTCAAGGGGTTCATGGCAAGGGCTGGAGGGATGGCATGAAGATGTTGCTCCAAGTCTGCCATGCACTTATCGTAGATCTGAGCCACATCATCTGTGGCCCATGCCTGTTGCTGTTAAAAGCGATACAGAAAGATTTAATTATTTTCTGTGGGTTTAATACTGTAACACCTATCTGTGACACAAATTTCCTGACCTTAACATAAGAGGCACTTAGTTCAGTGCAGGCTGTTCTAGTTCCTTATATACTGTATTATAGCACAATTAAAAATGAGAGTAATGTTTTTGTCCTTGGTCAACATTGGCACACACAAAAACAAAAAACAAACAAACAAAAAAAAAAAAAAACATTTTCATTTTTAAAAAGCACTCTAGTCCATTTTATCCTTACCTTCTCTAGTCGTTTTAGCTCTTAAATTTAATTCTGGGGATCCCAAAAAGGGAACTCACCTTCATGGGCTGAGCCAAAAAGCCAGTGGGCTGGGAGAGATCATTACTGGGTAAGAAACCTGGAACGTTCCTGGCAAACTCCTCATATACAGCCAGTTGCTTTGGGTCCACTCCTCCCACCTACAGACACAAATGCATTGTTGTTACTTTGTTACTCTGACAACTTACACTGTATGTGCAGTTTGTTGATACACTGAACCATGGTCCTATTGGACATGTTGGACAGATCCAGTAAGTGACATAACAATAAATTATGTTTTGATATAGTGCACAACTGGATGTTACAGTGATCTCACCTTGAGTCTGATCTGCTCTGGCATTCGTTCAGCCTGGTAAGTCAGAACAACAGGATCACAGTACCGACGACCCTCTTGGCGTGCATGTTTCCTCAGCTCAAACTCCTAGAGGTGTTAAAAGACCCAGTTAAGAAATTAGATGCTTTTGCTTTACAAAATCAGAATTAAAAAAAAAACAAAAAAACACAAAGATATGAATGAAACTTTTACAATTTACTCTTGTAAATGCCCCATGCTTAAGTCTCACCGTGGCTAGTCTCTTGTCCATTTCAGGGCCAGCCTTTTCCACGGCCGTTTTCTGAATGAAACAGCAAGCCAGTTCACAGTTGTCTTGTGCAATCCTTGCAGCAGCCTCTTCCATCATTTCCCTCTGTTGGGGGGTTGGTGCCTGAGGGAATAAACACCTTAAGTTAAAGAAGTGGGAATGGTACAAGAAAAGGATAAGAAAGCTCTCTCTATGTACCGTCTCTTTATACCTTAGAAAACACTAGCAATTACCCTACTAGCCCTCATTCAGCTTACCCTTAGTGCAGCAGCAAAGCTGTTCTTAAGGTTGGTGGCAATGCTCATGAGCAGGGGCTCGCGGCAGGTGATCATGGCCATGCCAGCAGTTAGGTTTCTCATCATATGGTGGGCAGCCACACGCATGCGGGACTCCTCTGAATCCAGGGCAAAGTCCTTCCTGATGATCTGCTCACAGGTCGTCATGGCTATTTTGATAGAGCGGTCAACCACAGGGTGCACCAGCTCCTGAACAGCTCGCTCTACTGACTGCCGTACACACTGCTTCAACTGAGGATGGGCCTGTAGCAATGGGATCTAAAGAGAAAAGACAGCAGAAGCATGACAGAAAAGTTGAGAAAGGAAAAACAAAAGGATAAAGTCAACAGGAGAAAGAAAAGATGCAAAAGAAATGGTCTGAGCATGTCTGTGTCTTTTAGATGGAAAGTTGACTTCTCTGTCTGTGCTTTGCAGATGCCCAACACTTACATTAACATTGATATTGATGTGTGGAGCCAGGCCTGCCAAGGCATACACATTGATATCGTGGTAACTGAACTGTGGGGTGGGGGGCCCGGTGGTTGTGCAAGTGGTGGTGGTGGCAGCTGGGGTTGAGGGAGGGGCTGCAAATGGAACAAAGTCTCCTGTTGGTCACAAAACACTAATTTGATTAAAATCACACCAAAAAGCTGATTATCCAGACAACATAAACAGAAAGCAAGCACATAGGCAACAACAACAACAACATGTAACAGTAAGCTTTTCAGTCTAACATAAAAAAAAATTAAAAGAAGTTTTCTCAAACAACGAGACAGAGCAAAAGACGGACATGACAAAACAGAAGTAGCTGATCTGGTCAAAATAATCATCACATTTTGAGATGTTGATATGTTAACATTATTTATTTCTATTTAAAATCAAAGTCACATTCATCCTATTGATGCAGGTGGTTTCAAAAGATATCTTCAAACTTTTTAAGACTGACTCAAGTATGGGTCACAATGCGTTGCTTCAATCATTTGGAAGGATGAGTCATTACTAGGGTTTTGTTCGCACATCAGAAAATTTTCAAACCCTAGAATGATACGGACATTTTACCAGAGGCAAGGATGATAAGTCCAAAGCCAAACAGACAAATGAATCTAAACTATATTAAGGCTGTAGCTCAAAACTTAAATGTACAGTTCACAGAAAGCAGCACAAAGGTACAAGAAAATATGCAGTGTTCACCTGTGGTAGAAACTGGCAGCATCTCCTCTGGAGGCTTCGCCTCTTTCTTTGGTGCAGACAGCTGCTCCTCCAGGCTCTTTAGCTTCTCTTTGTCCTTTAGCAAGCTTCCTGGCTTGAGGTCATTGATGTCCAAAGACAAGTTCTTACACAGAACTTCAATTTCAAACTTTAAGTTCAGCTGCAGGAAACAGGAGAACAACATGATAAATAATCTCACAATTTTTCAGCTTACTACGATTTTACTGTAGCTATTAGAGAATACTGTTGATTTGTATTAGAACTGAAAGTGGCAATGCATGGGTAATGGACAATAATGTGACAGGCTATTTAATGCAGATGGTATTAGCTGACAATGTTGGATATAGCTGGGTTACAGGGAACAGGTTGTGGCATGATCACTTCATATGTGTTACCAAAAACTGCTGAGGTGTTGCCTTTTAGCTATGATTTAGGCAGACTGTATTTCCAAGAGCTGTCCGAGTTAAGCAGCTACATAAGAAGAATAATCTATTACCTTGAGGTCATGTTCTTGATGCAGCTCAGCGAGAACATTCATGATGGCCATGGTCCAGGGGTTCTGGGGCCTGAAGACCTACAACATCGGAGACACACATTAGTTCAAGTCACTATGAAAAATCCACAGGATCTCAAATGGTGGAGTCAGGTAAGCATATGCCAATTTTCTTAACTGTGTGTGTGAAAAAGAGATATTTTGCCTGAAGTGAACACCGCAGCATGACACACTGCGCAGTAGTATGACATAATGTCTGCTGCATGGAGACACCTCTTAGTCCTATTTGACTAACCATGCTTCGTAGACTGGACTCTAAAACCTTTGCCACAAAGGGAACCACATATAGTAGCTCCTGCTGGCCCTTCACATAGGCTTCCAGTAGCAGAGACTTGACTTCCAGATCCTGGGAAAGGGAGAACATGTTAGCCAACTCAAAAGGCAACAGGGGGCCCATCACATAATAAAACAATGCAAGCAAAAAAAAAAGCGTTACAAATTCTTACCGTGTAAAGGATAGGCTTGTTTTTGGCCAGTGTAATCATGCCCAACCAGTGGCCCAAGTTCTTCAGCAGGGAGCGATCAGAGAAATTGGCAGCTGCCTTGTCAGAGGTCAACAGAACCTAAGAGAAATTGAGAGATGGTAGGGGATCGTCAGTGTACTACTATGGTAAATGGGCACAAAAAAACTGATAGTTTTGATATGTGTTTTTTTGGTGGTTGCAGTCAGACCAGAAAAGAGCGTTTGAAGATATTAAAGCCCTAAAGTCACCATCTTTTACCTTGATATTCCTGTAAGTCTCATTGAGGACCATCTTCACGAACTCCGGGTTCTTGAGAGTGTCCAGAAAGTTGGAATAGAGACTGTGGAAGTTGGGCTCAATGCTGACACGTTTCATCACCAGGTACTGCGACACCCAGGGCATGAACTCTTCCTTCACCGTCTCTTTCAACTCCTCAACCTGATATAAGCAAATGTGGTTTTAAAAATGCTTCTTTGACTATTAAGGATTTTGATATACAGATATGTTTTGTCTGTTTTCACTTACCTTTTGGGTCATGTTGGATTGAGAAAGGTTGTTGAAGATAAAAGCAATCTTCTCCTGAACATTCTCTGGAGGCTCTACAATCCTTTCTGTTTGGTCAGTGGCCACCAGCAGGGTGTCAATGTTGGTTGTGTTTATGGAGGGCTGCAGGCAGGAACAAGAAGAATTACAGTTGAAAGGAGGTATCACTATATATACACTGTATCTGCAGAAAAACAAGCCAATTTAAAGCATTGACAAGACACATGGTAGGGTGTCTAAACTCACAGGCACATCCTTCTTGAAGCTGCTGGGTGTTGGTCTTGTGATGGTAGGGGTCTTGGCTACTGTGGTTGTAGTCGTGGTGGTGGTGACTAGAGTGCTGGGCTGACCTGGCTGTGGGGCTTTAGGGACGCCAGGTTGCTGCGACTGGGCTTGGACTTGTGCAAGTGCCAGACTGCCAGGTGTGGTGATGGAGCCTTGCATCTTCACCGGAGGGTCCCGTGACTGTTGGCCATACTCGATATACTGCACGCACAGGATATTGAAAGGAGCAGAGCGACAGATTTAATTTATCTGTTTGTATGTATCCTTTTCTACAGTCATATTTGGGACAAACTAAAGCCCCAATCAGACAAAGCATGTTTTGAAGGTTGCAAAATGTGAGGCGCACCACACCATTTTTAAACTGGCCCAATTAGACAGAGCTTTTTTTTTTTTTTTTTTTTAAAAATCATTGCTAGGAAACCACGGAATTACATTTCCTTAGTTAATGCTGTGAAGTAAAATCACAGATCTGTAGCTTAAAATCTGCATAAAAATGGTCAGGCAGAGTGCACGTGCTCTGGCTCTGACGTAGGGTGAGAGGCTGTTACCAAATAGTATTTTCGTCTGCACTGAAGTGAGCTAATGCTAGCTACACACAAATCATGTATGCTCCCACTTGCTGTCATTACCACCACAAAAGGCCACCCCTCAATTCATCTGATTGGGCAATACGGAAAAATGCAATGATGTCAGCTCATATTACTCTCCTAGTTGAAGTGTTGGCAACTTAAGGCATTAAGGGCGCTCCTGCAAAAACGCAAGGGGCATAGAGTGGAAAACCACAAGATGCTCAGCAACACAAAAGCAGTGGAAAGAAAGCGCTTCACTCTCATTGAAAACATTTTAAAAAGCCATCCCAGACTTCTCTAACATGCTGTCTCACCCAAGACTTTTGAATGGTGAGCATAGATAAATTAAGGAAACCTGATTACCTCTTGTAAATGGTGGGGGAATTGCAAGAAGTGTGCAATTGAAGCCAGGTGCTGACAATATTGAGGATAGTCCTTTAGTCTGGAAACACAAGACATAGTTAGCTTATAACAAGATGACTGTTGTTATATTATTATTCATTTAATAAAATAAAACATTTCAATACCTGTTTTTAAACCTATCTAGGGCGGCAATTCCAAAATAATACATTTTGGATCCATAGGGTTTTCTTAAGGCTTCAAGAACATATCGGAGGGCCAAGCCCAGGGCCATGTAGGTGACAAGACCCTTCTCAATAATGCCACCAAAAAGGCAGGCAGTGATGTGCAGCTCCTTGTCTGGGTACTGGGGGAAGAATCGGTATTCCTCAAACAAGTTCCGTAGCATGCAATTGAACACCTCTCGCTCCCGCTTGATGGTTGAATCCTTGAATCTCTGCAGCATTTCCAGTACCTACGAGGGGGGACAATGATGTGGCGGGAGGTAAGTTAATTCGAAAAGCAACAACATTACTGAGACTATGACAAAACTTATCAACAGCAGCCAATAATTGCCTGTGTGAATTTGATTTAGGTAAGTGTTTTTGGCAGAGGCGAATGAATTATATCATTACATACTTCATCCACAGACATAGTTGGGTGAGGTGGGTGGTTGTAGATGCGCTGGAAATAACTGTTTGCTTCATCATCGATCTCCTTACTAAAGTGCTGGTTTGCCTCGGGCCACACCTGAGAAAGGTCAGCTGAAAAAAGTATTTAAAAAAAAGACATTTTAAACCAAAACCGTCATTAACTTGAATGTTGTAATGCAACACTGGTTATCTCATTAAAAGTGGGGCTGTCAGCATAAGCAGACAAGGAGTGGAAGACTAATCTGTATTTCCTCTATGATAAACTGTATGAAGTTGTATAACATGTAAAAGAGAAGAAAGTCGCACCTAAATGTTTACATGAAGTTAAAACTGCATTAGGTAGCTTTTAGTCAAACTTCTCTTGTAAACTGTATTTGTGAGGCACACTGAGGTGCATTACAAATAATTTTGCAAATCAAGATAAAACTGATTATCACTGTGGAGGAAATACAGTGCTGAGCAGCGCAGGGCGGGGCTCTCAGTCACACCACTGCCACCACCACTTACAGGCCTTCATCTTACTCTGCTGAAAGGTTGGTGGGTTCAGGCCTGGTGTGCTCATCTTCCTGGTGCCAAAAGGGTCGGTGTTCACGGTTGACATACCCAGACTAGAGCCAATACCGGAGCCAATGCCCGTGCCCAGAGGACCTGAAAGAAACATAACACTTTAATAATTTAAATCAATACATACCTCCCTCTATGAATTATAACCCTTTCTCCTCTGAATTTGGTTAAGTTTAATATGAACAAGGATTGAGTGACCAGGGTGTTCTGCCAAATTTGTTACTCCTTATAAAATACTCTGCCAGTGGCTTTATCTGAATTACCCAACATGATACAAACTAATAAAGGATCCCCAGCTATGCCACACTTGCTTAGGCTTACTGTATGCACAATATACTAACATTCAGCAACAGTGTAACCACAACAATTTGTATAACTTCTCACTGAATTGGAAGAAGACTCAAAAGGCTGTAACAGCGCAGTATGACTTGCTGATTTAATATGAGCATGCCTTGGTTGTGTAAAAATGAAAAAATGAAATATCATAGTACCAGAGTCCATACCGGGAAGCTGCGAGGACAGGCTGCCTATGCCACCAAATGGTGTGCTGGGGTTGGGGTTGGACAGTGGTGGGAAGGCCTTTGCTGGGGACTGGGGATTACTGAAAGCTGAACTCAGTGAGGTTGGGAAACCCTGCATGCTTTGAGTATGGGAGGTGGCTGTGCCCCCCAGGTTCAAGGAACCCATGCCAGACAGAGAGTCCATCTAGAGAAAAGCAAGAGAGGGAGAGACAAGGAGGTCAAAAAGAGAAACAACAAGTCTTTTTAGCATGTTAGGAATATAGAATGGTTTTGACACCAATTTCCAATATTAAAAGGCATTACGTTTGCCTGCAGAGGCATGACGTAGCTTTCATATGAGGGTACCTGTACAGGAGAGATGGCATCCAGGCTGCTGGTGCTGGGGGCACGTCCCTTTGGCATTACCCCTGGTGGTGGTTGCCGGGCTTTATTCATCACATTGCTGCAGTTGGCAACCATGGTCAGGATAGTCTCTGACAGCTCCTGCGACACGCTCCTGAGACAAAATGACACAAATCTTTAAGTTAAATAAAAAAGATAACACTGTATGAAAGGGTAAGAGTGATTGGTCTCAAAAAATAAACTGCACATTCTTGAGATTGTTGGTCTGAAATGTTCGAACCACCATAAAAAGCAACCAAAGCTGGGCTTCACTTTAAGGGAGACTGAAGTTATTAAACAGTTAATCAGAAGGTCAACAAAAAAGCAAACTAATAGTTCAGTGATGGAGACTAAGCCAGATAGTGTCTCACCCTGCACAGGACTGCAGGCAGGCCAGCATGGTGGCTAAGGTCTCCGGGGGTAGCTGGGCACTTTTGGGCTGGTCCTTGTCTGGGGCCAGACCCCCCATAATGGATGGGCAGCGTCTCTTCAGGAATGTCACACAGGCCTGGATAAAAGGTTCCTGAAAAAATACAAAAATTTTGTAAAATACAATTTATTTAAGGTGGTGCTCAAACTACAATGACAAAAACAGGGAAACCAACAATCTTATTGTTTTTCTTTTCGTTTTGTTTTTGAGAAAACGGAGTAAATCTATTAGAAGACTTACCCCATGCTCTCTGATTTTGTCAGTTAGCCATTTATCAAGTTTGAGGTATTCACGGCGAGAGGCAAGTGCAGCAAGGTCAATAACAAAGGCAAAGGGAGTACCATTCAGCAACATCGATAGAGACTAGAGAGGAAAATAAAAACACTGTCTTAGTGACCATGAAAATGACCTCAATGAAAACAACTTCCATTTAGGATAAAGTGGAGACCACCAGAGGATATACGGCCCCATATACTCTCATTTGTATTTGTCATTAAATCTCATGTTGATTAAAACTAGTACATCCTTAAAAATAAAACATATGGAGGAACATTATTCAATATAACAGTCTAATGTGCCACAAACAGAAGGCACTGCATCAGTGATTATTTAGTCTATTCTGACAAACCTTCAAGTCCTGTGCCACATCCAGGATGCGAGACAGCTTAGCTTGGTCATACTGCTCCCCTCTCATGTACCACTCAGCCATTGAATGCATTATTAGTTGACGGATGGAGGGAGACTGTCCCTGTAAAAATAATCACCAGGTTTTGTTAGTACACAGGTGTTGTAAGAATATAATCAAGACAACAAATAACTTTAGATGTATCAAAGAGCACAGAGAACGAAAACAACAAAAACATTGAAATCAACAAGCATTAACACCAACCTGTCCATGCCAGGCATAGTGCAGGATAATGGCAGAGTTCGGGTGGTTGCCCAGGAAGATGGGCATGAGAGTAGAGATGAGCTCATGGCGCAGTGTGTGCCAGGAGGGGGAGATCTGCAGCAATGCCAGGACCAACATGTCTGGGCAGTGCTTGATTGGAAAGCTAAATAGCTGCTTCACCTGCTCATACTGGCCCACCTCAGACAGTCTGAGCAGACTCTCCACCAGGTCCAGACTTTTCCTATGGTGAGTTGAGGGCAATTAGTCAAACACACTGAAACATCAACACAGCATCCACCCTGTAACTTTTTGAGTAAATCAGCAATGAACCACAATCAGTAGGTCAAGCTACACATCTGATTATAAAGCACAATTTCCCACAGCAGAGAGCTTAAGATAATATATGTTTGTCAATGGTGACTTTTATTATCACATGAAATATTGTTATGATGAATATGCCAAGTGAAGCATTGCTTGAAATGTACAGCATTTGTACCCACACGAATACGCTTTCAATTTAAAATGAATATAATCGCCGTACACATGAGCATTTCAGCTCCATTTCAGAATCTCCATTCATTCTAACATGCCTGAAAACACATATCACATGACCCTTCATGTACAGTGGGCAAATTGAATGCATCACATCATAATTTCCAACTCAGTACTTCCTGTATCTGGTTGAAATTCAAAGCCCCTTATTGTTTCAGTGGAGAGAATTCCTTAATTTTCTAATTAAAAGGAAAAAAAAAAAAAAAAGCTTTTATTGTGAAACAATAATTTACAGAGATTTATGACACCAGAGTTGCCTCTGACATAGTGTCCGTCATGACAGACAAATATATTGTGTAGTCTGAACTCGGCATAACACATGACATGAGTATATTGCCGTCTGTGGCAAAAAGATTGGGAGTCGTTGTAAAGCGCAGCAATCTTCAGAGTGGTACTGGGAGTATTATCCATCACCAGAGGAAGCCATGGCAATAGGAAAGGTGTAACGTAACCCACACAAAAATGGAGAAATCAGAAAAGGTATGTAGACTTAGCTATAATGTTTTAGCTTTACATGTAGTGACTGACAAGAGCCAATCGGGAGGCCAACAAGAGAGTCTGTGTCCTTGTTTTCAAAAATATTCATTTTTGCCCATTAAGACTAAAATGCAACACCACAGGTTTCAAACTAAAACATGATCAGCAGTATTTTTACAGCTCTCCTCTTCAGGGTTTTCAAATAAGCCACAGTAGTGTGGACACTAGGTAAAAACATAGTAATGGCTATGCATTTTAAAACGAAAATGTATTAGTGTGGCTGTAGCCTAGTGGCATGTAGGAGAAGGGCAAATAGATGTTGACAGTTTTAAAGCTTGAGTTCTTGAAATACCTGAACACTAAGCCCCATTATCAGAAATAAGCAACTACTACACCCTTCTACATAAAAGCCAAGCAGAAAGCTTCATACCAGGTGGCAATCTCCCTGTTGTCATCCTCTGGTGGGGCTTTAAGGATGTCAATAGCCACGGTGTGGCAAGGGTAGTCAGCAAAGGAAAACACTTCTGGGCTCATCAGGGAGTGCTGAATGAATGACAGCTGAGAACAGAAACAAAACAATTTTACATTTAAAGAGGGAATACAAGGCTCAGCCACTACCACTCACACCACACAGTCTAGACAGAAATCAATTCCTACCTAGCATTATGATTCATCTTTATTAAATCCTACTCTTCTCTTTGACTGCAAAAATTAAGTTTGCCACAACAATTAAAAACATGAAATCACATGATCCTATTGGAGCAGAGAAATGGTCAGTCACCTGTCCCTCTGCATGTTTCCATGGCCGATAGATGAGATCGACAGGGAAGACCTCCATGCCCAACCCCCTCTGAATGCCATACACCACTATGTGCAGGCCTTTACTGTCCCGGATTATAAATCCTGGGTGGTCCAGTTCGTATGTCACCTCTTTGAAGTTCAGGTTGGGATTCTAGGACAAAGACAAAAATCCACAAATTTAACCGCGTCAGGTTTTTGAAAGTAGTCTGGCACAAAAAACTCTTCCAGGAACATTCAGCATCAGGGTTATGACAGGCTAGTGTATGTATTCACTTGTTTAATGAATTCAATTTGAAAAAAAGTAATTCCAGAGTGACATAATGAAACGCCGGTCACTTAGCCTACAGTACTTTACGGAAGAATAAAGTGTGAAAAGGCCATTTTAAAGTAACATGTTTGTAAAGGCGAAGTGCCATCAAATTTTGAGTGCCGAAATGGAATTGATTTGCAAATTTGGTTGCAACTGCAAAATGCGCTCTACTGCATTAAACCTTTACACTCAAATCTGTTTTAATTTTGGCAAAGTGTTTTCAGTGGCCATGTGGGGAAAAAAAATAGGAAATAATTAGGAAAGTAAAAGGAAAAGTAACGGCTAGTTTATTGAGATAAACAGAGTCCCTTACCACTTCTTTCACGACATCGATGAGAACCTCAACGTTCCAAGTGTGTGCCTGCGAGCCATCGTTCTTATCCTTACCATCGCTCCAGATACCACTTCCTGGAGCTGAGATGGACTGCAAGAGAAAACAAAAGAAGAGAAAATTTAAGCTCTGGTGCTTTGAAATGTTAAGAATCCAGAACAATACACTCAACCAGCTTGAGCCAACATCTAAATACTAAAGTTATTAAATCAAATGACTGTGATACTATCCCTTTGATTTATTCCTTGCATATCACTCAGAGTCATCAACCAACCAATTCTCCAGTTGTACAGCGTTAGTTTGTTTTTAATTTAGGTCAATGTGATGATTTTACAGTACACACATTTACTGTATGTTTATGTCTGAGCTGTTCTCATACATTTTCATTAAAGCCATTCCCAGCTAAAAGCCAGAACAAAGTTGCCCTAGCAGATCTAAGTAGCATAAATTCGATGAAACACAGTTTTAATTGATCCTATGACTGGACACTTTTCCATAAAAATAAGGAAAAAACAGACTAGGTAAGCATAGTTTCATCACTTCACATTTGCACCTCTTGGTTTGTAGTATGTGTGAACAGAAATGGACAGCAACTAAATTTTCCTTTGGCCCTAATTGAGTAAATCAAGTACAGTGGTCAAAGTGCTTCTGGCAGTCGGTGGCCAATCAAATCAAGCAACTCACCTGAAGTGGGATGCCATCAGTAAGGCCAGAGTGGGTACGAGCCATCATGCCAAGGACCCTGGCTACCTGGCTGGCAGTCACCTCTCTCACCCCATACTGAATGATTATGTTTCTGCACTCATCCAGACTGGAAAGACAAAAGGACAGGTCAGTGCTGACCATTACCCTAAACATTCACATATCAATTAAAATCACACAAAAATGCATTAGGATAAAGTTAAAAAAATGTTTTTAACATGAAGATGTATGCAATTTTTCATATATTAATGTTTGCAAAACATGTTACTAGAAACATTTGATCATATGCATGATATCACATCTCCAGATCTGTCAAATTGCAAAATGGTGTTGTGTGAAGGGAAGGTGTCAATGGGTGCTTTTTATTATGCTGACTTATGCTTCCTTGCGTCCTCTCTACTCCCATGACCCAAAAATTGTTCCCTTTCCACCATCATGGAGGATTTTCAAATACTGTAAATGCATGCCAACAAGACAAGGAGAGGGGAGACTTCTGGAGGAGCGTGGAGCAAAGACACAGTGATGTATCCTACATATCTCCTCCTCACATCTCTCTCTCATATTCTCGCTGAGAGGAGCCAAGATGCCAGACCCAAGTGAGGGTAGCGAGGAGAGACATGAGCAAGATGAAAAAGCACCCATTGTATGAGGTCTATATTCAGCTTCTCATCTATTTACCATGCAGGCATTAGCACCTTGGTGGCCAATTTTGCCTTAAGTGTTCCTGAAGTGGTCTTGGTCATATGATTACACTGCATTCACTTAAGGATTTTGTTTTAATTTTTTTTACACAACAGCTAATCTAAATGTGTTAGTTGATGATGTAGCATAAGTTCACCTAGCACAGAAGCCATAGCCAACTTCTTGCATGAATTCTGCAAGAGAACTCTCCATCATGGTCTTAGCTAACTCCCCCGAGTCTGGTAGGATCCTGTCCATGAGAATGTCCCGTTTTTCAGGGTACAGCAGTGGTGCGAGCACCACAGGGCAGCGCTCCTGGGGGAAATCTGAAATACAACACACAATTAAATAAACAAATGTGGCACATCAACACTGAAAACAACAATTTAACAACAGGGTTTGTACCATTTCTATTCAGTCTGAGAAATCTTTAACTTGTAGGTATCTATATGCTTCAGGTTCTAATACAGATGGTTGCAACAAATTTGTGCTGATCCCTCATACCTCGGCAAAGTGTCTTGAGGAAGGCGTCAATCTGCTCTTGCCCTACCCCACTGGCTCCCTTCTGGCCAAACAGTAGATGGGAGAGCAGTAGTTGCAAGACCTCTATGGCAATGTCTTGGAAGCCACCTTCCTGGTTTCCTCCGAGATCCGCGTCAACGTATGACCGCAGAAGGTCCGGAAGTTTCTGCTTGATGAACTGCGCAGCTGAAGAACAGTCAAAAGCAAGTTAGGGAAGTGCAGAATTTTTTCTGTACTGATGATGCAACACCAAAACCAATTTTACCTGTTTAAAGTGATGTGGTCATCCATGAACAACTTCACATCATTTAGACACACCTCTTTGCTGTATGACCATGTGTTACCAATTTTTATCACAACTTGATGAAAAGCAGCATTTACTTAAAACGGAATGCCAAAATATTAAAAGGATGCCAACTACTGAAGTGAAGTATTAATCAACAAAGCTTAGCTTACAAATAGACAAAATCTAAGACAAACTGTCAGTAATTACAGACCATTACTAATTATTTAGTGATGTGTATGAAACTCAAAATTTGAAACTGTAATTAAACCATGGTGATGGTGATCTGCAAATAATCTGAGAATATAACATCCTACATGAACTAATCACACAATTCACCACCATCGCATGGCTGATGCCTTGTATTGTGATCAACATTTACTAAATGTGGTGGTATGACAAAAAAAATGCTAACTTGCCTGAAGTGCAAGGACAGAAATATTAGGATCAACTGAATGCCAGACAACAAGCATGTAAACACATTCAAGTTTTTTGCTTCAGGGAGGGGGAAAAGTATGTTTCTGTGCCTTACATATTACAGCAACTGTTTAATGCAAGATCACAACAATAAAAGGGGCCTGGCAATATGTGCCAACCTAAGGTTTTAAAAGTCAGTTATCTTTAATACGTCAGTTATTTAGAAGTGTTCTCATAACTCTGTCACAGTAACGTGTGTGGCCATTTACAAGGAAAAAAAAAAAGGTCATGTTTGCTGCAAATCTGCAAATCACATTAATTAAATTATGTCAAGCTCTACTAGAATCACTTACCAAAACCACGAAGGTCTGCGTTGCTGGAGTTGAGCAAAGCAAGTCCAAATATCACCTGAGAAATAAATGAATAATTTAAAAATAAACTCTAACATGTTTTTTTCATTTCAGGTAGTGTTATTTTAATCACAGGTCTTGAGAGTCAATATTTCCTAACTGCCAAATGTACTGCATGGACATTACCCCATTCAGAATTTAACTGGAAATAGACAGTTTTTTTTACTATAACTAATCATTATGAAGTAAAAATGGACTGTACAATGTAGTGGCTACAGAACAATGACACCATCAGCATTTAGATTGGTTCCCCATAAGCCTTTGCTTTCACTATGCAATTCTGCCTGCCACTAGTATTCCTGGGAAACTGTAGGCTGAATTTACAGTATAAAGGAAGTGCCTTAACCATGGGCTACCAAGACAGAAAGAAGACAGCTAATTTATTTTCCCGAGTAGTTATCAGTAGCTATCCCCAGTTACCAGCTACTTTGTTGAATCGCCTGTTAACAAAATGCTCGGAATGAATTCAAGTTCCCTCTGTTAAGCAGTGATGCAGTGTACATGTCCAGGACTTTTATTGTGAAAGATATGGTTCGAACTATGGTGTTTTTACTACCTTCATAAATATACGTATAGGGGCCACTCATAATAATCAGCTACAGGCAGACATTAGAAAAACTGAACTGTGAAATCTGAAGTAACTGCTTCACTCTGAGGAAAGCATTTACGTCTTGTCGTTGCACTTGGAAACACAACAATGGAAGTAGACATTTTGTCTTTTTCCACCCGACTAAAGCCCACTGCAAAGCTGGCTTACCTCTTGGACCTTGCTGAGCTTGAGAACTTTACTCAGTTGAGTGAACAGGTGGGCCGATGGCTTCAAACTCTGAAAGACAGTTTAAGTCAAACACCTTTAGATATTTTTTTTCTATTTATATTAATCTGCAAAGTATATGTACACTTGCACTTGTCTAAACATCTTACAGCCCAATATGCAAACTTAAACCCAGTGCATTTTGTGGAGATGTACAGCTGACACAGATTTTTCATTCAGCCAAATGTAACCTATAACTATGAATGCATTTGTAAACAATTTGTAATGACTATATTTTCTTGCTCGCTTTTAGAAGGATGTCTTTACTCAACTTAGAATGTATCTATTAATAACACATTATACATTTAGGCTACCAAAGTAGTCATACAAAGGTTCTGGCATCTGCTCCTTACCTTCTGGTAGTGCAGGGGATTGTCAATGGCGTAGCACAGAGTAGCGATAAAGTTTGGCTTTGATATCAGCGACACACACTCCTGGATCAGAAACTGTGTCTTGGGCAAGTTGAAAAGCAAAGTATAACACGAAGAAGAAGAGAGTAAAGAGAACAGAGGCAGGTGAAGAACAAAATAAGACAGTAAGTCTCTCACAAGAATAAGCAACACTCACTCACGTCTACCCAAATAAGAAAATCCTACCATAATCACAATGTGGGAAAACATACTTTTAAAGTTGCATCAAAGAATCCGCTAATTTATATCAAGAGAATTAATTTATGAAATCCAGTTTTTCCAGTGATGCCTTTTTTAGATGCATGCACCAACAGGGGGAGAAAATTCACTGTATCATAGTGAGCTTCAATGAAAACTCAGGAATACTCAGTGTAGGGTAAACTGTGCCAAATTTAAAAGTGATGGGTGCAAAATGATCAATATCCCAGGAGGTAAATGCTATCAGTGCAGAGAACATAGCTGTATGTATGCAGTGATTTATAAGCACACAGTTTCTCTTTAGCATACCTACTGGGCTTCTGTCAAATAAAAAAGCCTGGCTGATCGGGCCAGCTGTTAAGTTTTCAAATGCTTTCAAATGAGTGTCCCAAGGAGGGCATCAGCTGGCTTGTGCAAGTTTTTTTCCCTTTTTGTAAAAAACAAACCAATACCAACAGTTTCTATATTTTGATATTCTTATATCACTAAGTTTTAAAGTGGACTCTGTCCCTTGAAATTGAAGGACAGCACTAATTTGCCAGGCTGGGAAGGATAAACCACCAACTAACCAACCCAAAGAAAGTTTCCCAGCACATATCCACTTAATCAGATCTTGTTCTGTATTTTAATAACACAGTGAATGCTTTTTCTTTTTTTACTGCATGACTATGGATGGGTTTATGAAAAATGTGAAAGTTTGTCAGGCTCGATGATCAGCGCTCTGTGTTTCTAGAAGTGAATGTGACAGCTATCAGCATATCCTAGTCAGTGAGTTCAAATTTGATACTCTGGATGGAAAATGTGTTACTGTGATTATTTAGGGAAAAATAAAATCAAACAAATGTTTCCTATGTTGCTTGTCATTATTCATTTAACTTTACATTATCTTAAATCAGCATCGGGCTTCAAGAAGACCAGATGTAATAGTCTTATCCTGTCTCAAGTGAACCTGAAGGAGATGCGAAACTATCACAACTGCGTGTAAAAGTTAAAAGTAGTTTGATTACCCTGGATAATTTGAATACTGGAGACAAATGTTTGTTTGACGGATGTAATTCTACGACTGCAATTATGTCAACATGAAACAATTTTTCCTTGAAGTTTCAATGTTATATTACCACAGTGTTTCCCCAAGGATTTTTTCCCAGCAGCAGTGCTGAAGTGCCTAAGTTTTTTTCTGGATATTTAGCATGTCCACTGACAAGAGAAGGGCTTCAGGCACATATTTGTGCGCAGCTGTAAATGTCAAATAACATTTTATGAAACGCTTCACATATCCCATATGTTGTTACAATCAATCCTGCACGTGCAGGCAGATGAAAAATTTGGCATCTAGTGTTTCCATCAAAATTGTGACTTTAACATTGCTTGTAAACACAACTGATGTCGGTTAAGTAGAACACAGATACAAGTTACCTACTTAAAACTGTATCCAAGATTTTGCTGCCTAATGATATCAAAACCAAAATATATTACAACTGCACCCAGTCCTCCCAATCAAACCTGCGTTTATCGCAGAGACAAAACTTAAATCCTTTGAGAAATTCATATCAAAAAGACCTTGTATACGTAAAGATGCCATGTCAGTTGTGTGGGGAAAATAAAGCTAAGAAGAGAGATACCTTGTTACTCCCATTTCCAATGGGGTTCTGTTACTTCCCATGACTTGAAAGGATTCACTTATGGTCTTTTCTGTGTTAGCCCATTTATTGCAACAAGCTGATATTTCTCACTGGAATTCCATGTTTTATGTTGGCTTGATCTCTCCCCTGTCTATCAATGTGGAGCATGTGGCAAAAAAAACTGTGAGAATCCAAAGGTGACTATCTCATACTAATTTATTTTAAAAGGGTAACACTAGATGCTTGCACATTAAACTAACATGTTTGTGCTGTGTGCATATCCTGGGAAAAGGGAAGCCTAGAAAATGTTAAATTAAATTCCAAGAAGTGCAGGCAAGATAACTGATAACTTAAGGGTTTGACATTTCATTTTTCTTGTATCAAGACAAATTATAAAGAAACACAACTAACAAACCCAAACTAAATGTCAATGTAAATTCAAATCAAAAATTACCTGGTGAAAGTCCTTGCCACTGCTTTTACCATCGCCACTGAAATCCACATGGGAGAAGAGACAGCGTAGTAGATGCCTGTCTGCCTCAGGACCGTGACGATTTACAATCTGGGAGAGCACAGGCAAAACACCAGAATATGTGGACACAAGGACACATTTTAGGACACTTCACACAGATTAACTGTAAGATCTCTGTTGAGAGATGTACAAAAATGTACTTGATGTCTTTGCCAACACTTACATGCTGTATTTCTTGCTGGCTGGCTCGGTAGTTTTTCTTTGTTAAATTGTCCACCAGATAGCTGATTTGAGACAAAGCCAGCGAGAGCGAGTCAAGATTCATTGCTGGTTGGGGCGGAAGCAGGCGGCCGAGCACGGCGCAAAATCACCATTATTCCCCTTTAGTCACTTCAGTGATAGGTTACTTCTGCTCCCCCCCCCCAAAAGGTGTGAAAAATGTAGGCTTCCAAATGAGTTTTCCGATCAGTGGCTCCCAGTGCTAGATAGAGTCCTTCAGTTTAACATCAAGTTCAGCATCTGTAATGAAAGGACAAACAAGTTCAAAATGATTTGTAACACACACAAGACATTTTGCAATAGAAATAAATAACACAACAGAAAAAAGCGAGTTAGCAAACTGCACTATACTCGGGAGTGATGTAGTCTTACTTTCATTCAAGGCAATATTTACAATCAATTCACAACACAAAATATTGTGGCAGGCTTTGAGGCCTACATGCATATCTGACAGAGTTGCATTGAGATGTATTCAAGGGGCTGCTGCCCAGGCATTTGTCTGCTAACTGGCTCCCAAACTAGTCAATAGATGCTAAAGCTGCACAGTTTAGTAGCTACCTTCACTGATATGCTGTAGAGTTATGTAAACTTTCCGTGCCCGTGGCTTGTATTAGGCCTCGACTGTGCGCTAATATCTGGCACACAGATTTGCAGCTAGTTAAGTTGCTCACCAAACTAACCTTTTCCGTTCACAATAGTATAATGACGGCTGAAACTTAATGAACCAATTTAAAAGCATGTAGCACTGAAAGCAGCTAACCAGGGATTTCTAGTGGCTAATAGACGGAGAGAGTTAAAATTCACCCACTGAAACAAAGACCAAGCTAATGTAAGTTAGCAAATACTACTCGCAAGCGATATAAACATTTAGCAGTCATATTCTTACCAGACATCCTATGTTATATCCAAATAAATTAGCAATTTGATGTAAAACAAACGTCCCCTTTCGGGGACAATACTCCCGTGTCAAGTGGGAAACCTAGCTACTGAAGCTAACACTACCATGACGCTGATAAACACTTGCTAGTGGAGAAGTTTAGGTCAACGTTAGCAAACACGTTTAACGTTACTTGATAACTGAGCTAGCGTAAAATGTTTATAGATAAATCTGTCGCTCGCTAAATAACACCATATTCTGCATTCATATCTCTACTAATACACCAGTGGTCACTGTTTAACATTAACCTCTGGTGAAATGTTGCCAACTCCCTGTAGCCTAAGAGCTAACGTTAATGCTATCAAATTAGCGCTAACATTAGCAATATGAGCCCGTTTCAAGCTGGTGTGTGTGAATCGGCAGAACCCTTAACATTTGTTTTTTAATGTTTTTACCATTTTATATATCCATTTTAACAAACTAACCGATTACTTTGATGTCGAGACCTTTACACATGCCTTAACCATGAGCGTGTAGGCCCCAAGTATTGCGGACGGGTTTTGCGCGATCGTGTCAGCTAGCGTTAGCATTAACCTTGTTAAGGTTAGCTTATTTCTATGGGCTCTGGCTAATCTATGGAATCGCTAACGTTACAGTTGCGAATGCTAACTCTCTTGAAACGACGCTTAACCGTTACACCGAGGTAACGTCAATATCGTCTCCGACAGAAATGTGACTAATGTTGTTAAAGAGAACCAAGTTACCTATGTTGCACGAGTAACGTTGCTAAATTAAGAAATAGTTACTTTTATAATATGACCAATATGACAGCTGCTTTTCAGTAAATAGACATCTCCCGCACTGGTGGCTAACGGCAATCCTCCGTATTAACATCGTTGCTTATGTGTTATATAGGCATACATGTCGACGGTTGTTGGCTAATATTATAAATCTCACCGTGCTCCCAAGAAAGTAATTCAGATGTTCATCCCTTCTTGTTTCGCACAACAAACTTGACGAAATGGAAGGGTCGCTGTGCCTCCAATTCAGTTTGATTTTCAAAATAAAATGGCGACTGTCACCACCGCGGCGCGCTCACGGTACGAGACGAGTGCGTGAGCTTATCCGCGCGACACAAACGCAAGGTGCTCGCCAGTTGACACCTGGTCCATGCTGACTGCATCTACTAATGCAGTTATATATTTTGTGAAATCTAAATAAAGATGAAGAATGGTTTGTTGTTTCTTCATATTTTTAATGTACACACTGGGGAAAAGAACAATGGGTTATTTTCTCTGCATTCTTTCCTTTGGGGCAATAATAACAAACATTAATGTTTTTTTTTTTTTCTATCAGACCCCATAGTTTTTTAAATATAGGCCCCACCAAACGGTTGAGAAGTCACTTCATGGTAATTAGAAAACAGAAAGAAAAAAAACAAAATGCTATATCATATACTCTTACAATTCTAGTAATATGTTATCAACAGATATCAATTTGTTAACAATAAAATTACCAGTAATAGTATTATATTCCATGTATTTATTATAGATATTTAACATTACAGTACTTTGAATACATCTTACATGTCAAATATCAAATATATAATAGAATAACACTAAATAGATGGTAGGCTATTAACAACAGTGATTAGTCGTCCTTTTCTTATATGATAAAAATGTAAATGTATTATCTTAGCAGTACTACCTTTACCATGAAGAGGCAATTCAGAAAGTTTATACATACTAAATATATATATATATATATATGTGTATATATATACATATATACAGTACAGGCCAAAAGTTTGGACACACCTTCTCATTCAATGCGTTTTCTTTATTTTCATGACTATTTACATTATAGATTCTCACTGAAGGCATCAAAACTATGAATGAACACATGTGGAGTTATGTACTTAACAAAAAAAGGTGAAATAACTGAAAACATGTTTTATATTCTAGTTTCTTCAAAATAGCCACCCTTTGCTCTGATTACTGCTTTGCACACTCTTGGCATTCTCTCCATGAGCTTCAAGAGGTAGTCACCTGAAATGGTTTTCCAACAGTCTTGAAGGAGTTCCCAGAGGTGTTTAGCACTTGTTGGCCCCTTTGCCTTCACTCTGCGGTCCAGCTCACCCCAAACCATCTCGATTGGGTTCAGGTCCGGTGACTGTGGAGGCCAGGTCATCTGCCGCAGCACTCACTCACTCTCCTTCTTGGTCAAATAGCCCTTACACAGCCTGGAGGTGTGTTTGGGGTCATTGTCCTGTTGAAAAATAAATGATCGTCCAACTAAACGCAAACCGGATGGGATGGCATGTCGCTGCAGGATGCTGTGGTAGCCATGCTGGTTCAGTGTGCCTTCAATTTTGAATAAATCCCCAACAGTGTCACCAGCAAAACACCCCCACACCATCACACCTCCTCCTCCATGCTTCACAGTGGGAACCAGGCATGTGGAATCCATCCGTTCACCTTTTCTGCGTCTCACAAAGACACGGCGGTTGGAACCAAAGATCTCAGATTTGGACTCATCAGACCAAAGCACAGATTTCTACTGGTCTAATGTCCATTCCTTGTGTTTCTTGGCCCAAACAAATCTCTTCTGCTTGTTGCCTCTCCTTAGCAGTGGTTTCCTAGCAGCTATTTGACCATGAAGGCCTGATTCGCGCAGTCTCCTCTTAACAGTTGTTCTAGAGATGGGTCTGCTGCTAGAACTCTGTGTGGCATTCATCTGGTCTCTGATCTGAGCTGCTGTTAACTTGCGATTTCTGAGGCTGGTGACTCGGATGAACTTATCCTCAGAAGCAGAGGTGACTCTTGGTCTTCCTTTCCTGGGTCGGTCCTCATGTGTGCCAGTTTCGTTGTAGCGCTTGATGGTTTTTGCGACTCCACTTGGGGACACATTTAAAGTTTTTGCAATTTTCCGGACTGACTGACCTTCATTTCTTAAAGTAATGATGGCCACTCGTTTTTCTTTAGTTAGCTGATTGGTTCTTGCCATAATATGAATTTTAACAGTTGTCCAATAGGGCTGTCGGCTGTGTATTAACTTGACTTCTGCGCAACACAACTGATGGTCCCAACCCCATTGATAAAGCAAGAAATTCCACTAATTAACCCTGATAAGGCACACCTGTGAAGTGGAAACCATTTCAGGTGACTACCTCTTGAAGCTCATGGAGAGAATGCCAAGAGTGTGCAAAGCAGTAATCAGAGCAAAGGGTGGCTATTTTGAAGAAACTAGAATATAAAACATGTTTTCAGTTATTTCACCTTTTTTTGTTAAGTACATAACTCCACATGTGTTCATTCATAGTTTTGATGCCTTCAGTGAGAATCTACAATGTAAATAGTCATGAAAATAAAGAAAACGCATTGAATGAGAAGGTGTGTCCAAACTTTTGGCCTGTACTGTATATATATATACTTATTTATCTATTTATTTGTATAACATACTTTAACCGAAAATTTAAGGTGGAGATAGCTCAATCAGGTTGAGTTCAGTTCAACTCATTTTTCATTAAGATAGTAACTCC
The DNA here is from genome assembly GCF_041903045.1 of Epinephelus lanceolatus. NCBI lineage: Eukaryota > Metazoa > Chordata > Actinopteri > Perciformes > Serranidae > Epinephelus > Epinephelus lanceolatus. Next base: position 40,104,975 of record NC_135738.1, read on the forward strand.
ATATGTGTTCTACCAAACGGTTGAGCAAACAGTTTAAGTGTTATATAAGCACTAAATCAATTATTTTTCTGTTTCATATTGAGGTAAATATCGACTTAGATTTAAAAACACAAGGCAAACCGTGCAACATTATGTTGTCTGAATTTTCATCAGGTTTTAAAAGAGATGGGACAAGCTGTTAAAGGGGCATTGCACCAACTTTATACATGACGCTCAGTGTACTTTAGGAGGAGTTCATAGCCTGTCAAAACAGTTGTAGGCTATTGCTTATGTTTCTCTGAATGGAGCTTTCTAAAGAATGAGAAAATAACCCTAATATTGTCATCAGAGTAAATACTATGGAATTTGAAAGACATGGGCATTGTGAGTTGAAATGTATCCAGTGTATTTTGGAACTTGATACCCTTATGGAAGTGCAACACTAACTTTGCCTACTTTGTGGAATAACCCTTAAATTGATAGAAAAGTCACATTCACATGAATTAGGGGTAATTATTGAAATCAGTACAGTTATAGGCGACTTACAACATACCAACAAATTATTGTCAATTTAAACACGCTAAAGCATGTTCATTTTTGTCTTTCCCTTTTTTTTAACATGGAACACGCAGACATTTATACATGGATAACACAGAGACCCTATTTGTTTCCTCTAAAGCAAAGCACAAAAAGATCATTGTGCATACATGATGAGAACACCCTAGTGTTAGCTTATTGTATGGTTTTAAATGCTTCCACCCAGCAGCGAGACTGGGGGAGTATCCAGCTCTGGCATACACTGAGTGCCCACATGGCCAAAATTGCTGTAGCTGGCAAAAATGATCTGTTCCCTTTATACACAATATTGCACACTCTCATTACACACAGGCAAACTGGAAAATTAAAAAAAAAACTTTTACACATCACACATCTCATTAATCATGGGCTTTAGTACGTGCATTGTTTTGTGATTCTAGTTTTTCCTTTGGACATGGGACTGTGTTCTATACACTACTCCTCTTCTTCACTCTGTCCTCTCCTTAAAAGTAAAGGCATCCACTGCTGGTTTGACAGCACCCCAATGGGCAACTCAGTTGCTGTCCATATAGCCTCATAGGTGGATCTTGAACACGGGGGAGACAGTGGGGACATGCCCCCCCCCCCCCCCCCCCCAATTTCTGAAAAACACAAATTGTGCCCCCCAATTCAAAATAGCCTAAATGATTGAAATTGAACAAATGCATTTTCCGACTCCACATTCCCAATTCTAAAATAAATGACAAGTAAACAATAAGTAAAAATAAAATGAATTTATTTAAATAAATCTGATTGTGTTGGGTCAACTTGTGTAACTTGTAAGTATTTATTGTGCTCTTAGAACTGTATTAATACTAGCATTTCTGGCTCTGTAAAAAACATGATCAGTTAGATTAACCAAGCTCAGTTAGGGGCTCATATTCTGATAATCATCCATATCCACTGATGTATACTGTAGTCCCATATACTGGGAGAAAGGGAAGATGATGAGGAGAATTGGGAATCTGTGAGAGGCGAGAGATGAGAACATGAGTGGACATAACATGCCTGAGACCCTGAAACTAGAAGTAGCATTAACTAACAGCGAAGCAGTGAAAAGGAGGGTGATGGCGGGCTCCATGTACTATTGGCTGTTTAAGAGAAATATACAGTAAAGGTAAGCATATGATTCTCTGTGTAGTGCTTTTTGAATGACTTGGTGATGGTGATGAGCCTCTATGAGATCGTGAAATATGCTGGCAATCTCAAGCCCATGTTTCCAGTGATATATAACCACAGGAGGATGTGTTGCAAAACTAGAAAAAGGTCTCAAGCTGGCATCAAAACAGGGATGTTGCAGTTATATGTGCCTTACTGCTGCCCAACAGTAGGCTGTCTAATTATAATCAGGGTACATAATTAGCAGCATCCACTGGCCAACTGATGATAGATAGATTTACTTCAGTCACCACTCAATAAACAACTGAGTGACTGGGGAAATTTAAACATTGACTATAGTGACTTTGCCTGTGGACAAAAAAGTTAATCAGACAGTCAGGTTTTTAAAGAGTCAGGTCTGATGTAACTTTGCAGTGACCTATTTGATATAAGGTCAACACTCCATCACTGGTCCAATCATTAACATATAGTGATGCTGAGGAGCTCATCATTTCCACCACAAACAATATTTAATTTCACTCAAATCCCACGGGCACATATCTCAAAACCTTGGCTGATGAAATCATAATAATGACTTAACAGGCCTAATCTTTGAGATATTAAAATAGTTTTTGAGGGAGGATACCCTGACTCTTCCCTGACATAATGTGTATAATGCCAGGTATGGGGGAAGAGAAGCATCACAGAGGGATCAAAGCATGATACTGCTAAAGAGGTTCAGTTTTATTCCAGTTTAATTTCACCGTAAACAATTTAGTCCAGCAGGTGGCAGTAAAACGCCTGTAAACTGGTCAGTCAACTGATAGAAGAAGAGCGGCTCCTCCTCCACTTCCGTTTCCTCCTCGTCCCCCTCCTTCCCGCTACAGGGAAGATTGTAGTACAACACTGGTGGTGTAACGACAGGAAATAGTTTGTTCTTTCCTTGTCATTTAAAGCTTGGTTTTATTTGGGTGAAGTTGCAAATGTCGTCGTGGGCGAAGTCGTCTGGAGCTGCCCGGCGGCCAAGTGCCAACCCAAACGGAAGGTGAGCTGAACGGTGCTCTGTAGCGAGTTTAGCATTAGCAATTGATATGCAAGGTAGCAGCCATAGCAATAAAACAGTGTACCAACTGAAACCAGACCCGTTTCCACCTGTTATTTGACGAGGCACGCATTCTTGTGTTGTGCAGTGCTCAGCAGCTGCGTATGTTTCGGAGAGCAGCGCCTTACCCCCCCAGAGAGGAGAGGGCCGAGGAGCTTAAGGATGCCCTGGACAGGTAACGTTACCAGCCTTACAATTCAAAGCCTCTGTTTCACCACATGCATCTGCAGTGTTTGTGTGGGAACGTTAGATAATGTGTTATCATAATCTAGCCACCGTTATAAAGCTTTCCTTTGAGTTCCCCCCGGACCCTTCTTTTTCCTCAAAAATCTCTGTTTTCAGCTGTAAAATAGTGGACAAAGGAGTGACATATTAGACATGGCTGACTGCACTAAATGTTGATAGGAATGTTTTGGCAAGCAGCACAATTGCATTCAAAACAACTGGAGTGGAAACAAGAGTAAAAGCATTTGAGAGCAGTCACCTGTTATATTAGACTACCACGTCGAGGTCCATAGTATGCTCAGGCTACCATCACATCACTCAGTGTGGAAGTGAGGGGTTTTCAATTGTGTTGCCCCAAAGAACTAATGTCGTGTTCAGTCAGGACAGTCCTCCAACCTCACTGTGGACAGTTTTCATTGGAACAGTTTTCTACCAAATAAACAGTTACAGTTAAAACATCTGTCGTATATTTTGTAATATCAATTTAGGATAAATACATTTATCATATATGTGTGTGTGTATACTTCCCTCATTTACAGTGTAACAATAGATGCTCTTGTTTATCTGTTTGTTTGTCTGTTTCCAGTTATGAAGAACTAGAGCAAATTAAAAACTACAGTGGTAGTGTGAAGTTCGAGGGGTTCAAGCATCAGCCAAATGGTGAGACTGTTTCTCTTTACTGATCACAGTAAAAAGTTTGCACCAACCTTGAGCACCATGTATTTCCTTTTTTATCTCACAAATTTTCAATAGGAATATCCATGTTTTGTCACTGTGCCAATCTGCATTCCTTCACCAACTGGTTTCCCATCCTTTTTCACTTTTAAATAACACGTCTGATGTTAGCCAAGCCAGCCAAGCCAGCTAAGTCAGAGGGCTCCACTCCAGCAGACAGACGTAAAGCCCTGTATCAGAAGTTCTACAGACAGGTGCAGGAGGAGAGGAAGCCAGCTGACTGCGTAGTCCTCTCTGTCACCAACCGGTGCAGGTGAGTACTTGTAACAACAATCAAAACCACAAGCAGCTGAAGTAGAAATGTGCTTTTACATGCAGCGTTTATACTTGGCTGCCAAGACTGATCGATGTCATTTAATTGTCATTTTTTTAGGAGTAGGGGCAGCCAAGAAACTTTGACTTCTGTATGTAGGCTCACCTGCCAGTGACAGATGACAATGGAATTAATATAATATGTAATGATGTAAGAAGACAAAACATGTTCTTGCACATACTGTACTAAAGGATAATGAGTCATTTTATACCTGGGCCTTGTTTTCCTAGTTTTTCCCCATCAAGACGATTGAATAAAAACTGTCCATGCTCATGTAAAGAAAACTGGATTTATATGCCACAATTAGTAAATGTTAGGGATTGTATACCTATCATTTTTCACTTAACAATAATGCATCTTGTACTTTGATAGTTTTTCTTCCACTGGGTTTGGGTACTGACTCTGCGCTTTTGAGGATACCGACCAAAGTACATTGGTACTACAGAGTACCTATTCAAGTTAAATCCATCTGTGCCAATTTAAGTATGTGAAAGCTTTCTGAGAGAGGGTGCTGGTTTAAGACAAGAGATGTGTTCTACATTTAGACAAGTGCTGTGAAGCATTCCGAAGCCTAGAAGCCAATGATGGAGCTCCGAGGCTAGCAATGGAGCTTCATGGAGCTGCCAGGTTAAGCTTCCTATAGTTGGCGGAAGTGTCGGGAAGCCGGATATGGAGCCCTACAGCTGCTCCATTGGCTGCTCCACCAGCTGCTCCATTGGCCACTCTGTTGGTTGCTCCAGAGCTAAACCTATCATTGCATATCAATCTGCTGCAATAGTTCCTGCATCTGGTCTATTTTCTTTTCTATATTCTATTAGTAGCAGCCTACTATCACTGCAAGATAAGCAGACACACACAAAGGCAGACAGATAGAGACAAGATTAGCTCTATGTGGGATAAGAAAAAAGCAGAGGAGCAGAATTGCGATTTAGTCTACTACATTGCCCCTGCGCTTGTTCAAAAATTGAATTTTTGTTATTACAGAGATAGTAAAGTGCCTAAAAAAGGTACCGTTGGACACTGGTGTGGTTCAAATGTGAACGGTACCCAACCCTAGCTCCCACACTTCATAGTTTACTTTACCACCTGCTCGTCTTCTACCACTGATTTCAGTGATTTAATACGAAAGCTCTGATTATGTTTTACTTATTTACTTTACTTGCAAATGCACTTTCATACTTTGGCCACTGAGAATCAATATATTGTACATCAGATGTCAATAATGTTAAGCCCCCTGTTGTTAAGGGAGTATGTTTAAAATGTTGCCCAATTCCTGCACTTCATCTGCATGTAAACATCCTCAAATTAAACCTGAAGGATTACTGTCAGTCAGTGTTGTTTTGTAGACTAGCTACAAGCAACTGCTGGATCTGTTTTGGATTTTTTAGATTCAGCTGTTGAAGATAACCAGCTGACCCTACGTTTCAGAGTATTTGACAGGAGCACACAGTATGCAGCGCTCTATAGTGAGATGGTTAATCGTCATCAGTCATCATGCCAAAAACAAAACCTGGAAAACAAGGCCCAGATTATCATTTTGAAATGTTCGACATGCTTACTATATGTTTTGTTGAATGATTATGTCTTTCCAATTAAGTTTGATTTATGATCACTGACAGGCAAGTCCCTGTTTCTCTCCTCCTGATAGCAATAAACCTTACTCATGTCATCATCCTTACTGTCTTAAAGATAGTTTGAGACTATATGAAGTTTTTTTAACACTCCACAAATCTTAGCTTTGCTCCTCCTATCCTCAGGAGCCTATTTTGTAGTAGGTGACTGATAAATAATAGGTCCACAAACACCAAATCCAAATTTCACTCACTTCATTTAACATGCAGTTTTATCACTGACCAGATTTGTCTGATTTCTATATGCCATTTACACTCACACAAAGAAACGAGGAACATTAAGAGCTGTGCTTTTGTGTTCTATCAGCACAGTGACTTTACAATCTTCTCTCACATATAAAAATGTACAATATCATTCAGGCATAACATTAATCATACCTTTAGCCAATACACATCAATTTTATACATGCATATATAGAATGCAATCCAGGCTACCCTTTCACAGCAGTTTTAAAGCATAAACATATGTGTCTCCAACAATGTCAAACAAACACACCATTCCAACAAAGCTTTAAAGTTTTGCACTAAAGTCTGATCTAAATGTCATTAAATGGCATTTATAGTCTCTGTACATTACATATGAAATATAACTTGGATCACACATTCTTTAAAAACAACTTAATTTTACTCAAAAGCTTCCATTACATGCCAGTGACATGCTACACACAAATCAAATGTTCTTTTGTCATGATAAAGGGAAATATTCAGCATTATCTTTTCATGACATGGTTGTTAATGGTTCCGCAGTGGATGCTGTAGTGAGCACATAAATGAACACCATTAAATTGATCTGCCTTTGCCCCACTTGGTGACAAACATTATGTATTGTTAACACCGTTGCATCCTCTGTACACATTAATAGTAGAAGTTCATAAAACATTTACACTCACTACACAATGCAACATCAAAATTAATTCATGCACAACATACTCATACACAAATGGAAACTATGAAGCTCTGCCAAATATGGCAGCTGTGTCTGCATTTATGGTAGTGTGACACAGTTAGGAGTAGTGAACTATAACCACAAGGCTGGAAAAATTTCTTTCTGTGTACATACACTGGTGCATGCAACTTTTAAAATTACATGCACCATTTTTTTATGATTTACCTGCATTCAAAAACTACTAACTGAACCATTTGATGTATTTTCCCTTCTTTATCTGCACTTATGCCGCAGCCAAGGACGGATCTGACTGAAATCAATGACTTGCACAGTAAAAACTACTTTAAATTTAAGTATAAGGGAATATTTTGAGCAGCTTCTCAGCAAAGTTAATATGGAAACTTTTTAAAGTTCTATTTTATATGAAGATTCATCCATCCACATAAATATTACTGACTAAATATCAGCCTCAACACCTAAATTATCAACTTCTCATGATTCCAACAGCTTTAAATGCTGTCTCTAAAATGGAAGAAATGCTAAAATCCCATATGCAGATGTGTGTCCCGCATTTTCAGTGTAGTTAAACATTTTGGTGTTAAATTTGAGTCAGTGTAACATCTTACATGGAAGTTACTGGGAAAAATACATTATTTTCACCAATTTAGTATAATTTTTAAATCGTAATTTTCATTTATATTGGCAGGTCACCATGAATGTATTGAGAAAACACTGTTTTTGTGTAATACATTGATGATCGATCAGTCACACCGTAACAGTTAAATCTGAGGGCTAAGAGGTGAGTTGTCTGCCCCTCTACTGCCAACACAGGCTGAAACTTAGAAAGAAGATGCTGCTGGATCCAGAGTGAATGTCTGTCCAATATCCAACTTAAAACTAACTTCATAGTTTTCACTTTGTATGTTTGTTGAATGTTGGAGCAAAGAATAAATCTAGGAAGTGTTTCATGAGGCCTGAGAACTAATATGAAAACATGACCCTCACCATTGATGCTTTGGAAATGTGCACTTTAAAATGCAACCAAACTCACCTACACCAAACAGCTGCTGCCACAGTTAAAAGTTTTGTTTTGCGTGTGTGTGTAGGTTTTTCCTTTGACAGAAGGACCACAATTCTTTGCAAATTCACTCTAGTCTTCAATATGAATAAGACCCTCTGTTTCACCTGATGTATTAACTGACATACACACAACACACATAAAATAACCCTCTATTAATTTCTTCTCAGAGATATAATTTAGGATTCTCTATATGCCAGCTGAGTCACTCAATATAGAAATGTCAAGTTAACAACGTGTTTCTCTTCCTCTCAAAGGGATTACCCCAAATCGCTAAGCCAGTGCTTGCAGGAGCGTGGCCTGTCAGTGGAAATGTTCTACCTTCAGGCGGAGTCGGGCCTGACCCGGGCTCTGCAGGATATCCGAGCTGACGGCTCCCCGTTATGTATTCTGGTGGAGCAGACAAATGTAGCTCTGTCCTCCTGCACTGTTATCATATTCTCAGAATCCCTCAAAAGTAAGTCCCTGCCCCTCATTCCTTCAATCTCAGCCAAACCACCACAGTTACAACCCTCCATCCCTTTTCAACGGTCTAATGTGGTCTAACATAGATTCGACCAAAACCTTTGAACAGACAATCTAAAATACATTTTGCACACAACCAAAATAAAAGTAAATACTCCCATGTCAATATGTAGAATTCAACATGGTCTTTGTGACTAAAACATTCAGGGCTGTACTGAATAGTTCGAAGCTTCATTCATAATATGTACATTTGAATTCTCAATCATGATTTGATAGCTGCACAGATTTTTATGTATTTGTTTATTTTTGCATAGGGCAGCACGGTGCTGCAGTGGTTAGCATTGTCACCTCTGCTTCTCGCGGTTTGGGCTGTTGGCTTTGTTTTTTTTCTACCCCAAATGCACTGCACTCTACGTCACTTCTCTCTTTGGTTCACTTTGTCTCTTTGGTTCCCTGGATAGTCTGTATGCATTTCCCACTGTAAGTGAACCGCACCAGGGTTCACTTGCAAGTGAACCGAGACCAGGCGGACCAGGGTTCGCTCGTTGGTTCGCATCAGAGTTCGATTGAGCATTCACACCACTCCAGATGAACCAAACTATCCGTGGAAGTGGACCAGGGTTGGTTTTAAAGTGGACCAAATAGCGCCAGTGTGAATGTGTCCTAACTCATTAATCAGATAAATTACTTTGAGGATTTTACTTTTTTTTTTTTTTTTTTAACATGATGGCTTGAAATATGACACAGACACTCTTAAGCTTCATTTGAAAACATCAGTAAAGGCTTTGAATGTAAAACATAGGACATTTCGGTACTGCCCTGAAAACATTTATATTAAATAGAAAAACATTCATCTCTACATCCATCAAAGCTACACAATATTCTCTCAGAATACACAACAACTGCACTCTGTTGGCGGATCATTCACTGTCTGCCACTGGTATACACTTTGACATCACATTACATAACATTACAAACATAACAAACTGTAAGGAGTCCAAAAGTACCACAGTTACATATTTTGGTTTGGCTTTCTTGCCAAGAGTTCGATGAAGATCAATATCACTCTCATATCTGTATGATACATATGAAGCCATCCCTGCCTCTAAAACTCACTAATGAACACTTTTTTTATGTTTTGTTTGTTTCTGTACAAAAACCTCAAAATGAAGTAAAAAAATAACACATTGGGATTTTGCAGGGGGTTATGTGTTGGACTAATCTTATCTGGGCCCTGGTGAGTTATTTTACCTTTGGACAAATTAAAGTTAAGCTAATGGGCTGCTTGGTGGAGCTTTATATTGAACAGTACAGACATGGAGAGTGGTATCCAAAGATAATAAGCAAACTTCCCAAAATGTTAAACTGTTCCTCTAAAGGAAAACTGTGGTTCAGCACAACTTGGTGTTTATTTTCACAGCTCGGCGCAATGGCTTTATTAGTTATGGTAACACTGTACTCCACAAAGTAACTTCTGAGGTCTGTGAACACAGCTACATCGCTAAAACTATCTATCATGAACATAACAGTTTACAGACGGACTTCCTGATTCAGCTCTGACCTTCTGTACCTAGTAGTGCACACTGACTGCTCCTACTTATGTCCTTATTAGACCTATTCTTAGCAATGCTGTCATGTTTGGACACCTTGGCAATTGATACGTTCAGAAAGATGTTATCATAACCAATGTTACTGACGACTAGAGCTATGAAAACAAAATCCAAGTTGTAATAAGGCATAGTTTTCCTTTAAGGTGAGTCAATATGAAACAATATGCAGTTCACATTATGAAAAAGTGACACTGTCAATATCTATACCATAATCTGCATACAGCTGATCAAAAAGAAATCAACGAATAGCATGCAGAACACATATATTCCCCAACTACAGTTATTACTATATTTATAATGAAAATAATTTTATCATGTGGGAATACACATCACTGAGTGTGCTTAGGTTAAGTGACCTGTTGATTTAAATTTTCCACAAAAACTGATACATGCACAAACAAATCAGGATAATACAGATTGCAGCTTTGCATTGCATAAAACAACAACATCAAAACTGTGCAAAGGGATGCATTTACTCAATCAAGATGATACTCTGTGTAGCTTACAAAAAAACAGAAATCAAAACACATTCTTGTCTCCACAACCCACTTAAAATCAGTAAAATGAAATCAAGATAATGCATGTCCTTAAAGCAAATATAATAAAATATTGCACCAGATAATTTAAATACACAGTTAATCTAAAATGTATTTATTGTGCTTTGGTGTCACATGTCTGAATGCAACTTTAAACAAAAAATAAAAGCTTGCAGATTAGGTATTTTATGTTCAGGAACATAATGCAGCACAAAAAAGCTACTGTTAAATGCACATCTTTACAAAGTTGTATCCCCCTCATTGACCCTCCTCTTACAACAACAACTTGCATTCAAGAGTACCCATTCAAAAGTACTACCTACCAAAATATCCATATTTCCGGTGAATTTGCTGACACCAACATCACATCAAAATGAAACCGATTTCAGTGTGACCTGAGTAACCTGCCAGAACCCCATTGATTTTACTGCTAGTTCTACAGCTTTTGGCTTGTCTTATTTTCAACTCATCATTAACATTTCAAACACCCCCAGTCCATCGCAACATGCCCAAAGACCAGGCCATGGACTTTGTTGTGGCTGAGTACAGTCGTGGACTTGTCAAAGAGCGCTCGCCGAGGGACCCCTCAGACAGTGCAGCACAGGCGTCACAGCTGCTGGATGACTTCCTGGAGCGAGAAAAGATTGAACGCCATGCTGTTCCCTCTGAAACCCGCCAGCTCATCTTGCTGTTAGCTGAGGGGGTTCATCTCTACCCCGAAGAGCTGGAAACCATCTCAGAGTACGTCCGTTCCCGGCAGGAGCACACACAAGGTGGGGCGCTGGCTAAACTGTAGTACCTCAAAGAGCTGGGACTGGAACTTTGTCAATATTACTGATTGCACCTTGAACTTAATAACTGTTCTTTTCTTCTTTTTGGGTCATACTTTTCCTGACAATTGTGGTTCCCCTGAATGTTTTTTTTATTATTTCTGTCTTTTGTGTCTCCAGTCTCCAACACTGAGGGGGAGAGGGATAATATGTTACCCCCAGGACTGGGAAAACCGCCTCCTTTGCTCCCCACTCCACCCGGGCCCCCTCAACTTCAGACTGCAGCAGGAGCAGGTGGGCCCATGATGGAGCACCACCCACCTCCTGTTCCACTCCTGCCTTCACCAGGTTAGACTGGAGAGTTAATCACTTCCTTGATTATTTAAAGCTGTGGTTCCCAACTGGTCCAGCCATGGGGTCCAGATTTCTCCTTAGTCATTAGTTCAAGGTCCATACAGTTTAATGCATTCAGCGTCATACAGGCATTTGGCCATGTCCTTGAGATTGTTCATGTCTCTGTCAAGTAATTGTCCATCGGTCACTTACTCTACATTATGAAAAGGCACTTCAAAATAAGAGCTCTGCGCCGTAAATTTACTGTACTTAAAAACGAAGTGTGTTTTTTACAAACTTGATATTTTTGCAAGGTTTTTTTTTTTTTTTGCAAGGGAACCACTGATTTAAAGGGTTTTTTTTATTTTCTGAAAAGTTCGTAGCAGCGTAGAACTTTATGAAACAATCCATTTAGCTGTTGCCGTGTTCCAAAAATGAAGCGGCTTATTGCTGATTATTTTGTAAAAATGAGGCAAGTAGGGAGGGAGAGACAACAAGAGGTTCCAACTCAGACACTTTGAAGGTTTACAACAGTAAGAAACACAAAACCTACAGTGACAAGGGCGTGGCCTGAAACACTGAGCCCCTCCTGACTTCTTTTCAGGGGTTGGATTAGACTAATGCTAACATGACCTATTATGCCAGCCACTGCTCAGGCAGAGAAACCTAATGTTCATATTACAAAACTTTGCAAATATCAAGTCTCAAGTCACTGTCACTCTTCACATCAGTACAAAACTGAACTATGTAAATTCAGACAACTATTCATCAGCTTGCCTGGTCATTGATTAATACCATGCTGTACCAGGAAAAAACAGAATGCGACCAACTGAGAAAGTTGTGAGCAACAGTGCTACCAGTATGGTTACATTTCTGCAACGGCACATTTGTATTTTCACCATATATTTTACAGAGTGCCTCAGTTGTGTCTATCTTAGCAAAGCCATGGCTCTGATCTGGAACAGTTTGAAAAAGACTTGATGGACAAAATGTAGTCTTGACATTGATTCTTTCTACCAAGTAGCCACTGCCTTCAGTTCATGTCAGTACAACATGTCAATTTATTTTCAAAGACTTGAAATTATTTGGAAGATAATCAACACAACGCTTTTATTTTTGTGTTGTTTTGGCTTCTTAATTTTATTGATGTTTTCATTCAGACATGTCTTCGGTCTTTTTTTTTAGGCTCTTATCCCAAAACCAAACCTCCTCCTTTACTCTCCCTACATCGACCTCCTTGTCCATCATTAGGGCCCTCAGCTTTACGAGGCCCCCTGTCATCACACCTCCCCTACGGCAGCCCCCCTGTGCCTCGTGGGCCCTTACTCCACGTCCCTCCATACCACCTAGGTCCCAGGGGCCCTCCCCTTATTAGAGGAGCTCCGCCTACTCTAAAGAGTTCCCGCCCTCCACTTCTCTCTTCTCCAGGTGGGTCACTTCTACTTTTCTTTGCTCTGTACTTACACTTAAGTCATCCCAACCCACGTGGAAGTTGCAGTGTTTCCATCCTCCGATCTCTCCCCAGGTCGCCCTGGTGAGCAAGCAACTTAATTTTGGGCCTGGAAACCCCTCAAGCAAGCATCAGCATAGCTAGTGATGCTAACATAGTGAACAGAACCGAAGGGGTTTTGTGGCACAAAATGAAGCCGCTCACTCACAGGGGTGACCCTGGGGGAGACTGGAGTGTGGTCACTATGTTTCTAAAGAAACGCTGCCCTGCCACCATAGGTCGGGACAATGTTACAAGCGATAATCGCAGAATAAGTGGCATCACTATAGAAATACTGTGACCTAAAACAAAATATGTGTATAAGCACACAATAAATATCGATTAAACTTAATTGTGTAACATTTTGTATATATTTATTTTTTTCCCCTCCCTCCCTTGGATCAGGTGCCCCTCTTCCCCGACCGGGTGGCCCTCGACACTAAGGAATGATGGAGACATCCACTGACACACACACACACACACACACACACACACTGTAAGATGCAGGCTACAAGTGGCAGCAGTGTTTTGAACATTTCACCTGGCTCAGGAACAAAAGACTCCTGGGGCCTGTGTAGGATACCTGTTCTTTTTTAAAAAGTTGTAACCCAACACTCAGATTTAAAAAAAAACTATTAGATAAATTGTTAGATATTATCATCTGATTGTGGATGGATTAATGGCATGGAGTATTCTAATGACTGACCATTTTAGGTATATTTTCCAAATCCCTTTTGTTATCATTTTTTTGTAACATACTGTGCTTTTCACCCTAAGTCATCTCAAAAAAAAAAGTTTCCTACTTCCTGTTTGCCTTTCCTTAATGTTGGAGTAGGCTACAGCGACAGGCCATGCAGGATAAATATTAAAAATCTGAGCTCACTAGCTGAATGCACAAATGATTCTGGTCACCAATGGACAGTTGGGTTATAGTGGTTACACAATGGTAATAGGACTTTATATTTTTCTGTATATAATGAATATAGCAAGTAGCCTACCTGCTGCACAGTGTTTCAAGATGGTGCTTAAAAATTAAGAAGGAATACTCAGAAATTCTGTTGATGTAAGAATTCCAATTAAAAGTTTGTTTTTATAAGCTGTATTCTTGCCTCAGAATGTATTTCATTTATATATTTTTTGTACCTTAAGTAGAAGTCAGCCTAGAGTTTATATAGTGGTTTTCTTTCTAAAGTCACATATACAACTTTTGGAACAACAAATCTGATTATTCTATAATCAATTACATTCTGTTTCACTCCACTTGTTGTGTTGTCTTACATGCATGTTCATGATGCCTTTCACACTTTGTCCAAGTGGGAGCAGTGACACTTTGACTGAAGAACAACAAGCGAAGGTTTGGCAGTAAAAGCCAAACAACATCTGGACTGTTTGTGAACTTTGTTTTGTCATCCAATATGAAAATGGACCCATTTATGTCCCAGTAATGTTTTGTTCAGTAAGATAATCTTCCTAAATGAATCACTTGATTAATTTGTGATTTTTTTTTTTTTTATTTAAGCATAAACGCAATTGGCAGAAGTAAAAAGCTTAAACTTAAGGCTTTAAACAAACTACACCATGGTTGCCTGACTAAATGTCACCACCACATTGAAACTGTAAAGCAACATTTGGCGTGATGATGGTCTGTAGTCTCATTTAACCAAAAAACTAAGCAAAAACTTTAAAAAGAGTGAATCGGGAGTGCAGGTTTTAGGGCTCAGTCCTGCAGCACTTTATTGGTCTGAGTTAGGCAGAAATAAATTCCATATTCAACCTTCATGTCAATATTTAGAAGAGACGCATTTGACAACACATAAGGCCTTAAGTCTGAGTCAAAAGGCTTCTATCAGTTTTCCATAACTGGCTTTTCCACAATCTTCACAAAACTGCTCAAGCTCTGTAAAACACCTACATATGGCTACAGGAGTAGCCAAGGACAGAGCCGCCAACCATATGATTAATCTCCAATCTATCTCCTGCACAACAGTCATCAGCTGTGTGATGAATGAGTGAACAGAGATTTTCAAATCCTGCTACTAGTTCTGGATTCATGTTATCCTCTCAAGTCTACTAGACAGCTGCACAGAAACATCCCTACAGGAAGCTGCCACCACCAGGCTTCATGGTGGTGATGGTGTGTTTGTGATGATGTGTTGTGTTTGGACCACACTAAATACAGTGTTCAGTATGGTGGGTAAAAATCTCAGCTTTGGTTTCATCAGATCACAGAACCTTCTTCTGTTTAGTTTCAGATGCTCCTCCATGCCCTCTGGCAGTGTTTTCAGTTGTGTCTGTTATCTGACTCTCGGCCTGCTCTGGGCAGATAAACATCAATTTCTTGGCCTTACTACGCTCTATGGGATATTAACTGGCATGGAACTGGTTCTCACTGGCACTTATAAGTAACCGAGCTACAGATTTGCCTTTAACTTCATGTTGTAGTTTTTGATAGTAAATTCATTTACCAGCAGTGAGGCCTGATTCCACACAGAGGATCTTCATCTCAGTCAGTTGTTATGTAACCACTAAAAAATGGCTGGATTTTTGGTAAGGATTTAGGATTGTCATGATAGAGGGTGAAGAGAGGAATAGGTATGGGTGTCATTTACACTTGGGATGCTGGCAACACGTCCCCACCACTTATTGATTTTTTTTTTCTTTTTAAAAGCATAATTTGAGAAAAATGTTTTGGTAGCTTACATCAAGAAACAAATGAGAACACTTTGATAAAGGCA
The DNA here is from genome assembly GCF_041903045.1 of Epinephelus lanceolatus. Classification (NCBI taxonomy): domain Eukaryota; kingdom Metazoa; phylum Chordata; class Actinopteri; order Perciformes; family Serranidae; genus Epinephelus; species Epinephelus lanceolatus. Next base: position 40,120,536 of record NC_135738.1, read on the forward strand.
TATTTGTTTATAAGAATACATACAATGAAATGTAAAAATAGAGGAAACTAATGTCCAAAAGGGCTGTAAGCTTAAAGAAAAATCCCCTACTGCTTCTAAAATGACCCAAAAACATCTGGCCAATCAGTAACAATAGTTTCTTGACGCAGATTCTTGTCCACGTTTTTCATTCTTTTTCAATGAACATCACAACACATATGAGCTATTAAAGTCTAGGAGTATATAATTGAATTAAAATGAATCACGGACTTTATTAGGTGACACATGCACATTTAAAGAGGTTACTTTGCTGAACAAAAGAGGGTGGAAGAGTAAATCAAGCCTACACGTGTGTTGACTCAGCAGGGATAACATTAGGCCTAAATGAGAAGAGCTGATCTACATGAGAATAAATATCTGAAAGCAAGACAGAATGCCTGAGAGGCTTACTGCATTATATTTTTATATTTTGAATTGTCACCTGCCATCCGAATTTTGTGTTTGCCTTTACATAAAGACATATCTAGCGTAAGTTAGCGCATAAAATTCACCAGAAAACAGGAAATGAAGTGTTTGACGCTCATATTTTCTGTTTTCCTATTTTCTAAACCACCACCCTTCAACAGTATCACCATGCAGAAGGATGTGTGCATGTACTCATGGATAAGAGGCTTGTGCTTGTGCAGTGTGAGGTGTAAACATTAATTGTGTCCTCTTTTGGCTGAGCTGTAACGTTAGCTCATTTGGTGCTAGGTAAGCTAGCAGTAGATGCACATTTCCTTCTGCGTGGTGATACAGTTAGCGGTTGTAGTTCGGTAGTAGAAAATAGTTCCTACATGAAACTGCTCACAACAAGGTCTGTGGGTTATCTTAGGTACCAGGTTCCTGTAAAGAGTCATTGCTGTTGAGTTATTTTTTTTGGCATTTTGAGCACCACAAGAGGGGTGACATCTAGTTCCATTATACTAGAGAGAAAGCAGACATCTCTACGGCTGATATCTCCAACACTCAGCAACTCACAGTAAAACAATCTAGACTGATTATTTATCAGCACACAGAGAAGAGGTAAAGTAGGGTATCTATTTTTGATTTGGGGGTGAACTGTCCCTTTAAGAAGAGGTCTAATTAGGGAGACCTGTGTTGGTGTGGTGTGTGAGGCTTTTAGTTTATATCAAATTGGAAACATTTATTTTCAAGTTAACATCACAAGGTATTTCCTAAATACATTATCTGGGCTTCAGTGTCATAAAACAATACTCGATGGAAAAGGCTGGATATTTTTTATGGCTTGTACCTGTGTAGTTTTTCATGTGCTGTTATGGATGTACGAACCAGCTGCATTTTTTTTGGTTTTAGGAGGATACTCAGGCATTTGACCCTTATCACTGCATTAATATTTCATTTAAAGGCCCTGCACAGGTGTTGTTGGGGTCCAAACTGAGGTTGAGCTGTTGCGAAGTTATCCTGAAACTAAGTGAGGTCATCAAACTTGATGAACCAATACTGTTAAAGCTTTAAGTTGTCATGCCCTTAACAGGTTCAAACAGAGGAGAATCAGAGACACTCAGCCTAGACTGAAGACACCCACACAGTCCTCTGACAAGCTCTAATCATGCACAGTAAGTGAACACATCTGTATGGGTGCAGCAAGAGTGCACAACTGAGGATTCAAGAAACTAAACTTACCTTATTCCTCTGCAGCTTAGATCTTAGACATCTTTATGAAAAGTTCTTCTGTAACACTGTGAAGCCAAGTACCATGGGATGAAAAAATACAGTGTGCAGTGGCAATCAGCTGAAGCCTCGAGTGAATTCTTCAACTCAGTGCTGTACAAGGAAGCTTCTATGGTGAAGTTCTGCATTTAAACTCTAGATGGCGATGTACACCTGCTCTTTCACTTCCTCCACCACTGGGGCAGAATTTCAACAGTGAACATGTAGACATATATAAGTTTATATTTCCAGTTCCTCAGCCTCTCATGTTAGTTTCTAGTCTCACTGTAGTACTTCTTACTGTAATATTGACAAAGACTGACTTTCTGAGACTTAACGCAAGTGAGCATGATCATCTATTATACAAAAATACTCTACCACACTACTTACAATAAAAAGATTATAGTTACACAGAAAAATGAAAAATCTGCCAATGGTTAAGACATATCTAAGTCAGCAAGAGTTACATATTGTGTATGTATATGTACATAGATGTATTTTTAATGTTATAGAAATATTTTCAGTATATCTTTAACACTGCATAGGGAGGTTGTTCTTTACATGTACTTTTATTATTTAGGATATAAATATAAACATTCAAGATTATCTATATATGTTTTTAACAATCTCTTTGAGGCTTATTTTTCTATTTTATAATTTTTTATTATTTTATAATTTGTGTGTAATAAAACAGGTATCTAAACTCTACAGGAGTAAAATATTAACACTCCTCAGGGCTCATTCTGCATTGTGTATGTTATGGGGTAGTTTCTTTTCTTCTTCTTCTTTTTCTTCTTCTTCTTTTTTGTCATTGGGGTCATATGAGGTACTTACCCACAGTCAGTGCATTATCTACAGTAGATGTCAGTAATTGTGCCCCCAGTTTGGGAAAGCAGGCAGGATTACTGCCAAAGAAACTAAACAATGTACTGCTGTGGATTGAGGTTAGCAGCAAAAGCTTATTTTAACCACCTAAAAAAATTAATATGAGTTTTAATCAACCCTATATTGCGAAAAAGACCCATTGCCGGGGAGACTGAACGGGCCGGAAAAGAGAGCAATACATAGGAATGCTGAAGTTCTACAGTTGAGAAAATGTATTGCCACAGAAAAGGGCTGTCTGACAGCGAAGTAAAGGGGTAAAACATCTTAATATATTAATAAATTAATAAATTAATATAGTGTCCACCTAAACTGATAATGTTTTTTTAAGCTCTCTTTAAGTGGCTAAAATATGTTTTGCTGTTAATCAGTTGACAGCAGTCCATTGCTTAGCTATTGTGATGGTACTCCCAACTGCTTCTCCAAACTGGGATTGTGCCAACTGATTGATAACAATCTCATACAACCCCATGTAAAATGATCCAAACTATCCCATTAAGTTGGTTACACCTGGCTCATGTAAGGTGGTGGCCAGGACTGTGAAGGGCTGCATACATGCATAATATGCAACACAGTAGTGTTGATGCATGCATGCCAAGTTTTACTTGGGCCCTCAATGAGATCAACATTTGTTCACCAGCATTAATTCTGAATTTCCAGGGGATTTTTGCTGAACATCTTTACAGGACAGTAATTGTTTTTTAACCTGCAGAAGGAGAACAAACAAACCAGCAGGATCAGCAAATTACATTTTGTCTAGAGTTGTTCACAACCTTGTATTCAAAAATGTAATGATTGTTAAAGAAAAGCTACCCGGAACTTTTAATTCTCTATAAGGGTGAATGCTGCTTGAATTCAGAAGTATAACATGCTAGTCTTGATATTCTAATTTTAATGGTAAAATTGTGATGAACTTGAAGAACTCTTCAGTTACCAGTATCTGCATTATCTATGGAATGTTTAAAAATGCATTGTGGAGGAGTATTTTTCCTGTCATAGAGTTTACATTTGTAGTATTTTCATGTGCTTTTCTGTATAAAAACAATTCAAAACTTCTTTGAAAACTGCTTTATAAATAAAGTTAACTATTATTATTATTATTGCTATTATTATTAAGTAAGAGTGGGAGTCAAAGACACCGACACACAGAGGGTGAATATATGAATGTGTCTGATATTCTCCTCCTCCTCCCTTCCAGCTGTGGGCGCACTGCTGCGAGGAGCCCATCAACTCAGGAAGTAATGGACAACTGTCTCCACCTCATTACACCAGCCTACACATACACACACGCACACACTGACTCTGATTGGACAGTGTGTGTGTGAGAGAGAGAACTGTTTGTGGGCAGAACAACAGCAGCATACTGTTGGTGTTCAAGTATCTTAAATTCATATCTCGAGTGTCTCACTGAAGTATTTTTCTTGCTTTTACAGTAGTGTTGTCAAAAGCAAGTTGAATTGATTTAATTTACCAAACAGCAGTGTGTGTGTTTTAAGGGAATGTCAGATATTTTACTTGTTTTACTAGTGGCATAAGTACTTTATATACTTAACATTACCGTCATAATCTTTATAATGTTTACTTTTTCCCCCTCCATGCGGTTTTCCCTTAAATTTACTACAAACATGAACTCTCAGAGAATTGCCACTTGACATACTCTAGGTAATCCATCACAACAGATATGGCTACTGTAATTTGTGTTGACAGGATAACTGACAGAATCACAGACCTTCACAACAACATTGTCAGAAGGAAGATTTTAAATCTGGGAATACTTAAAGGACCAGTGTGTAAGAGTTAGGGGGATTTAGTGGCATATATAGGTGAGGATTGCAGATTGCAACCACCTGAAACTTCTCATGTTAGAATTTCTTCAGTGTTCACCGCTCAGAAGGCTTTTACACTGAGCTGAATTATCCACAGAGGTCTCTTGCTCTCCAAAACAAACAGTGATTTGAACAGGTAAAACACTGAATAAAGCAGTTTCACGTTACGAATCAGTGTCTCCCAGGCTGTTTGGCACGTCACACATGTGCTCCTACTAATGTGTGTTCACCTTTTTTCTGATCTAGATGTTCAGGAGGTTTTTACCCTGCCAGATTGTCTGCAGAGGTCTCCTCCTCTGCAAAACAAACTGATTAACTGGTATAAACACTGAGTAAAGTAGTTTAAATTGTGTTTTTCCGATGCTCTCATTGCGCAGGGTCTGCAACAACAATGGTGGACACGAAACACAAATGGCCCTATTTAGAGCCAGTGTTTGGTTTGTCTATTCTGGGCCACTGTAGTAACATGGTGGTGCAACATGGTGATCTGCGTAGATGAGGACCAGCTTCCTATGTAGATATAAATGGCTCATTCTAAGGCAACACAAACACAACAATTCTTGACGACTGTACACTACAGAAAACATACTTATTATATTATATTCCATATCTGCCAATATATCCCTAAATCCTACACGCACTGGACCTTGAACTTACTTACTTTGCAACTAAATGACCTAACAGAAAAATACTTAACAGTAAATTAATGCTTACATTAGTTGATGACTACATTGAATTAATGTTTTACGATAGTGAATCTTATAAGTTATATAGTAAAAAATTAAACAACTTTGTATTACTTAAAAGCTGAATAATGCACCCAGTATTTGTGCATATTACAAAATAAAACAAAAGGAAAAAAATACAGTAACATGAAAAAAATGCACAGGTAATATGAAACAAACCCCATTTTTCTTTGATTTCCTGTCCCTTTAAAATTTATTTGGTTTCTTAAAAAAAAAGCTGCTAATATCCATGTATAAGCATTCTGGGTAATATTGTTGAGATCAGCCTCACAATGCCAGTAAGAACACTGGAAGACCAGTTCTCCACATAGGTCAAATCAAGGGTTATCTGTTTGACTGCCAGGCTGGTGGGTGGAGGCACACATTCAGGAGCTTGGAAGAGGTGAAATGAGACAGTAAGGATAGCTGGATTCATTTTTTCTCATTTGTGGCTCTCTGCATGATTTGTGAGTTAATGTCAAATAGAAGACTTTGAAACAGTCCCACAATTCTCTGTCATCGCTAACCTGAATCTGACCCGATGAGCTCCTGTCAGTCAAAAACCTAGAAACTAAGTAAAGTGAGAACAGGTGACAATAGCAGATTGGTTTCTCCCAGAGGTGTGGACTGAGTCACAGACTGACTGATAACTTTAGACTTGACCAAATCAAAAAAGACGTGCAGCTCGACTTGGACTTTAACACCAATGACTCACAACAATACTTTGACTTTTGCCTTTAAAATATTTGATCCCTTTGCCAGAGCTCAAAAATTAAACACTGTGTGACAAATCAATTTAATTCCCTTCATTTTCTGAGTCATCTAACATTAACACTCTTTATTCCCAGCAAGTGGACATTTTATTTCCCAGATCCACTTTGTTTGAACCAAACTGACATCTATCTATCTATCTATCTATCTATCTATCTATCTATCTATCTGCTTGCCAAAATTAAAGAATAAGTACCTAAAAACAAAATCCTAATGCTAAATAAACAAGGATGTTAGAAATAGAAGATCTGGGTAAAAAAACACATTTTTTCTCCACCTCCCATCCTCCCCTCTACATCCTGTCGACACCGTTCCTCCCGTTTTCCCACCTCTGACTGCACCCTCATCCCTCTGCCATTCCTCCTCACTTCTCCAGTGAAGTCGTTTATTTTTCCGTTTGCATTGCCTTTGTCACAAGGTGCGTGTCATTCAAACAGAAACTGAATACAAAGAAGAAAACTGTGCAAAGAAGTGATTAAAAAATTAGATTAATTATCTCTCCTCCTCCTTCATTTCTTTCACAGTCCAGCTACTCTCCAGACTTTCTCAACTCCCCTCTTTTTACCTACTCATCTCCTCCTTCACCCCCCACCCCACCCCACCCCACCTCCACCCATCCTCCCCTTTCGCTGCTCCCCACTGGATATCAATCAGAATCTATCACTCCAACTATTCCTGCTGCCGTTGTGTCAGAATTCACAGGAACTTCATCAAACTGGGAAACTGTTTCATTGTTACATCGAACCCTCGCTGCATGTGTGTGTGTGTGTGTGTGTGTGTGTGTGTGTGTGTCAGACCTATGTGGCAAAATTAATGGAATGCACACACACTTCCTCACCACCCAGCTTCATGTGAAGGCTTGCACACACACACACACACACACACACACACACACACACACACACACACACGCATTAGGGTGTTAATTGTTGTGATAACACCTTCCAATAACAAGGCTCTAATTATCAACATGTTTGGCTGTTGGAGTGTGTATCTGGCACTTGTGTACGGATCATGGGGTGAGTGTGTTTGTGTGTGTGCCAGTGTGAGGTGTGGCACCAGGGGAAGAAGGTTTGATGATTTTGAAATATGCTGCTGTGTGTGTGCGTATGTGTGGTGTACGCTCTCTTGTATGGGGTGATGATGTCTCAGTCTCAATCCACATTTGCATATGACAAGGGGTCTTTTGTCCTTTGGTTAATTGCAATTGATCTGTTTGAGAAATTACACCACTGCGATGCATCTATTGCATTACAGACAGACACATTACCATATAATCCCCATGTGTTTAAATAGAAATAGGACATAAAATTCACGTTAGCCCTGTGAGCTTACACTCTGCCCTGGAGTGCTGGTTTTAAAGAATTGTGTTAACATTTAAGGCTACCAGAGGCCCAGAAAGATACATGAAGAGCACTCCAAAGAGCACATATGAGACCTTCATGAAATGTGTTTTATTAAAACAGGAGTATTTGACATGGGGACTTAAAGCAGCTACAAGAAGTTGGTAACTGGTTATGAAATAGTCTAAATTGAATACTGATGCCACTATATAAACTACATCAGCAATTAAGATCATCAGTGAGAGGATTAACTATGGTTATTTTTAATACCTGTCCCCGAGTCTGCCTGCCCGTGAAATCAGATAAAACGACTTCCAGCACACAAACTGGAGGAGCTTATGTTTACATTTTCCCGGGCAAAGTTTGCTGTGACTAGTATGTTCACTAATTAAAAGGAAACAAGAGGAGATTTTTCTGTAATGAATTAAAATGTAGTTATATTTTGTGGTTATGTCTGATACTGAAACAGATAATAGGAACAGTGATGGAGAACAAGCGAGAACACAAGTCAACCTTGTTCTCACATTCAACAGATGATGAGAATTGCAGGATTTGAAATTGAAAGAGAGACTGAGTAAGCAGGAGATAAAAAGAAGTAACCACTGGAAAGTTTTTCTTTCCTCCATGCTGCTGCCTCAGTGCTGTCTACTCTTTACCTGTTCTTTTGACATTGACATGACACACCAAAAAATAAAAACAACAACAACAACAACAAAAAAGAAAGACACACTTGTCTGTTGCAGAGCTGTGTACACAGCTCTGGTCTCCTGGCAATGAGAAAGGAGTCTATAGCCTATTTTTAGCGTGTTAACCTGTGCTTTAAATACACACGCTACTTTTGGTGGAAACAGGGTTTTTGTTTTTACAATCGTCACATTACAGTATTTAATCTTATGAAGCCACAAGTACATACATTACCTCATTGCAGGGTCACTGCTGTCCATTTAGGTGCCCTATGCCCTACAAAGAAGGGCCAAGTTCAACTTATTCACTGGACGATCCTGTGTTTGTTTCCTGGCCAGGCGCTTAAGGCCAGTTAGGCAGGTGTTAGCATACATTGCCATTAGGTTACTTTGTAATGTGCTGCTGGTTCAAAACACTGGCAGTCAACTTACATACCACAGGATGAGGATACCCACATCAACACAACCTTCATAACTTAGGTGTCATCCTTGACCAGTCTCTGTCTCTTGACAACCATGTCAGGCAGCTTGTTCGTTCACGTTTTCTCCAAGTGAGGAACATTGCTAAATTAAGATCTGTAGTCACCAAGGCCGAGATGGAGATGATTATTCACGCTTTTATTTCTTCTTGTTTAGATTATTGTAATGCTCTTTTTATCTGTTTGAATCAAACCTCGGTCAGCTGTCTTCAAACTGTCCAAAATGCAGCTGTCCGACTTTTGACCAGAAATAACAAGAGATCACATAGGCTATCACTCCTATTTTATCCTCTCTTCACTGGCTTCCAATCAATTTCCATATCCATTTTAAAGTACTGGTGTTAACTTTCAGAGCCCTGCATGGTCAAGCACCCCAGTACATTGCCAACCTCCTACTCCCTTATACAGCTAATCGGGCTCTGAGGTCTCGTGATCAAAAATTACTGACTGTCCCTCGAACTGTATAAAAAGCGAGGTGACCGTGCTTTTCAAGCTGTTGCACCTAAACTATGGAATGCTCTCCCTTTACCGCTATGATGCATAGTGCACTCTTGTGATGTTTTCATGAGGCAGCTGAAAACGTTTTTATTCAGGCAGGCCTTTACTTGACATGTCTAAGTGGCTACTACATTCTATCTATTGGCCTTTGACCTCAAATTGTGTGTTCTCACTGTGTCGTTTGTTGTTGTGTTGTTGCTATGTATTTTAAATGTAAATATCAATGCTATTTTTTTTTCATTTTCCTATTTTTTATCGATGTAAAGCACCGTATCTGTGAAAGGTGCTATAAAAATAAACTTTCCTTCCTTACTTACTTACATACTTACTGTAGTGCGGCTGCAGTGCATGTTAAAGTGTAGTCACACTAAGCAGGAATTCCTCCACAACTGGTATGGAACTGTGGGATAATTACAGTAACAAAGCCTTGAAAAAATTCACACTCGTACTTTCTTTATGGGCCCTGGGAATAAATGTTTCATTGATTTTACCTTTTGTAAGTGACAAGAAAACAAGAGATAAAGAGCAAAAAATATTGAATTAAGTACACAGACAAAAGGATAAAAAATGATTGAAAATTATGTAATGATAGTATGATAGTAATTATATTATAAGTAACCAGTAACAGAATTTATATCTATCTATCTATCTATATATATATATATATATATATATATATATCTATATATATATATATATTTATAAAACTTTGCATTCCTTATTCAACTCCCCTGTTCCTGCAAACGGACACACAGGTTACACACCATAGAATGTATAAAAATAATGGATGTAGCCAACATGATGTCAGCTGCTGGTTTGTGGACTCCCGTTTTATCGCTTCAGGTGTGGCAATTTGGCCATCATCATCTTGAATTTTTGAAGCCAAAGGTGACCACATTTGGACAAGGGGTTGGATCTGACTGAGAGGCCGAGGTGACACCTCACAGACAGCCTGACAATCAAAGCAGCCATGCTCTTAAAAATGCATAATTCTGAGCCTTAATAATATTTAAAGAGTGAATTATAGAAAAATTCACCTCCCGTACAGTTGTCATGAATTGGGAAATTAGCTACAGAGACCAAAACTGGGTTTTTTTGTATTGGGCTGTAAACATGTTTATTTCTGCTGTAAAGATGTGCATTGCAACATGGGGTTCTATGGGGACTGACTGGCTTTTGGAGCTAGTCTCAAGTGGTCATTCAAAGAACTGCAGTTCTTGGTCCTCATTGGCTTCAATTTTAAGAAGGTTGCCAAATGATACACACATACACTGTATACATTCTGTTTATGAAGCTGAGTAATAAAATTCAGATCAGCATCCCACTGCCAACAAGAACACTAGAAGACCAGTTCTTAAACAGAGGTCAACACCCCTTCATAGGACAAAAGAGGCTGGCTGTTTGATTGGCTGGCTACCTGACAGAACGCCTGGCTAACTGTTTGGCAGCCTGGCTTGCTGGCTGGTTATCTGTCTGTCTGCCAGGCTGGTGGGTGCACTGAGTAGGCAGCTGGTTGATTTCCTGACTGTTTGACTGGCTGCTGGCTGACTGAGTGGGCGGCTGGCTACTTGCCTGCCTGCCTGGCTGGTTGTCTGGCTGACTGGCTGGCTATGTGCCTGGTTGGCAAGCTGGCAGCCCCAGCTGTGTCCCGAGCCAAGCCCCTACGCCCCACCAGATCTTAATTGGGTTAAGTTTGTCCGCCACAGATAACACTTCCTCTTTCTTCTGAGAGTAAGAAAACAAAAAAATGGCCTGGCACTAATGACGCTCTTTAGCGGGGCTCTTTTCTGTTTAGGTGGAGGGAAATTAGGAAGAAGGGGGGTGGGTTCCCTGCAGAGAGAGATCGTCGAGGGAAACGCGCCATTGTTTGCAGCCGAGCGCTCAATGAGAACGGAGAATACGAAGAAAGAAAGAGAACGAAAGAAAGTAGATTTGGTTTGCGCTGCAGTGCTGTCACATTGCCACTGTTTCTTTTTAACAACCCCTCATGACTGAGGCAGACAGGACCCTGAGAGATGGAGACACACACACAGGAATATAAATGTGTCATTGCATGTGTGCATACCAGTTGTACACACACAATTTCTCACTTTTTTGTTAAAAACAAACACAAAGAAAGTGTTCTGTAATTACTTTGGCTGAACCAAGAAATTCAGCAGACTTGTTTGATGCACAGGAATAACTGTTTTTATTCAGGAACAGTGGTCTTAAAGTGAAGAAAGGTGTGTGGGGCAATGGCCAATGGTAGGTTTGGTTTCAGATGTGGGGATGGAGTCACAATGAAGTTCTTTGTTCTTAAAGTATACAAATAAAACTTCCAATACTGTAGAATAAAAAGAGATTTAAAATATTTTATATCTATGTAAATTGCTTTATGATTGATGACCCCACTTAAATTTCATGTAGTCTAATTGACATAGACCTGCTAGAGGAGAGACTGATAATGTTGTTTGGCTCTTTACTAAAAAGAGCATTGTCCCCACCTCATCTTTCATATTTGAATGTTCCAACCTAGTGTCTTTCTTTTTAATTGTTATAACAAGCCCCAACAAGCTCCACTGGAGGGTTAGGGCAGCTGGTTTGAAGGTGAAGGTGAGGCTAGGGCAAAAAAGTCCATGGAGCACTCCCTGCCTTCTCTTCCCTTACAAATGTGTTGCTTGTTGCTAGATGTACTGTGTTGATTAGTTAATTAACATTACAAGATCACACAGGCAAGATTTCACTAGAGTTAGTTAGAAAACTTTCATGGCATGGACAGTGCTGGCTTACTGTTCTGCGCCCGAATCCACAACCCAGCATACTTGCCTTCACTGATGTAAATGGCTGTATGTTTAGTACTCACCTGTTGAAGTTAAGTAAAGTTCAGAGACAGATCATTTCTTCTCATGTGAAGTGATTTCCACCTACTGTATGCGCATATAGATGAAGCAACCTAGCTTACGTCGAAAGCTGAAAGCACGACACTATGAAGGCAACCTTTTTTTTTTAGCTTTTTTTTTTAGACCTTCTCACTTCTGTATTGTGGTGGCTGCATAGAAGAGGGTACACCTATTTGTTTTGTTGCTGTGGGTCAGATGTGAAGTTTGAAACCACTCTCTTATCAGTAGGGCTGGGTATCAGTATTCGATACCTTTGAGGTATCAACCAAAATAACCCAATACCAAGCAGTATTGAAACTTCTCCAGCCAAATGATACCTGCATTTAATTGTTGGACCAGACTGAGAAAGAAAATTACTATTAGTATATGTTTTTTTCTTGCAGCAGATCACTGCAAGCATTCTTTGATTTAATGCAACGTATGACTGGCCCTCTACTGCAGGAGCTACAACCCATACAGTCTGTGGTGGGGTGAAGTCAAGTCGAGCCCATAGTATTTGGCGGAGTTGACAGTTTAGTGTGCTGAGATGGCACCATTACATTCGAGAGTATGGGTAAACTGTATGTCTGTGGCATCTGGCAGCATTTAACACAACCAAATGCTTCCCTTTATATAGTGGGTATTGACTGAAGTAGAGAAAAAAAGGTGTCAGTCATCTCTTTGTGGCACTGGTGCTCATACTGGTATTGTAATTTTTAAAATGATACCTAGCCCTACTTATCACTTTGGTTACAGCCAGCAGCTGTTTAGCTTAGCTTAGCATAAATAATGGAATAGGGGGAAACAACTTGTCTGGCTTTCTCCAAAGGTAACAAATTCTAAATCTCCCTAAATAACACATTGTGTCATGTTGAGGTTTATGAGCCGGATTATTTCTTGGCTGAGAGCAGTCTCTTCCTGAAGTTCCCGCTGCTTTCCTGGCAATCTCACAGTAACATGTCAATTACTGAGCTTTAGGGGTGTTGGTAGACGTATTCTATTACCTTTAGACAGAGCCAGGCTAGCTGTTACCCTAAACAAAAGTAACAGAATAAAGGTTAACATTTTTTGCTTCTGCAATATGTAACATTTGTACGTTATTATGACGTGGCTATGTTGAAACTTTATGTTTCTTTACATTTCAATGACATTGTGGTTAATGTGCAAGCTGTTCTCATACACCGTTGGCAGTGGCACCATATAGGGGGGAAAGTTAGGACAATTCCAAGGGCCCCTGACTGACAGGGGCCCCAAAAATAGGTAAAGATTAATATAAAATTATTAAACCATCATCATTAGATATATATTTTTATAAAAATATAGTAATACAATTAATGATCTCGTTGTTTTTACTTGTTTTTGGCAGTAAAAGTTAAATATCCCCATTGACCAAAAAGTAAATATCCATATTTACTGACCACCCCCCTGTATCTGCATGAAATGGTTTGGTCCTGCCTTAGCGCACTGACGGTGACGGCGCCTAGTAGCAGTCAGCAGTTGTGCCAGAGCGCTAGTCATCACAATGCTACCTAGGCTAAAATAAACTGTGGTTTTCAAAAAAGGAAAGAGAGAAAGAAGAGAGAGGAGAGGCAAAAGAAATGGTGTCAATATGTGAGCCAGTTTCTCTCCAAGAAAGGTGGGTAGCCTGTAGTCTGTGAGTGGTAGAAATGAACCTGTTAGCTTAATGTCCATAGTGAAATAAGCTAGCTACAGAGTAGCATTAGCCTACATTTCACTCCTTTTTAACCTACATTTAAACAGTGCAGGTAAATGTTTAGCAAGATATTCATATTAAATCAGTTGTCCCTGCCCCTTTTACCAGACTCAGCAACAGTTGAATCAGAAGCAGCAGCCCTGTCTCCCCATAACTTGACCCCTCCCCGTCCCAATGAAGAAGGTGAGCGACATTGTGTTGAGTGACATGCCAGTTAGCATCATTGCAGGGAGTCTGTGGGAATTTCTCTCTCTCTTTTTTTACAATTACAAAAAAGAAAACGAAATATTTTTTAATGACAGAAATTCAAACTAATTATTTTTCCACATAATGATTATAATGAAACAAAAACAGCCTACAACTGTCTGTACTGGATGGTGGACAGTTGGAAACATTAAGTAGCCTAACTCAGCCTGTATTAAAGTTACAGGCAATATTAAAATAATCCAGTTAGACGCTTTCATTTAGGTTGAATTATGGCTTTCATTAATGTTAAGAGAATTTTCCATTTTGGGATTTTACAATAACAATTTAGACTGTAAAAGATGAAGGCTTTAAGCACATTTTTATGGTGGCTTTTAATCTTGCATCAAATAGTGAATTACATACTGTATGCAGACTGTTGCATGTACAACTCACTAGCAGTAAATACTATACTGGTAGTATTGAACTACAAGAAGCAAGAAAGCCTTCAAAGTTAGAGTTATGTAAATCTTTTAATGGGTCAGTTAGGTCCTAGAGATGTGGTGACAACAGCTGCGCGGGGAGGGGGGCAAAATTCCTGACTGTTCGTATGTTTCAAAAGTCAAAATTTGTACATATCTTACATAATCATGAGCCAGTAATTTGTGTATAATCTATGCATTTGTCTGCAATCAGGTGGTCAGTGCATTAACAGGAGGTCACAAAACATGGGACTTTTCCCCAGGGACTTTCTCTAAGAGACCACTGTTTGGATCTGTGTGAACTTTGGATGAACTCAGAGTCATTTTAAGGTACGTCATCATCATGTTTCTTTTTCTAAACCTAACCACAGTAACTTTACTTGCCTGAACCTAACCTCTGTAGCTTTACCTTAAATAACCAACTTTAAGTTGATTATTTAAAGGATAACTTAAGTATTTTTCAACCTGGGATCTATTTCCCCATGTGTATGTGTGCGTATGATTCATGGGTACCACTCGTTCTAAAATTGGTTCAGTATTGAGGCACGAAACAAGCTAAAACGGTAATGGGGGCAAATGCGTCCCGTATAAAAGTGCTTTTTTTCGCCACTGACCGGTTCAGATCGCCAGTGCTATCTCTGTAGATAGCATATTGTAGCAGCCCTGGGGCAGTGGTGAGTGTGAAGGAGTGGAGTCAGCTGTCAGTCAGTGTTGGAGCAGAGAGGGGGAGGGCTGCCCCGCTGGGTACTGTAAGTGAGTATGTGTGTATGAAGTGTGTGTGTTACACTAGAAGTGTCAGAGTTTGGGACGGAGTCTTTTATGTGCTACCCCCTGGAGTGTTACCGGAGTTTTTGGAGTGCTCAAATAAACGGGCCTTTTTCCCAAATGCAAGAACAGGATGTTGCGCAACACCCCGTACAGCTTTCACAGGCTGCCTTTGTTGGACGGCGAGATGCTAAAGTTGTGGCTAGTTGTGCTACAAATGGATGCTAACACTCCTGTCCAGACACTGCGCCTTGCAAACCATCGGGTCTGCAGTGCTCACTTCTCCCAAGATGACTACTGCCAGCCGAAGAAGAGAAGACATCCAATCCCGAAACACCTCTTCCTCAAGAGTAGAGAGAGCTACAGACACAGTGGAGCAAAGCTTGTGACATCACACAGCCCACAGGTAAGGGAAAGGCTAGTATGCTATTTACAGAGATAGCACTGGTGATCTGAACCAGTCAGTTGCGAAAAAACACACACTTCATACACACATACTCACTTACAGTACCCAGTGGGGCAGCCCTCCCTCTTTCTGCTCCAACACTGACTGACAGCTGACTCCACTCATAGCACTCATAGCACTGGCGATCTGAACCGGTCAGTGGCGAAAAAAAGCACTTTTAATGCGCAAACTTATATGGGACGCATTTGCCCCCGTTACCGTTTTAGCTTGTTTTGCGGCTCCCGGTTGCATCCACCTCCCTCAATACTAAACCAATTTTAGAACGAGTTGTACCCATGAATCATACGCACACATACACATGGGGAAATAGGGCCCAGGTTGAAAAATACCGAAGTTGTCCTTTAAGCCATTCATGGGGTGCATATTCATTGGATATCATACCAACCATTGTGTGAGGATACGTTGTAATGTGCAGTTATGTAACAGCATACAACACTTGGTTATGGTTAGGAAACATGTCCTGGCTGAGAATACTCGGTTTTGTCACCACAATCACAACTGAGAAAGACGCCAATGTTACGCTGAAAAACAACAGGTTTTGTCTTCTGTTGGTCTTGAACAGTGGTCTGCCTATGTGTCACGCCATCCACCATGCCCTGGTATATGTATGAAACATATAAATTTGAAGTATCCAAGGTCTGCAGAAATGTACAAAGCCAACATTTTCTTTTGGCGGCTGGACTGGTTTCCCTCTGCTTCCAGGTTTTATGCTAAGCTAAGCTAACCAGCAGCTGGCTGTAGCTTTAGAGTTAATGCACCCCTGCACATACATTTCCAACATCCTTCATCTGTCTGACATTCATCATCATCATCACAATCATCATCACAAACAGTGTCATCATAATGATGATACCAATAACCATGAAGATTTAAATAGTGATCAAATCAACATCCTCATAAGCAAAATCATAATCAACACAAGCATCATCATCATCATCATTACTACCATCTTTGTTTTCTTTAGAGATTTCAGACAGCTGGCATCCTGTGGCAGTCAGCCTCCACACTATGTCTCACACACATACACACACACACACACATACACTAATACCTCTGCAAAGACCTTGTGGTTGGCAAGTGAGACTGTGTATAGAATAACAGGCTTAACAAATGCTCAAAACAAATATTAAAAATAATGTTGATCTTTTTCCTGTGTCTCCATACTGAATATTTATTCATAAGTAACCGCAGGCTAAATGTTCTCCCTTGTTCTCACCTTCGGATCAGATAATGAATGCAGCCCACACACACACACACACACACACACACACACACACAAACACACACACGCGCACACACACACACACACACACACACACACACGCACGCACAAACACCACATGCTATTGCCTCCTGTGAGCACCCACAACCATAATCACACACACACATTTGTGGATTTGTTGGTACACCATATGCATCCAGAAATCCACAAAACTGAAATTCACACAAGTATAGAATAATGCAGAAGACCAACTCTACCTGCATAACAAATAGCACAATAGCAACAAATAGTACTTTAGAACACACACAACGATGTAAATGCACACACGCGTACGCATGTGCACTTCACACCTTTGGCATTTTGCACCCAGCCCACATTAAGTGGAGACAAAAGAATGTGGCTTTGCAGTATTTAAATCAGTTATGTGTCTAATTATTCCATATAAAAATAGCCACTATCTAGGGCAAAAGCAACGAGATGGAACATTGTTGTCTGCAGAGGGGAGACCTAGTGGAGCTGGCGAGAGTTCAACACAGCAGAAGACAGGGAGAGAGGGAGAAAGAAAAAGATGGGAGGCAGGGAGGGAGAGTGTGATAAAGGAAGATAGGGAGAGAGTGCGCTTTAGGCTACATAAATATAACATGAACTCTATCCGCTAGTGGCAGGCAAGCAAGCAGCACAATGGGCCGATGTTCAGGAGCGCTTTGTGAGGGTGTGGAGAATAGATTGTGCTGCCTCCTCACCTCAGGAATATCAGGCTTTGATACCTGGGAGACGGATAGAGTGTTACGAGGGAGAATGTGTGTGCATGTGTGTGTGTGTGTAAAAACGAAAGACAAAAGGAGAGAATTTACTAGATACATACAGCTATTCTGCAGGTTCCCGCTGATTTGCAGACCCTGCAGTCAGCTCTCAGCAGTGTGTGACCCTGACTCTGCATTCAGCAGAATTTGCTTGTAATGGGTCTGTTAAGGATTCTCATTGATTGTCGATCACATTTCATTGCTTGCACATCCATGCAAACAGTTTTAATTTTTCTCAGAGGCAAAAATCTGTATATGTGCATATTAGTACTTGTATGTGGGGGGGGGGTATTCATTTGGGCTCCACTGGCTGCGTACGGAAGCGACACGTAGAGAAGCCAGCGGGGTTGTTTACCGTTTGCTGGGCCGAGAGGCTGCATGTAGGCTGCATGAAATGTTAAAGCATTTTCCACCTAAGTTATTACATATATTTGAGTTATCTACAAGTTTACTGTACTGTTTGTCAACTACTCGCTTTCAAATGTCCGTCACAGATAAACATGGGTAAATGCATGAAAAAAAATCATCACATATCACCTGTGATAATGGTTTATTCATTTAAAAACACATTGTGCTCTTTTAGCACACTATTTCATGTAGTTTTTATTTGCTGGAGGGTCGCGTAGGGGAGCG
This sequence comes from Epinephelus lanceolatus, assembly GCF_041903045.1. Taxonomy (NCBI): domain Eukaryota; kingdom Metazoa; phylum Chordata; class Actinopteri; order Perciformes; family Serranidae; genus Epinephelus; species Epinephelus lanceolatus. The sequence continues at coordinate 40,138,561 of NC_135738.1, forward strand.
TAGCGCGACAAAAATAGAAGAGCCGCGTAAAATAGAGAGTTGTCGCGCAACAGACGGGGGTTGTCGTGCTGCTCCCGTTGCTGGTGGAGCTGCTGTAATTGATTAACAGGGGGGGCGAGCTGCTACAGGACTCGCGCTACAGACGTGTTGCGCCGCTGACGTGCCCGGTGGAACCCGGCCGTTACTTTGAATTTATGAAGAAAACTTGTTTTTCTCACATACCTCCATGGTGAACGAAGAATCCAAAAACAGAAAAAAAATATTTATGAATTGAAGTAAAAGGGGGACATATTTAACAACAACAAAACTATATCAAAACATCTGTTCACAAACACTTACACATCTTCTGTTGTATAATCCAAATCTTATTTTTCCAGTTGACTATCAGTACTTTCCCAACACACGTATTTTCACTAAAACCTTCTGCATAAACAGTCTCATGCATGAGTAGCATGTCTGTACGTGTGAGTTTGAACTCTGCATTGAAATCCCATCTCCCAGCTTGTTCACTGGCCAGAAGTCCTGTTGTCGTCATCCATGCCTGTTGCTTCTTGGCCAATGAACAAGCTGGGGCACAGAATTTCAATGAAACATATTCATTCATTCATCAAGAATTTTTTCAGTTTTTGGATTCTTCGTTCACCATGGAGTCATGTAAGAAAAACAAAGCTTTCTTCACATATTCAAGACAACACAGGGTGAGTGTCAAATGATTATTTTTGGGGGTGTAGTATTCCTTTAAGTGTTATTCTCTGTTTCCTACCAATTTAAAATGCCCAACTCCAGGTACACAGCAGCTTTCCTCATTGCTGCTAGCTCTACTGCTGGCCTTTGAAGGGCTGCAGACAGCGTGTGTAACCTCTGTGACAGATGGTGTTGCCAGCTTCTTCTTCTCACCTGCCAGCTCTGAGTGCTTAACATGTAGGAGGTTAAAGGTCAAGGTATGCTTGAAATGTACAAGTTTTGTTTGACGTGTCATCTGACCATGTCTGTAGGTAAAAGTGATGCCATATGGCCTGCTGTCATGTACACACAAAAAGTGATCAAAGTAGTTGTGTAAAGAACTAAGAGAGAGCTTGATATAGTCAACCAAATCCTGCCTAATTATTCCCCCAACTGAACTTCGCACTTGATCAATCAATGCCTGAAGTGGCCATGCTTGGTTTGGGAAAGTAAACTGTCAGAAGCAGCCCCTTCATTTGGATTTCAGGAAGGTGTGTGGGAAGGGGCTCCAGATGCTGTTTGCTGACCCGAAAATACTTTGTTAAAGCTTACTGATCCCTTTCCACTGAGCCCTGAAGAATCACATAGAACCTGTTTTTACTTGGTATTAGCATGCATCTTGGGTGATCCGATCACAACTGCACTGTGTAAACGACCACCAAGACACATTGTGATCCAATCACTCAAACCACTTGCCAAGGTGGTCTGCAACAAATTTGACCACATTTAGATCTTTTATAGTGTAAATGCGTCCTTGACAAGGACTGCGTCATCAATACAGGACCTGGTCCTTGTTTTGTGCTGACACTCTCTAACTTGCCCATGTTACTACAAGCTGAATGAAGTGTTGCGTGGCCGTCCATCCTTATCCCCTATGGAAGGAAATGTCTTGAATTGTGCTGATGATATCTCCAGCTGTACTGACACAACTGCTAACGTGACTAGCGAGCAGCCAGAGAGAGTGTACATGTAATAACTGTGCGCAGGGCCCCTTGACCTTCTAGCAGAAGTGACTTAGTGAGTAATGAAATCTGAAATACGAGTGGTCAGCTGAGATGTACCATAAAGACACAGGTGTGAATGGTGATGTGTCTCGGCTGTCCACTTGTGTTTGAATCACTGAAACAAATGTAAACACCAAGCATCAGGCTCTGGGGCTGAAAAATTAAGCCAACGTCTTAAGTGCCAAACACTATAGTTCGGTGAATGGCCACTTGAGGCTGACTCCAGAAGTCAGCCAATCCTCATAGACACCTACATTAAAATGCTCAACTTTAGAGCAGAAATGAACATGTTTACAGCTTGGTACAAACAAAACTGTTTACATTTTATTTGAGGCTTAAAGTTATGCACAATAAAGGGCAGGCTGCTTTGACTAACAGGCTGTCTGCCTATAGTGTCCTCTTCCTTTCCTCCCTGGTCCACAGTACCAGCCTCTCATCAAAATGTGGTCAATTTTGACTCCAAAAAAACCAAAAAAAAAACAAGATGGCAACAGTCGAAACGTCAAACTCAAGGCTTCAAAACAGAAGTCTACAAACCAGTGGATGATGACACTGCAGTCACATCCATTTTTTCATACAGTCTATAGTTAATACAAGGTGCTAACTGTCTCCTGCGCAGCAACAAGAACAAAAACCTTCCAACCAGTGTGGTTTGCTCCGTCATTCTTGATACTGCCACCTATCTGTTCAATAATGGGGCTCAATATGCTGGACAATAAAAAACAAAACTGAGTTGAATATCAGATTGTAGAAATATTTGATATTGCTTAGGTTGATTACTTTTCAAAAATGTTTTAATCCAAAGTCAAAGTTAAAAGCAACTAAGCTTGCTGTATTTTTTTAATTTTTGTGAAAAGTTATTCCAATTCTCATAAGTGTATTGTGTTCATGACATGACGTAGGTTATATTACTGATGTCAAAAATACAATGTCAGTGTGAGCTGTAGCAGTAGGGGAGGATACATTTCCAGTAGGTCAGAGAAATTAAATGATGAAAAAAAATGATGAAACCCAAATACATACTTAATTTTTGCTCAAATCTTTTCTTAAATTTTGACCTATACTTTGAGTTACACTATCAACCTAACATTAGCCCCTTTTACACTGCCAGATTTTCCATGCATGTTGGGCCATTTTGCCGGCAAGCTGCGATCGTTTAGACACACAGAGCCAGATTGGCGAGTTGATCCAAGATGCCCAATTTTCTGCCTTGTAGGGTAGCCATATTGGCAGAACCCTTTTAGTTTAAACAGACCGAGGGGCTGTTGATGACTTGTGGGAGGAGCTGTTGATGACGCCGCACGTGCGACCCACTGGCGGTAGACTAACAGGAAACAGCCGATAGCAGGAATTAGCGAGCAGCTAGTAGCAAGAGGGAAACGCAAACCTGACAGACACTGTAAAGATGAGCAACTGGGGAGACAAGGAATTGGGCGCCCTCCTTGTCCTCGCAAACGAAGAGGCCATTAATCGTCAGACGGGAACGTTGAAGAGTGGGCCGACTTACAAGAGAATCGCCGAAGGACTGACTAGCCGCGGCTTCCCTTCCACGTCACTGTTTACGTCACACGCTGAGCTACACATTTTGTTACTTGCTCACGCCCCCCATTGCCCCGAAAAAGGCGCATTCTGTATAAACAACAGTAGGTAGGCAGCAATTTGCCACACTCCCCAATTTTGTTTTTATACTGCCAATGCTGAAAAAAGACTGATTGGGATTTCCTGAAAATTTGCACAATTCCTATCTAAAAAGGGCTAAAGTTAAATGAATCAGGAACAGAGTTAAAGGCCAACTCCTCAGAAAAAAATCGTATTAGACATAGCCAACGAACGACGAATAACGAAGTTATTGAAATAGTGGCAGTGTCATCTAAATACAATCCATCAGAAAAACTGCTCAGTTGAGTTTTGTCTAATGTACACCACATCAAAGGATATAAAATAGCTCTTTGAGGTGCACCTGCATTTGAATGACTACCTCTGACCTCACAATTTTTGGTCTATGAGTTGGATGTTTAGAGTCCTCTTTTTTTTTAAAAGATATTTTTTGGGCGTTTTAGCCTTTAATTGATAGGACAGATTAAGTGTGAAGGGGGGAGGGGGGGGGAGGACATGCGGCAAAGGGCCACAGGCTGGAGTCGAACCTGGGCCGCTGCGGCAACAGCCTTGTACATGGGATGCCTGCTCTATTGCTAAGCCACCAACGCCCCCAGTCCTCTTAAAAGATAATTGAGATAGTGACTAACTGGAAGATCAGGGGCCGTATTAACAAAGCCTCCTAGTGCTAAGTGATGAAATTCTAAGAAAATTTTTAGAATTGTGACATTTTCTTAGAATTTCCCCTTAAAGTTAAGACTAGGTCCTTGTAAAGATAAAAGTTATTCACAAAGCACCAATGACTCTATACTTGTGTGACAACCAATTACATCTGTTAAAAGAATGCATCATACCTAGCAATAGGGTCAACCACACCACCCCACTAAGGTAAAAGTTTCTGTCCCTTCCTTGCTCAGAGTTGCTCTGAGAGCTTTCCTAAATCACTCCTAAACCAGGACTCCTTTCTAAAAGTTTTTAGGCGAAGTTGGGAGCTCTCTGAGAGTACTCTCAGAATGTTTGTGAATACGGCCCCAGGGGTTCAATCCCCAGCTCCTCCAGTTCGCAGGTGGCACCTTGTATGGTAGTCATGCCACCAATGTATGAACATGTGTGTAACTGGGTGTAAAAGCACTTTGAGTGACTCTGATTGGCAGTTTAGCTCAGTGCACGAGAAGGGAAACAGAAATGAGAAATGCAAACAAAGACCTAAAGTCAAGAGGGAGTGAGGTCGAAACAAACTTGTTATATTAGGTACGATTATTTTTCTTTAGCAACTGTGTTCTTTCGCAGAAATGTTTCCTGATGGTTTGTGTTATCGGTCACCGGCGCATAGTAAATATGTTCTTTCAACATTGGATTGTGTTGTGGCTGACTAGTGTCAAGACGGTCTTCTGGTTTCCCTTTTTGAATGAGGATTACAGGCGACCGCCGTCTGCTGGTTTGCAGGGGTATGTCTTCTCACGCAGGCCAGATCACACACGCTTGTTGGCTTTTAGTTTGGTGGGTTCACGTGCAACTTTTTGGCTGAGACATGGTGACGAGAGGTGACACAGCAGGGGGCTCTTGTTTCCGCTAGTTTTCCGATGTTGGTTTGGTGTGTCTGGGCCTTAAGATGTACATTAACCTATGGAGTTTCCATGAGCAACATTTTAGCAAAAATGCATGTGTTTGGTAAGTACTGAGTTTACAACTGGATAAATGAGATTTGGATTATACTGCACGATTTGTGTGAGAGTTAAAATACGTGGCCCCCATTTACTTACTTTACTTGTCAGTTTTTGATTCTTTGTTCACTGTGGAGGCATGTGGAAAAAAACAAAAACAACTTTTCCTCAAAAATAAATATAACACAGGGTGAGCAATTGATATACAAGTGATTATTTTGTGGATGAAGTTTTCCTTAAAGCTGGTTACTTCGTCAAACTCGATATTTATACATGAGTAGATCAAAGAAAGGTTTTGTAATGAGACTGTCTCACTACAGCTACATTATACAGAATGTATTCATGAAAACACACAAACGTCTGGCACCATATTTTCTGTGTCATAATCTCAGTGCTCTAACATTCCACATCACTGTAAACCAGATTGTTGTTAAGGTATGAAATCTTTAAGCCAAATCCCCATTTTTGGGGCTGTAATTCTACATCTGCCCCTGGTTTATTCCATTGATGTCCTGTCTGTATCAATTCCCACTGCATGTCTGTTGGCCGACTTATTCAGTGGCTGTTACTTGATGTTCTCTTGTTGTGTGCATAAAAAAGCCAAATCCGCGCGGAGATGACAGAGGGTGTAATCGCTAGCTATGTGATTCAACAATACGACTCTTAGAAGCTATTCAGACTGGGGCCTGTCCTTGACCCTTAAGGAGCTTGTAATGTGGGCTTTTTTCCCACTCTTTGTATTTACCGGCAGAAACGAGGAGGGGAGACAGGGGTGGAGGGGGGACCAACCACTGAGTGAGGGCTTTTGCCCCTCCATGCCAGCGGCAGTCACACTGGGGGAGCTTTGCACGTGCACACACAAACACACACACAGAAATGCACACATGGGTCTCCTGGCGTGCACTCATTTCATATGGGGAGAGGTGAAGGTTGGAGGGTGAGGCAGAGGGAGACAGAAGTGGAGGGAGGAGGGGGGGGGGGACAAAAGGAGGGCAGATAGACAAGAGCCCCCCACCTTCCTTAACCCAATGGGGGGTCAATCTTAAAGGCTGCGCTGTCTCTCCATGGGAGGACGGGGTGGGGCTGGGGGGAGCAGGGAGGCTCAATCTGCGGAGGGCAGTGGTCCTGCTGGTCAGCACAGGGAGCTCCACGTTACCCAGTTATCCATGACAACGAGAGAGAGAGAGAGGAGAGGGAAAGATTGAGAGACAGTGAGAGACAGAGAAAGAGAGAGAGAGAGGGGGAGAGGCAACATGGAAAAGCTCAGCTGCGGTCAGAGAGCGCTCAGTTGGAGCAGAGAGTGAAGAACAAAGCACCCAGTGATTTTCATTTTTTCCCTCTTTGTCTGCTTTATATTGTCCACAGACGTGTCCCTCTTTTCTTTACTGGAAATAAAGGAGCTTTGAAGAAGACACACAAACACAGACACACACACACGGACACACACATGCATGCACACACTGGTGTGGCTAATTGAATTATGTTTATACAGTAAGTCAAACGGTTTATTTTCACTGTGACAGAGAGTACCCTCCGATGAAAAAAAGGTTTCTCTTTGGAGGAGGCATACCCAAAGCACCATAGAAAAGGGCAATGGAGGACACAGGGGTATTTTGTTTCTTTAAAGAAAATGGCTCAGCAGATCTTAAACATTTGACAGTACATCACTGCAACACAAAGGTCTATGTTCTTGTATGCTTATAACTGGATAGAAGCAGACGTTTCATGTGGTCTCGAACTGTAAAGTGCGGAAAATGTTCATTTCGCACGGATAGGTTCTGCTCAGCCTAAATGAATAGGCTTAGACTAATCCTGTCAGAAAGTGTCCTAAAGAAATTAATCCACCACAAATGAAGTGAAAAAGTGAAATGATAAACGCTCAAGAAACGGGGAACGTTTCAAGATGAAAAAATGTCTGACATTCCAAAACTGTGAGCAAATCCTTTGAAGAAATTGTGTGGAGGGAATTGACCATTACATGCCTCTGTTTCCTGCAAGCTCATTATTGCTATTTCTGCCTTAGTTTTTCTGCATTCCTGGACTAAAAAACTAGATATAAAGTTGTGCTAGTCTGCAAAACATCAAATTCAAACTTGTGTCTGCATTGGGATTGCGGGGCTTTTTTTCTTCCTTTTTTTTGGAAGCCTACAAAAGGGAAAGGATATGCACAAAAATTCTTTTTAGGTGCTGTACAGAGATGGACACCAACAATAAAAAGTGGAGACTATCTGTAACATTGATGGGCTTTGTATATCGAAGTATAGGACACACATAAACAATTTCTGACCAAAATTTTATAAGCCTTTTTGTCATTAAGAGGAATGATAGCTGCTTACAGAGTTATCATTACTTTGTTAATGATAAATCACAAGGGCCTCTAAAGTAAATTTTGACTGAAGCTTTTGTGGTGATTCAGGCTGATCACAGCTGCTGTCTACAAAGTCAAATGTGGACTTTTGTGAGGAGCAACCAAAAGATGAGTTCAAATCAAAAGAACAACTTTAACTCCACAGTAACTGTGGACACTGTGGAAATTCCTTCACTGTGTAAGTTCTTCTTAGTGACAAACATGGAACTACTTTGATGAATTAAGTTTCCTCTGTCCACTCATAACATGGTATTTGCATCCAGTACCATTTGTATTGTTTTGGGAATTCTGGTTTTGAGTGAGTGAGTATAAAAAGACAAACTTCCTGTCACAGCCTCCAGTGGCCTGTAATTGGCCTAACTAGTAAAGCCACACAAGAAAGCAGCATGTTATCAATTTAAGAGACCCACTAGAAATGTTTAATGCACAGATACAAAAGACTGACATTGCGAGTGGGGGTTGAGAGTGACATGTTGTGACACTGCTTGCTGGCTGATACCATGGCACGTTCTCCACAGCTGAGTAGTGTTTGTATTTAAAACTAGATACCTTTGCACCTGGTGCAGCACATCTTCATATGATTTTATAGCGCCAACACATTAGTGCCCTATTGGTTAGGTTAGGTTTAGGAAAAAAAATCATCATTGGTTGTCATTATGTTACGTACCTAACATAAGGTTACGTACTTAATGTAAAGGTACATAGGTTAAGTTTAGGGCAGTAAAGTTGGGTAAGTTAGGTTTAGGAAAAGAATCATGGTTGGGGGTTGCCAGGTTACGCACTTAACATAGAATAACATGGGTTAGGTTTGGCAAAGGTTGAGTATAAGTTAGGTTTATGAAAAGAATCATGGTTGGGCATCATCAGGTTATGTACTTAATATAAAGTTACCTCAGTAAAGTTTAGTTTAAGTAAAGTTACATATTACATTTAGCAAAAGCCATTCGGTCCCTGTATGACCAAAGTGAGAGCTGTGTCCGCATACTCGGTGTGAAGTCAACCACGTTCTCAGTGGGTGTTGGCCTCCACCAAGGTTGTCCCTTGTCACCAATCCTGTTTGTGATCTTCATGGACAGGATCTCGAGCTGCAGCCGGGGGGAGGAAGGGGTCCGGTTTGGAAACCTCAGAATTGCATCCCTGCTTTTCGCAGATGATGTGGTTCTGTTGGCTCCATCACGCCATGACCTCCAGCATGCACTGGAGCGTTTTGCAGCCAAGTGTGAAGCAGTTGGGATGAGAGTCAACACCTCCTAGTCTGAGGCCATGGTCCTCTGTCGGAAACCGGTGGTTTGCCCTCTCCGGGTTGGGGGAGAGTTACTGCCTCAAGCGAGGGAGTTCAAGTATCTTGGGGTCTTGTTCATCAGTGAGGGTAGAATGGAGTGTGAGATGGATCGGCGGATCGGTGCAGCTTCTGCAGTGATGTGGGCGCTGTGCCAGTCCGTCGTGGTGAAGAGGGAGCTGAGCCAGAAAGCAAAGCTTTCAATTTACTGGTCCATCTACGTCCCAACCCTCACCTATGAACTCTGGGTAGTGACCGAAAGAATGAGATAGGGGATACAAGTGGTGGAAATGAGTTTCCTCCGTGGGTGGCTGGGCTCAGCCTTAGAGATAGGGTGAGGAGCTCGGACATCCGGAGGGAGCTCGGAGTAGAGCCACTGCTCCTTCGCGTCAAAACGGGTCAGTTGAGGTGGCTCGGGCATCTGATCAGGATGCCTCCTGGGCGCCTCCCGCTGGAGGTGTTCCGGGCACGTCCCACTGGTAGGAGGCCCCGGGGCAGACCCAGAACACGCTGGAGGGATTACATATCTCGTCTGGCCTGGGAACGCCTTGGGGTCCCCCAGGAGGAGCTGGAAAGTGTTGCTGGGGAGAGGGATGTCTGGGGTGCTTTGCTTGGCCTGCTGCCCCTGTGACCCAGCCCTGGATAAGCGGATGAAAATGAATGGATGGATGGAAAAGTAAAGTTATGTAGATTAGGTTTAGCGAAATTAAAGGGACATATTAGGTTTAGGAAAATTAAAGTTACGTAGGTTAGGTTTAGCGAAAGTTAAGTTATCTAGGTTTAAGGAAAGTAAAATTATGTAGGTTAGGTTTAGCAGAAGTAAAATTACATTTTAGGTTTATTCATTCATTTTCTGTAACTGCTTATCCTGTTGGGGGTTGTGGGGGGAGGCTGGAGCCTATCCAAGCTGATATTGGGCACAACGCAGGGTACCCCCTTGACAGGTTCCTAGACTATCGCAGGGCTAACACACAGACATAGACAACCATTCATGCTCACATTCACACCTACGGGTAATTTAAAATCACCAGTAAACCTCACCTGCATGTCTTTGGACTGTGGGAGGAAGCCGGAGTACCTGGAGAAAACCCATCCTGACGGGGAGAACATGCAAACTCGGCACAGAAGGGCTCCCTCCACCTCTGGGTGCGAACATGGTTGGGGGTCATTAGCGTACTCGATGTAAAGTTACATAGGCCACTTAACATAATTTAGAATAACTTTCAGTTCACTTGGTGTCACACAAGACAAGAACCCTGGTGCCCTAGGGGAGAGTTATGTGTTTGTTGAGCTATCCACCACCCCTCGTTACAGGGACTGTCACCCTTTATACTACTTCCTCCTTTACTCCCCACTTTACCGTCATCTTTCAAGTCACTTGCAAAAGCCCACTTCGCTTTTACAACACAGATGGTACAATTGATATAGACTAGATGAAATACAAGAATTGTCTTGTGAAAGTACATGGCAACACAATGAACACCTTTCCCCGTCACCATCGGGATCTTGTCGAGGAGAAAATAGATAATGCCACCATAACTGTGATTCATCCTAAAATGAATACAGTGTGTGAGTGTGTGTTAAAGAGGCCTGAAGCTAAGACTCACATTGTTTCATCTCAATTGTCAAATTCTGTGAAACTGACACTACAATGCAGTGAATCACTACATAATTCCTGATTGTTGCCTTTTTAGGGGTATTTTTTCTTCACTTGTGATGTATCATAGATGATTATCTTGCAATGCATCAAGAATTGCAGAACTACTAAGCAATATTGTGATACCATCGTTATCATGGACAAGGTATCATGAGTTACTCTTATTCCCAACCCTACTGGTGACATAATAATTCCATCACTGTCACCATCCAAAAACAGTCATTTTATTTGTCAAACTTAGGCCTACTTATTTCACGTTTCAATTTTAGGGCCTCTTCCACATCCCACTTTAATCCAAGTCCATATTTTCCCTCTGCCTCCTCCCTCTGTATTCTCGGAGTCCCTGTTGTAGTTGTGCCGGTCGGCCACAGCTGGGCGCTGTTGCCTAACTCTCCCCCTGCCTCCCCTCTCTCTCCGTCAGCCCAGCCTGCCTCTCTCCTGCCTCTCTGCCTCAGCCAACCCGGGCTGTGCCGAGCTGCTCCCTGCGGGATCAGAGCGCTCCCCCGCCGGGACCCTTCTCTCACATCCCCCTGCTGGGACGCGGCTACATTTCCAGCCAAGCACTGCCTGCCTTGGCTTTATTATGTGTGTCTGCGCCGCAGCCCCGCCAGCAGAGGCAGGCAGAGGAGGAGGAGGGAGACTGGTAGCCAGAGTCAGGACAAAGAAAAAGCAGGGAGACAGAGGCTAGCGAAGGGTTAGACTGGTAGAAATATTAGGCTGCTATTAATACCGCCGGTAGGGCATTGAGAAATATTAACAAAAAGAAAGCGTGGGTTGTAAAAGCAGTATTCCCCTAGGGGTGGAGATGCTGGGGAAGAGCGCAATGTCCATGCCACCAGACCACCACCACTGCCTAGTGTAGATTAGCGGGACGGAACACAGCAGGCAGGTCGGTTCGGGTCGGTGCCGCTTTCCTGGAGGAAAAACCAAAACAAAACAGACTGAAATACTTTCGATAAACTAAAACAGCCCCGACGAAGCCGCGAGGAGCGCGGGGGAAGAAGCCACGTTTCATTTTGAAAGCAATTTCCCGGAACATTCTCCGTCGCCTCTTCACCTGGACCGTCACGTACTGCTGTGGCACCGACACCTCGCACTCGGACGGTGCCGCTGTCACTTTTCCTCAATACCGCGCAGGACCTGCTCAGGTGTTTGCCGCGCGCGTGGCTGGCAGCTCGCGCCCCGGTCCGTAGTGCTGGAAGAAGTCGGAGCGGCACGAGCGCCCGGGCTGCACCGGAGAAAGCAAAACGCGTGCGGGGGAAAAAGAGAAGAAATAAAAAAAGAGCAAAGCTGTCGAGGTCGGGGCACGTTGTAACGAAGAAGACGGGGATACTAACGGGAAGTTGCTCCCGTTTATGCTACAGGTTGCGCGAGCCCAAGCGACCGTTGAGGAAGAAAACGCATCAGAGGAGCCGAGTGTCGCTCCACTCCCGGTGTGTGTGGTTTGTTGTCGTTGGACTAACGGCCGTTTCCCAATCAGAGACTGAAGCTGCCGCATTGCAACAGGCGAAGAAGCAGCAGCGAAGTGGTGGAGGAGGAGGAAAGATAACCCGACTGTGTCCGCCTGTATGGTTAGCTGAAAACACGGAACGGAACAAAAACAATTAGAGAATAAAAATTAAGAAAGCAGTTCGAGACCAGAGATGTCTAGACGAAAACAGGCCAAACCGCGCTCCGTTAAAGGTAAGAAACAGTTAATTTTGTACCTCATGTGAACGGACACTTCACTCAGGAGTAGGAAAAGAAGCCAACGCGACCAAAACCAAAGATTTCACTCTGGTCCTTGTTAGCTAATTTAATTTGTTTTCCCCCCAAAGGGTCGCAACCATAGCTGTGTGTAGTTTAATAACATAGGTAAATCAGCGTCTCTCATCTTAACAGTTTGTGTGTTAGCTCACTTTTACTGTTGGTTCACTAATTGTTTGTAATTGGTCACGACATTGTTAAAATGATTCTAATGTAAGGGGACGGGTAATTTAGGGTAATGTTGCTGTCTACTAATTGTTTCACATGGACACATCTTAGTCAGAAATGAGCTCACAAACAGCTCCAGTTTAATTTCTCTGTCCGCTGGTCCACTGGGCTAATTGTTTTCAATTAGCTACCACACTGTCAGAACTTGAAAGATGATACACTGGTGTATCGTTTTTCTGTCAGCGTGGGTTGTGCTTTTGGATCAACTTGTTGTAATTCACTTGGTTAATGGGCCCATGTAATCTGGATTATTCCCATATTGCACTTGCTCTGAACAGCCCACTGCTGCTTTGTTGTGGTAAATTTGGCTGGTTGACCCCAAATCACGTCACTTAACCCCCACGTTATATGTCTTTATAGCTTCTTTTTATGCCATAAAAATGTTCCAAGTTGGATTTTGAATTCTAATTTTCTCTCCAAATGTTAAAATTTCCCACGTTTTAAAGGAAGTGCAATACATCACTGGGCATGAATGTATTTCATCTTAGATTTTAAGATATTGTTGTAAATGTTTTCCATTTCTCAGGGTTTTTAGGCCTCACTTCAGACTTTAAAAATTACTCTTGCAAGGTTGAACACATATGAAGACTAGCTGTGGCATTTACAGATTCATTTTTCTAAAGTTCAAGAAAAGTCCATATGTACTGGATTAAAATCCTTATGTTAAAAAGCAGTATTATAACTATAATTATTTTACTGAAGGAAGCTGCATTTTCCCCCATTACCATAAAATAGTATTCATTGCAGTGCATGGGTGACTGGGCATCTTGCATGAGGGCATGTGGTGGCCTTGGCCTCCATGTTTCCTTTATGGGACCCAGATGGGCAACGGGACGGAGTGACCATGTGGTTGCCACCCCCTCCCCCGTTTCCTCCGCCATATAGGCTTTCCCTTTCTGTAAAAATCTGGGAAGCGAACAGATTTCTGACAGTGGTTTAAACTGGGTGTTTAGTTTGATGAGCAGCATGATTTTTAATTGGAGGATTCCAGCTTCTCCTATAGGTCCTGATGTTAAGCCTGTTTCATGTGAGGTCGGGTGGGACTCATTTTGTCAATAGAAGGAGAGGCTACTTACATGCCACACACAAAGTGCTGGGAGTGTGTGGTAGTGTGTTTGCTTTGGGATATGTTTGTGGTTGTAATATCTGTTACTGTGGGCTATACGTGCAGGAAAACTGTCACATTTTAGAAACCATTGTTTTTCAGTTCAGTCCACAGAACAGGCTGGGTTGTGATCGAGAGTGATGCGGTAGCTTTCAGATTCCACAGCCTCCTCAGGAATCTACTGTAAAGCTGGTTTCAGTTTTCGGCTCATACGTACAGCCTATCTATATGAAATTGAGTTGGCATGAAAATAATAAATGCTGTTTGTAGTTACTAACAACACTTAATGCTTTAAATGGATATTACATCATATGAAGTGGAAATTTGAGGAACATTAAAAGAGAGCATTCCAAATTATAATTAGTTTTGGCATGTATCTTACTGATTATTTCAATTTGTACAGTATTATGTAGAAAGGACTGTGATGCACTGGCTTCTTCTTCAATGTGGTTTTAGGGTAGAATCTCACTCATGATCATGGTAATACAATATGTAACCGCTACTGTTCCCCACATCTCTACACTATTATAAATATCTGTGAATATGTTGATGGTTGCAAACATGTACAAAGGACAACACAAAAACTTAACAACTGTTTTGTAGGTGTAGTTTCATAGTAGTTTCATGCTAGTAGTATTTGTCTCTATTTTGTTTCCCTTTCCTTTAAGTCACCCATAAACTGTGGAGATTTCTTTCCTTTTTCTGGGTGCGTCGGTAATTTTTTCAGGTTGTATTATTGTCTGTGTGAAGAAAAAAGAAACACATAGCTGTAATGTTTGGGGGGCATGGCTTTTAACACACAATAAGGACATATAGTTGATTAATGTTTTACTCCTATAAATTTCAGATGATAAATTTGACTGAACAATCAAAATCAAACAAAAACATTAGGTTTATAAATATATGCAATGACAGAAAACAAGCAAATCGTCACATTTTTAAAGCTGTAACCAGTGAGTGTTCGATAAATTACTTAAGTAGTCCTGATAAATCATTTTTCTGTAAATTGACTATGTAGTCATCATTCAAGTTATTGCTTCAGCATTTGCTTGGAGTGGTGTTGAATGAATATCTCCACTTAATCAGTATGTGTAAGATGTGGTTGAATGTGGTTGTTATTGCCCCCTGCTGTAGTGTTGTTGATGCTCGGTGCAGTTTGTCAGTGAACAAATCAGCTGCTGTGGACCAGTGAATCTGTCCACTGCTGCTCTGTCATTGCTCTGTCAGTGAGTGTGTGTGTGTGTGTGTGTGTGTGTGTGTGTGTGTGTGTGCGTGCGTGCGTGCGTACTTAAGCTTGCAACATCTACATTCTTGTATTTGTGTTTGCATGCATCATGGACATGCACGCCTTGTGTGTGTCTGTGTGTGTGTGAGTGTGTGTGTCACTAAGGCAGCCTGGTCTCAGCAGCCTGGATAACGAGAGCTTAGCTTTAGTCAGGCAGCCAAGCGAAGCAGAGCGAAGCAAAGCTGAGGCGGACGACCACCACTCTGTGTGTGTGTGCGCAGTAAAGGTAACACGGCCCTTGTAGGCTAGCTTGCATAAGCACCATGTGTTTTGTGTATGTGTACTCATGCATCTGTGTGTGTACATGCGTGCCGCTGCTATCTCCCCTCCACACCTTGCCCCACTGACAGCTTGGCAAGACCTGGTATTGGGGGAAGATGGAGAGAGGGATGGAGGAGAGAGTGAGAGATAGAGATGGAGGAGAAAAAGGGGTTGAAGGGTAAAGGGGAGAGAGAGGAGAGGTGTTTGGGGGCAGCACAGTGGCACACAGCAGGTGAGTGGGCAGGGGGGGAGGGAGCGATGGAGGCCAGGATGAGGTGAGCATCGCCGGGGGATTATCTGTGTTTTCATGTTCTTCTGTCTTTCACCTGCTCACCCAACTCTGACTGGCTGGCTGGCTGGCTTACGGACTTACTGGCCAGCCAGGCATGCCAAAACAATAACAAAGAAGCACAAAGTCCCACCTCAGCCATCTCCTGCTTTAGATTAGCACTGACTCTGACTAGCCATGGTCTGGAAAGGATTGTTTTTTTCTCCTGGAAATCAATAGGTGATGGGTAAAATGATGATATTTTATTGTGACTTAACTTAGTCACAGTTTTCCTGAATAGGGAGATTGTTTGCTTATGACCCACATATGCATCATTTTGGTTGTTTCAGATTACATTTACTGCTTTCACCTGACTTTAAACCCAGATCACTTCAAATGTATTGCAACCAATAATAACCAAGGGTACGAATCACCAGAGGCCTCATGATTTGATATTATCACAAAACTCAAGTCGTGATACAATATTATTGCAATTTTAAACACTTAGCGATCTGTTGAGTATTGCGATAACATATTACGATTAATGACCTTTTTTCAACTCCAAATTCTGTCCCCAAGGGAAAACTTGTCAACATCTGTATTATTGACCAAGATAAAGCTTTCAGTCTATTCATCTCACTTAAAGCTTTTTTTATTGCAGCAAAAATTTATCTAGTGGGCTGAAAAAGCAATTAATTTCATTATTCTACTAGGCTATCAAAAGTTTAACTTGTATTTGCAGTATTAATAATATATATAACAAAAATAAATACTTGGCCTCTGTGTATCGATACAATATTGCCATGCAAAATAGCGCGATACTATGCTGTATTGGTATTTTTCTCCCACCCCTAATAACAACCAAGTCTTATATTCCCAGGAGGTAGGGCATGGACTGTACTAAAGCAAATTTTGGTATTTTTATTTCCTGTTTTTGCACACTCTGTAAAAGCTGCATATGTAATACTGTAAGGCTGTTATTTTGAATGTTGTTTTCATTTACATGCAAATTTAAGATAATTATTTCAATTAGGGTTGGGTAAGATATTGATATTATATGGATATTGTGATTGGATTTTGGCTGATGGTAATATCGTAGGTGCTGTTTTGTTGGTTTTAAATGCTGCATTACAGTAAAGTGATGTAATTTTCTGAACTTACTGAATTGTTTTAGCTGTCCTATTTTTAGTCTTTACCCCCATAGTCATTATGTCCACCTTACTGATGATTATTTATCAAAATAAAGTACCAACCCTACAGTTTTGTCACAATATCGATATGGAGGTATTTGGTCGAAAATACTTGGATATTTAATGTTCTCTTCATCACCCAGCCCTAATCATAATGCACTGTATTTAAGAATGTACAGTATTAGTATTAAGTTGTTGTTTTTTTAAATACCAATTTCTAACAATAACAAACAGTAGTATTAGTTTTTATATTACTGCGCCTCCGTGTTTAACCACTGCAACTAAGTTCCTCCGATTTACTTGACCAGTCTAGCCCTTACAGTGATTAGGCCTTGTTAACAGTGGGGGGACTTGACTAATTGCAGTCTGTTAATTGAACACGGACTAATGGCGTGATGATGGGCCATGAAACTAGCTGAAGGGGTGAGAGAAAGGGAGGGGTGAGCCGGAGGAAGCAATGAGAGAGCATGGCTTCTCTCTTATCAAAATATTATTTCAATGGATTAATCCGTTTTTAATGTGTGTCTTTAGCGAGGCGAGGCAGCAGAAATCTCCTTCTCTGTCTGCTCAGGCAGTCTCGCTATCCTATCTCTCCCTCTCTCTCTCCCAGCTCTTAGCCCCTTGAGTCTCTCATGCATTATGTAGTGATGATTATTACTTAATTACACATTAATAAATCCGCTTCATTTGCAGGACATTAAACGGGAGTTGAGCGCATGTGACAGGGAGACGGAGGAGAGGAGGGAAGATTGGAGAGGGGGGAAAAGGAGGGAGCACTTACTTTCTAGCATTTATTTGGTTTGTTTAGAGTGTTGTTTATAGTCAGTGGAGCCAAATGAGCCCTTTGACCAAGAGGGAGAGAGGGGGAGGTTTGGTTTGATTTCGGTTTGTGTTGAGCCGAGCTCTTTTGGGCTAATGGCATCCTTTCCACTCAATCTCCTTTATGTCTGCACCTCTCTCTCGCTTAACATTCTGTCCTTATTTCTTTGGTTGCACCACCTTCCGTGTATGTTTTTTTTCCTATGTAAACAGATTTTCAGTTAAATTATTAAGAACTTTTTGCACCGCCCAGTCGTTGGCAATGTTGGCATTGTACATTTCTGCAAACTACGTATAACATTTGTACATTTCATATGTAGCATATTAACATTTCTACAGTGACAAAGTTGAGTTTACACGTGAAGAGGATTTGTCATCGGGAGGTGGAGGGGATGATGAATAGTGTGAAACCTCGGCGAGGTGGCTGCCACTGTTTGAGACCAACAGCACAGCCAAAACAGGATCTTTCTGTAACCCTTAACAAGTGGTTTTTGTGCCTAGACATAACCACACATTTACCACAGCATTGTTGAAATGTTAAGATTTGTCAAGTTTCAACATATGAAATGTACAAATATTACATATCTGTTGTTTACAGAGATGTACAATGCCAACATTTATTCTGGTGTTCAGGGTATTTTCGCCTGTATTCGGCTGACTGAGCTGATATATGACATACTGTAGCTGCTGTTTGCACTGGTCTTTGCAGTCATACAGGTGACCTCTGACCAACCAGTTACTGGTGCAGTGACATGCTCATGTGTAGGGCTTATGGAACTGATCATTCAAAACTGTCAAGTCCCAAAAGTTGGCACTAAATGCCTAAACAGAATAAATGATATTTCAAGATTTAAATAGTTATGTAGTTAATATTACACCGTACTGTATTTATTACAGAGTACATTTCATTTATTATCCCTGAACAACCTTTTATGTTAACAGAAGATTTAACACAGATGTAAGGAAGGCTTATTTTTTCCATTGACAACGTCGTGAATAACGAGGAGTTTGAAGATTTTGAAATGGTACCCCATCCCACTCACCTGTGAAAAGTTTGTTATTGTGACCAAAGTTTTGGCACTGTTGCTTGGAAATGTGTCACTCCCCTAGGGCTGCAATTAAAGATTATTTTCATTATCAATCGATCTGCCAGTTATTTTCTCTTATAATCGTTTTATTTGGTCTATTAAACCTAAATGAGATTAAAATGTCAATCACAGTTTTACAGGAGCCCAAGGTAACATCTTCAAATGGCTTTTTTTTTGTCTGACCCACAGCCTGAACTGTAAAGATATTCAATTTATTATAATAATGTAAGAGGAAGAAAAGCGGCAAATACTCACATTGGTGGAACTGGAACCAGCAAATGTTCAGCATGTTTGCACAAAAATGACTTAGATAATTGATTGATTTTCAAAATAGTTCCAGATTCTGTTGAGCAACAAATCAAATAATGGACCGATTATTTCAGCTGTAGTCTACACCATCGTACTTTTTAAACACTGGTTAGGGCTGCATGATAATTCATGTAAGTATGTGATTTAAATGTAATAAGAGACTCTGGGATAGTAATTATTCATTGCCTGGAGTTAAAGTTATTGTCAATTAACTGCTCAAGACTTTAAAATTAACAACCGCCAGGCCGCCAAATGTGGGTAAAAATTAATTGTGGCGGGGAATGTCATCAAGTTACAAGCCAATTTGGTGGTTGCTGAGCCTAATTGTGATACTCCTGCAAAGGCAAAATCAAAGTGACCTGTGCAAACAGAAGGTCAAGTGTGCGAGGACAATGACAGCTTGTCCAAGTGCACTTTTTCCCCCCATATAAGCACTATGGATTTCAGTATCATTCCAGTATCTGACAGCAGCATCAGTATGAGAGACTGTATGTGTGTTTAGTACAGTGCTGTTAATCTCTCATTTTTCTTCCTCTCTCTCACTCTCCAGTCTATTTTTCTTTCTCTCTCTGCCTCTCTCTCCCCATCTGGCTTTACCATTAGAGTAATTTAATGTCACCCTTTGGCAGAGCACAGAGCCTTTCATAGGGCAACTGGCTCTTATAAAACTCAGAGACCCTACACATGTGGCTTGGATTACTTGAAGACAACAATATGTTATTTTGCAGGTACATCCGAGTATAAGCTTGTTGGAAGGCACCGTAAATGCCTCTTTGCTTTTAATGCCAACAATTTGACAGCTTATCTCGTTTTTGCTTGTGCAGCTACAAATAGTGCAATCAGTGTGTGTACAGCCACATTGAGTAACTCCTGTATAAAAGCTTGTATTGGCTTTGCATTAAAGCTTGCTGAACCATTAAATGGCTTTCTGAGAGCTTTGTTAGAAATTCCATTGACTCCTCAGCAGGGGGTGGATTTGAGTTTTTGGTAGTAGTTTTTTTAATGGGACAAAACAAGCTAATGTAATTGGTGATCGGTGGAGCCCAGCAGTACCATGCATTGAATGTAATTTGACTCATGTTGATGTGCGCTCAATTAGAACCAAATTACTGCACATTTGAACACTTGGAATAGAACAGAAGTACTTACAGTAGGTCATTTTCATGGAAGATATTTTGACATGTCGCAGTATGACAAGCACAGGTCTAAATAATAACATTAACAATGTCTGGATTCCATTTAGCTGCTTCAGTTTCAGGGTCCTAGAAGTGTGCACGTTTGCTCACTGTCACACTGTCATGGGACACTTGAACAGAACTGAGCTGTCATTAAAGTTATTAGTTAGGCCTATACTTTTCTTACCATCAAACGTCAAAATGTCTGCTGTTAAAAAGGCCAATCAAGTAAAGGTTACAGTCAAATTAATACTCTTGTCTTTGGCTGGAAGTCTCAGAAAAGAAGTTGTATAACTGGGGATAAGTGCTGTATTGGTTAATGGTTTTTGACTTGAATAGTACCATTCCTTCATTACTGTTGAGCAGCAAAATGAGGTTTTGTCTGAAATAATGGATGGGAGAAGGTCATATCATCTGGTAGGCTTGGTTAGGCTTTTATTGTGTGGTGTGTGTGTTTCCGTGTGTGTGTGTGTGTGTGTGTGTGTGTGTGTGTGTGTGTGTGTGAGAACTCATCTGAGTGTCCAAAAAGGGTGAAGTCCCCTCAGTGAGGTGTGAGTATGCCAGCGACAACTCCTTATCAGCGGCCAGCCTGGTGTGGTTTTGCATGTACATGTGTGTGTGAGAACAGGGCGTCATGGGCCAGGACTGTGCCATTGTAGCGGCTTAGCTAGCCTCGTTTATCAGCTGCAAACTCACTGGACCTTAACACACACCCACCCCTCTGGAGACATGCACACACACATACACACACACACACACACACACACACACACACACACACACAGAGTCAGTGTAGCTGAGCTCTGTGCATGCCCATGCCCTCAGCTTTTAAGAAGAGAAAGATGACGCTGGTGTGACTATACACATGCACACACACACATGCACACTTAGTCAATCCAGACCTAGCTTGCCAAGCCCGTATCCCCCCACCACTAGATAGTCTCAGAGGACGTGGGCCCTTCTAAGTTTCCTACAAGGCTCTGTGTGTGTGTGTGTGTGTGTGTGTGTGTGTGTGTATGTGTAAGCATCTCTTACAGTCTTTTACTAAGAGATTATGGTTGTCTCTTTGTTCCACACTGACTATTTGCCTGCAGTGTATTTAGTTAGGTCTAAAGTCTTGTGCTGTGTGTTGTCTTAGTTGAAGCTTATTAGATAACTAGTGTAGCAGCTAATGGTGAATTTTGTTATCAGTCAGTGTTAATCATTCACTTAGTATTTCATATAGAATATGATAACGCTCATCACACACTAAAACACAGAGTGATGAGAAGTTGGTGACTTGAGATGAGCAACAGTCCAAACCCCCAGAAGGATTTGATTTACAGTGATATGCAACAATGCAGCGCTCTTTATACTTTTTAATGTGTAACTTTTAAAATTACATACACCATAATTTTGTCTTTATCTGCATCTGTGCTGTCACTGGTGTATTTGAACTTCTTTCCTGGCACTTTTCTGGCCATGGTCAGATCCAACCAAAAATCCAACATCGACCCCTTTTATTGGTCATAAAGTGCTGTACACATTTTTTTCTGCAAAAAAGTTTTGCAGGGCTGACAACTTTTCAATTTAGTTTTGGAGTGAGATAGTACAATTAGTTCAGATTTGACATGATCATAGTCAGTGTCATTCTAAATGTGACTCCAGTTAACATTTCAGAGACCTTTGAAGGAAAAGGAATTATAGCTGTTCAAATATGAGGACTTTGTCATTGTATTATAATGTAAATTGAGCCTACTTTTTTTCTTTTTTTCCCCAAAACTGTACATAAAAAAAGCAAACAAACATTAAATTTGACATGGTTATAGTCAGAACACTGACCAAAACTCTGGTCGGCTTCAGGTTTAGCTTCGGCCCACTTCACATGCTGCTGTGTTGTGCTATGGCCTATCCAAGTGCTGAAACACGTGTCTGTGTGTGTGTGTGTGTGTGTTCCTGCATTTGGGCGGAACTCCACCGTGAACAATACAGAGAGCAGAGGTGATTTGTAAATGTGCGACCATGTAGAGACAGTATAATGGTAGGGGAAGCACTGCCTTAATGAAATGTACATGGTGAGTTATATAAAAATGACCCCTCCATACAGTTGTCAAGAAGGGGTAGGCTGTTAACATGTTTATTTCCACTGTAAAGTTGGGCATTTTAACATCGGGGTCTATGGAAACTGATTGGCCTCTGGAGCCAGCCTCAAGTGGCCATTCGGAGAACAGGAGTTTTTGGCATGCCCATGATTGTATTTTTCAGCCCCGAAGGTTGCTGCTTGGTATTTTTACAGATAAATGAATTATATAATTAATCTTTGATATGAAGTAATTGGTCTCTGCAAATCTAAGCCTTTTGTCTTTATTTATCATTGTTACTTATTTCTTTAATATTTATACATTAAAAATCAATTGCTGCTTTAAAAATGTACTTAGTGTTAAGTAATCTTAAGATAAAATGTTTTTTGTTAATTCTTTAGAGATACAAGTATTACACTGACAAAATTATGATGTGGATATGGCACTACACTGGCATCCATATCTATGATAAATTATGTGCAACTGGTGTGGGAACAGGAATAATAGCTTATTATTTGGGACATAATTACAGTCGATCCTTGCCTAATTTAGCCCCCTCTTCCCTCTTTCTTTGCCTCTCTCTTGCAGCCTCATGCATTTTGCCCCTCCATTCCTTCCTCCCCTCTACTTTGCCTTCTGCCTCCCTCCCTACCCCTAATAATCCCTCCCCCTTCCTATTCTGTACATTAAACATTAGTGGTGGGGGCAATTAGCAGTGCCCCTCTGCACACCTGGCTGATGCATAATATATTTATTGGGCTACCCTCCCTCCCTCTCTCTGACACACATACACACACACTGCTGTTGATGAAAGGGTGACTTTTGGGAAATGGAAATCTGTGTGTGTGTGTGTGTGTGTGTGTGTGTGTGCATGTATGTATGTGTGTGGGCTATGAGGACTGAGAGCTTTATACTCCCTGGTCTGACCCTGCATAACCTCCTCAGTCTGAGCTTCAGGCCAGGTCAAAAGTCACTACTTTAGTCAGGTTTTCAGACAATATACTTTTTCTTTCTGATTTTTAAAAAAAATCAGGAATCTAATTCCTATTTTTTCCCTAAGCAATGTTATCTTGCAAAGGTAGCGTCATGCATGGTCTCAGTAGAGGGAAAAGTAGAAAACCATCAAGACTTTTTCCTTTATGTCCCATCTTGATAACACCATGGTTACATGTCTACCAATTTTAGCATGTACAGCTTTTTAGCACACGCTGCTTTGTCTGAATAAACAGCCACGGCCTCCATTTTTTTCTTCTTCTTCTTCTTTTTTTCATCCATTCAATCATTTTTTGTCTGCTTGCCTTTGCTCCCTGTGCTTGCATGCACGCACACACACCATGGACCCAGACTAATGTGCATTGTCCTCAGAGTGTGGACTCTTCAACAGAACAAGCTGCTTGTGTTGTGTTCCTTTTTTATTGGACACTCTGCCGGGTCTTTGTAGTGCGCCCCACTATAGACCTACCAATGCTTCTTTTTAGTGCTTGAGTCTTCAGTTGGTTTTTCTAACTCCTTTCCATTCACCTCCCAGTCAAAAGGCAAGGGCGCCCTGCTGTGAGACATACAATGGAGCAAGAGAGAGCAGAAGAAAGTGAGAGAGCAAGTGAGCAACAGTGAGAGAGAGCGACTGCGCTGAATAAGAGAGAATAGAAAGGGTGTGAAAGAAAATGTTTATTATTTATCATTCCTTCATATAATCTTTTCTTTTTCAGTGACATTAATTCCTTCCAAATGAATTACGGCCTGTTTTTGTAACATAAAATGATATTCTCTTTTGAAGTTGCATTGTTTAGCTTTTTTTTTAACCTAACTAGTCTGATAATTCCACTGTCTGATGACACTTAAATATTCTATGTAAATCTGGTAATTATAAATGGATTTTTAGGCATTTTTCAACACCAGAAAGAGTGAAATAGATTAAACTGCTGCCATTAATGTCAGCATTTGCAAAGTGTAATTGATGGAATGTAGTCAGTATGCTAACCAATGAGTAATGTTTGTTACAGCAGTACAATAAGCATCCGGCAGCAAGCTTATATTAGTTAGCAAACTAGAAAACTTGTAATCAGATAAATATTTTATAAGTGAGAATGTTTTTCTCATATAAGTTAAACTCATTTATTACATTCCCCTGCAATTCTCAAGATTAATCAGTCTTAGGGCTGACTTGCTGAAGTTAGGAGAGCAAATGTGTGCCTCTATGACTGCACAAGCAGGTTCAGAAAAGCCAGAGTGGCTTTACTTGTACTGTGCTGAAACAACAGCAGAGGAGGTGGTGTCTTCTCTTGTATGTCTGGTCCCTAATAAAAGCTTTATGCCGGTATCAAGACAGAATGAAATAGAGAAACAGTGTTGGAGGGAAAGTGGTAGAGCAGACAGAGAATAAGAGATTGCATGGTGAGTTTGGTGCGAATGTGTGTGTGTGTTGGTCAGTGCAAGCCAATTTTAAAAATGCACAAGTACTGTCTGCCTTCGACTCAGAGTTGATAAGCAGTCTAGGGACTAGCACACCCAGCCTCTCCTCTCCTCTCCTCTCCTCTCCTATTTTTCTGACCCTAAAAAAGCTAATTTCTACATTGATAAACATACTTAAATATTGGACCAGCTGAGATAATGGCTCTCAACAGCTAATGGGTTTTCTCTTCCAAAGCACATCAGTAGCATTTTTTAGTTTTGGGTACCTGTGGAACTTGAGCTTAAATGCGTAGCCTTATCTTATAATGAACTTGGGCACTTGGGGAAAAGTATCCCTGTGAGCAAACATGATTCTTATTATAGACTGCCCTGTTCTCAGTAGAGTTTTGAGATATTGATAATTTTGCATTTGGCTACTTCCTTGTCTGTGACCTTGTCACCCCTGTGTCTCAAGCTTTAGTTGATGGATTTTTTCATGCCATTTTTTCAAGCCAAGGGAGGAGACATAATGTTTTTGGTTGTTTGTATGCCTGTCTGTCCATACGTAAATACATCCATCCCTTTCTTATGAACTCAAATATCTCAAGAATGCCCTAAGGGAATTCTATAAATTTGACACGAACGTCCACTTAGACTTTTGGCGGTCGAAGGTCACTATGACCTCACAAAATAAGTTTTTGGCCTTAACTCAAGAATTCATACTCTAATTAATGACACAACATTTCACAGAAATGTCTACTAGAATAAAATGATGAAATAATGACATTTCATATCAGACAGGTCAAAGGTCAAATTTGGTCAAGTGTTTACTGCAGTATTAGAATCTATGTGTTTCTTTTTATTTTCTTGCCTGTGTGTATTCGTGTGCCTTCTTTAAATCTGGACGTTTTTGCAGGTCTTGAATGCAGTGCAGGCAGAACTTTTCATGACTTCTTTTTTTCCCCTCAGCAGTTCTTGGGGTGGATAACTGTTGAGACGATCCGATCAGAGCTTATCTGATCAGATCAGATTGGTGGATGAGAGGAGCAGCTGCTGCAGAGGCAAACTTTTAGACCCAGTGCAATGAATACTTAGTTTCACTTATACGGCACCTGGTGTTCTGCTGGCATCTGTGCCAGAGTACACTGCACTGTTAGAATGTGGAACGCTGGTACTGAATTACATATATATATATATAAATATATATATATGGGAAACCCTGCTGTGATAATGTTCTGGGAAAACACCTCTTTGGCCATTAATCAACATCATAACTCAAGGACAGAAGGAGAAAAATTTGGTCAGATACTGAATTGGTGACACTAATCTTGGGGGCCCATCTTGGAACTGTGGTGATTGTGTAGATCTCTGTTGTTTGAAGCATCTGTATTGTAGAATTCCTAGCTTCTGCAGCAACTTCCTTATTTGAAGGGTTGTCTACTGTCATGGCTGGGTCTGGATGGACATGGATGTAAACTGTAACTTGACTTGTTGGCTGCATACAGCTGTGAGGCAGTAATTCTTGTTTAGCCTTGGGACTAAAAGCAGCTGCTAAGCAATATTAGCTAAAGTGGGGAACTTTTGGGATGGTTAGTTCGTTCATGAGTTCTACAGCCAGATCCTCCAATTTTTACCCTAAGAAACTATATGCTTGATCCAAGGCCTACTTTTATTTTACATTTTGAATGTAATAATGTGAATATTTAATACAGAAAGAAAAAATATCACCAAAAGAGAAAATTTAAAAAATGAAAACTACATTTTGTTTTTTAGGATAAGACGCTTGATTATACATCTACTCAAACAAACAAACAACCAGCCACGCTCCAAGCGCACACGCGCTGTGTGTATATTTTTCTTGTTACTCCCAGAAGGAGCGTGACGAGCAAGTTAATCTATCCGCCAGCGATGCGGCATGACACAAAGCTGTTTATTTCCCTTTTCCTCTCTGTGTCACTGTCTCTCTCTCTCTCTTTCCTTCTCCCTCTCTCTTTCTCTCTCCTCCTGTAAAGCCTAATCAAGTTTGTATCAAGCTAAATAATGCCTTAGCGTGAAATTGGTGTCTTCAGTCAAAAAGCACTCCCCAGCCTGTACTACAAGAGAAGGCAATTATGTACCCCTCCCTACCCCTCCACCCTCCAGCTCTTACTGCTCTCATGTACTCTATGTATGTGTGTGTGTGTGTGTGTGTGTGTGTGTGTGTGTACGCACATATGCATGCACTATAACTGCTGTACCTCATAATCCGTCTGAGATGTTCTTGACAACACTTGAATCTGCGTTCACATTGGAGCCCAGTCTTCTAATGGTGAACTTAGTGCCTTTCTATGACTTGTGTGTGTGTCCCAGTCTGTAATGGTTAGTGGAGGCTGCTGGGGGAACTTCTAGTTCAGTTATTTCTGGAGTTTTCCCCAGAGTCGAGGTACTCCAGAGGAATGCTTTCCCTCTCCTCCTCCTGCCCTCTCTTTCTCTCTCTGTCCTACTCCTTATCTCTCTCCTCACTGCCCTCCTTCACCTCTCTGCTTTCACCTCACTGGTGCTTTCATCCTCACTTCTCCCTCACCTTTCCTCTCCTCCTCCAGTTTCCCTATCCTTCCTACTTCTTACTCCACTCTCTTTATATCTTTCCATTTGTTCCCCCTTTACTCCTCACTCTCACTCTCCTCTCCATGTCTCTTCTGCTATCGATTCCTCTTCCCGCCACACTCTCTCTGACAGACAGAAAAACAAATGTCAGATCAGAGAGGCTCTTTAATCTCAAGCTGTGTTGTTTGGCCCTGAACATCAACTCTGCGCTTGTTTGTGTGTGTGTGTTTGTGTGTGTGTGTAAAAATGAGTGTTCTCTCTCTATGTCGAGAGAGGTGTATTTGCAGTGTGTTAATAAGCAGCTCTTAGTTTTAAATCTGTGTGTTTCCTATTTTTTGTGTTCAGATATCTTCATGCACATTGCACCCATGTGTTTGTGTATGTGCACGCGGAAGATCCACTACGCAAGTAGACACAGTTTGAGATAAAACAAGAAAGCCTTTAATTTTTACACCTGTTTTGGTGATTTTATCCACTTTGATTTGGGATCCCATGTCTTTCAGTCTTACATCAATAATCTTTTCAACACAAGCCTTTGGGATGTTGAGCTGCTGATGCGTGTGTAAAGACACAGACACACCAAACCAACATCAAAGAGCAAGTGGCAACTAAAGCCAGTTGTTGCGTTCCTTCATATTGCCTGTGTCTCGGCCAAAAAGGTGTACCTGGACACACTGCAAAGGCTATAGTCAACCAGCACATCCGAGAGGAAATAACTCTCCATACCAGCAGACGGCAGTAGTCTGTATCTGTAGTTAAAAAAGGAAACTGGAAGACCGACAGGATGGGTTTAAGATGCTGGGTAGCCAGTTAGCACATTGAAAAACACAATCAGTGTTAAAAGAACAAATGACATTTACCATGCTCTATTATGTTGATCTGTTCTGTATGACATCTATTGCCTGTTAAACGTTTTTTTTTGGGGGGGAGTTTTTCCTCATTCACTGTAAGGATCGAAAGGACAGAGGGATGTTGTATGCTGTAAAGCCCTCTGAGGCAAATTGTGATTTGTGATATTGGGCTTCATGAATAATTGAATTGAATTAAACTACAGTGAACTGTTTCTGATAAAGAACGTAATGGCTCAAATCTTACTTTCACCTAATATAACAAGTTTGTTTCAACCTCATGCCTTCTCCAATTTACTCGTTTATTTGCTTTTCTCACTTCCGATTCTCTTCTTGTGCGCTGAGCTAAATTCCCAGTTAGAGTGATTTCTCTCACTAGCGCTCCACCATCTTCAGCACCGAATCAACATGCTGAAGTGGATGAAAAAAAAAAAAAATCAGACAAGGGCCAACTAGTGCCAATTTTGCAGGACACATCACAAAAACTAGGGTGACAGACACTCACGGCGGCCTGACATTGACCAACAGTCGACTCCCGGCTTTGTGTGTAAGGACCCAGAGAAAAAGCAAGAGAGCATGCGTGTCCATGTTTTCATATGTTGTTAGGGGTAAGTTTGTAGTTGTTGGGGAGGTTGCTTGGTAACTCAGTTGGGCAGCACAGCATGGTTTAAAGCCACAATGACCTCATGTACAAGCAACCAAAGAGAAGGTGTGAGGAGTAAAATTGGGTGAAGAGATGAGGATAGCTGGGATGGCATCACAGAGGGAAGAATAACAGGAGGACGACGTAGAGATAACTGAAAATAAAATAACAGCAAAAACAATGAGAACACAATCAGATAGTAGAAGCATTTTGGATCAGAAAAGAGGGAGAGAAAGAGAAAAAAGGATGAGTGAGGGGAAGAGTAGAAAAGAGACAGCAGAAAGAGAAAGATAGAGAGTGCGATGAAGCTTGTCCGCCAGGCTTTGTGTGGTTGTTGTTCTTTCTCTCTGCCATCCATCTAAGCCCTCTGCTACCTCGGTCCCTTTACACACACTCTCACAAACAAAAGCATGCATGCACACACACACTCACACCGTCCCAAACCCCAGACTAGCCTGGTGTTTCTGGCCAGTGGCTCAGTGCTTGGGATGTGTGTCTGCATGTGTGTTTATGTATTTTAAGGCTGTTTTGTTCAGAATGCAGGCAGGCAGAGAGAGCGGTTTTACTGCTGATAAAAGTATTTGGTTAATCAGCTTCTGTCCCCGTCCCCTGGCTAGAAGTGCTTGCTTGTGTGTGTGTGCTTGACACAGGCCATTGAAGTTAGGGGGGCTCCCGGGGGGCGGGCTGGGGATGGAGATTGGCATCAGCCCTCGGCCAGTAGCGTCACAAAGTCGTTCCTGAGGGACAGGAAGGGCAGCCAATGAGAGAGTCCCTCTGGAGCTATAGGGAGAAAGCGGGTAGGGGAGGGAAGTTGGGGGCTAGGAAGTGGGTTGGAGAGGGGAAGTAAGAGGGGGAGAGGGAGGGAAACAGAAAGGGAGGTGGGAGGAAGAAAAAAAGGAGTGTGTAGGGTGAGGAGGAGAGACAGACAGATAAAGAGAGAGAGAGAGAGTCAGATGACAATTACCCTCTTGACTTCTGTCCAGCACCAGTTGTCAATCAGCCTGTCCCTCTGGGAAAAGAACCAGCGTATCATTGGCTACACTGACCCACATCCCGCCTCTCTGGGCCGCCTGGCCAATGCATGATTGGCCACAGTGACCTGTTCGTCAAAGAGATCTGGGAACACCAGAGCCTTGGGCTGCCTTGGGAATAAATGGCCCTGATAGCATGCGTGCATGCATGTGTTGTTTAGGAGGAAAAAAAAAGACAAAGGGTTTTCTTATTGAGGCTATAAGTGCTTTCATGGAACAGAAGAGAATGAGAGACAAAGATAGAAGGGGAGCAAGTGGGACTGTGGTAAAAGAGGGGGAATGCAGAGAGAGGTATGAAGGAGAGATGGAGGAAAGGAGAGACAGAGGGACAAAAAAGACATTGAAAATGGGTGATGGGGAAGGATGGATGTTAGAACAAAGCATGGAGGGTGAGCAGTGGCCAGGGGAGAAACACTTAAGAGATGGAGGGAGAGAGACAAGAGTGAAGAAAGATGGCAGGATATGGGTAATGAAGAAGGGAAGACATAATAGATATGTATGGGAGGGAGGGGAAATAGACGAGGTTGTAAATACAGGAGGAAAAGACGGAGGTAGAGAAGGAGATGGTGAGAGATGTACTGCTGTACTGCTTTGTAGTAGTGTTTATGTGCGTATGTGTATAATTAATAACTGCAAATATTTGTTTATGATAATAACATCATGATGCAGAGGCATAACTTTATTTTGCTTTTTTCTGTTCCTCTTAGGAGCTCTCCTTTCACCTCGTGTCTCCTCTCCTCTCCTCTCCTCTCCTGTCCGATCCAATCCGATGTGATCCGATATGTTGAGGCATTATCTGCTAACTTTAGTGTAGTTAACCTGCTTTTGCATTATGGGTGCCTAATTTGGGTACAATAGGGAGGTGGGGGGTGGGGCGGGGTTTACATCCTTCACCATCAAGAAAACTTAAAATCATGTTTGGAATCACATTTTCAAAGTTTTTTTTGAGGATGCCACTTCCATTGTACTTTCATTCCATTGTTGGAATAGCTTACCAAGTAGCAGAACAGTAGGTCTGCTCTTCTATATTCAGGTGCTGTGTCTGAAAATGTAATTAATAGCCCTCAGTCTTAAACCCATGTGTAAATATTTGCAGAGCATTGCTAAAATTAGAGACCACAGATGGAACTAACATATCATTCCTGAGCTGTATGATGGCTACAGGTGTTCAATCATCTGAAAGAGGAGGGCCTCATATATTCTACAAGCAGTTGTGGATGACTCAACCATTAATCTAAGCCAGCGCAGACTCTGCCTTAATCATACTAACAAGGTCTATTGTAATAGGCTTGCCTTTGTGCTTATGGGAGGGGGCCGGAGCAGTTCAGTTTAATAAAACAAGTACCAATATTGCACAATGCCAACAGTAGTCATTATTATAATAATGTTGTCCCAGGAGATGCAGCTTTATGTCATACAGTATGTACTGATATCTGCCTGGTCTTACCATCTGCAGGTGTTCACTGATGACATGTCTACTCATTGCATTCCTCACTCTATGTAAGATAAGAAAAAAAAATGTTTGACACATTTCTTTTCAGCTTTAAGGTCAAAGATCTCATTTCTAATTCCTGTATAATTTTAGCTGGAGACTTGAGACTTGGATATTGGGGAATTCTGCATTGCAGATTCTTGTATTGGGACCTATTTTGCGTATGCATGTAAAAGTGTGTGTGTGTATGTGTGTGTCTGTGTGTGTGTTGTTGCTGTGAACACCCTGGTTTAATTGTGTGCCCATCTAATGAACCATAGCAGCCCATTACAATGCGCACAGGATTGTTATGCGGTTTTGTGTTGCAATTTGGTGTAAAGTTGTTGTTTGTGTGGTTGCATCTGATTGTTTATTAGGACTGTGTTGTCTGCAGGTGCGGTTGACACTGTTTATTATATGTTGCCTTGGCTTTGGGTGTGTGTTTGCACAGAACAGATAAAGTGGTGCTCTCGTATGCTGCCGATTTTATGCCCCCAGCTTCAGCCAGAGGGAGAATTTGCACTCACTCACTCACTCACTCACTCACTCACTCACTCACAAATACAACAACCAATGACCAATGTTTAAAACTCTGTTCTAATGTCTGTGATTGTGGATAAAAAAACGTGACAAACAAATCAGCATCTTGTTCTTTGTCTTTGACATCCCTGCCATCTGCAGACCTTACCCAGGCTGACAAATAAATCAGCACAAATAGTTCACGTTTGTTCTCATGCTGTGAGACAGCATTTATGAGAGCTACTTCTAAACCTTAGCAAGGAACACAGACTCAAAGTACACCCCACTTTCAGGGAAATCATTTCTTCCCTGTTCTCATTAACAGTATATCTACATTTGGTGTATTTGCTGAAACACACATCTAAAAGACACATTTGATAGACTAAGGTGTCTCAGGGGTCAACAAAAGCAACAGCAAAAGCAAGGCTTAATTGTAGTGTGTGTGCAAATGTGTGTAGATGCTCCAAGGATTCCCAGTAGCATCTTGTTTGCTTTGTGTCACACATATATCATGCTCTGGGGTTTGTGTTTTGTGCTGAGTTTGTGCAGTGTGTTTGTGATGTTGTTGAGGCAGATTGTTTGATCTTTCGCCTGTGCTGTCTTAATAATTATTGGCTTGCCTACAGTTACACCACTTCTGCATGTGTGTTTGTGTTTATGTGGCCATGTTACATAGGCCAGGGTGATATCACCTGTAATTAATTTCACAATTATTCATCTAATACAGACATGTGAACCTGTGCAATATTCCCCTCTTATTAATTGTCTGTACTTTTGGGTGTAGTAAAGGTTTGTAATTTACCGAACATACCAGCATCACTAAAATTAGGTCAGTTAAGGATAAATAATGTTGGGTTTGGTAAAATGTTTTGGCCTGAAACATGATTCAGTTTCTACTCCAGTTAACAAGTGGATAACAATGTCAGTGTTTTGAGGACAGTGAGATTTGTGTGTTGGCTGATAAAGTTGTTAGGTGTTAGTCATTAGTTGTTAAAGTCCCTGTCTATTTACCAGGCTGGGTATCATTTAAAAAAATATGATACCAGTACCAATCACAGTGAGCTTAAAGTAATACCAGTACCAATAGAGTACTTCATTTAATACCCATCATGTGAATGGAAGTATTCAGTTGTGTAAAATGCCACTATAGACACCACGGGCATGTAGTATAGCCATACTTTGGAATGTTTTGGTGGCATCTTGGCACTCTGAACTTCCAGCTCTGTCAAATACACCATGCTCAACTCCACCACATTACAGGCTTTATGGGTTGTAGCTGCTGCAGAAGTGGGCCAATCACATATTGCCTTAAACTGAAGAACGCTTGCAGTTTTAGGTTGGTCATTTTTATCTAGATCTGGATACAAAAAGGACTGAATGCAGGTTTGACTGGGGGAGTTTTGATACTACTTGGTACTGGGGATATTTTGGATATATGCATATATATATATATATATATATATATATATATATATATATTTACATTTTATTTTATGGCTCTTTTATACTTGGAAACATATCTAAATATTCCATTCACCAATCTAATACAAATACTGTAGTCTACAAATACAACCTGCCCCCCTCCCCTATTGACTGAAATATGCTTGCACATGGGTGCTGTCATTGTTGTTGACGTTAGACAACTGCTTCTTAATGAAGTTGGGTACTGTGGATCGACTTACCCTGAGTTCACAAGTAGGAACTCCAACTTTATAGTGGCGTTCCACTGTACTTTTTCTAGTTGGAGGTGTCTGGAATGCAGCACAAGTGGTGCAGTCACGCAAAACAAGTGAAGTACATACGTTTTGACACACCAAAGGATCAAGTACAGGCAGGGCTGATTGGAAGTAATTCATAGTACATGCACCAACCACAGACTCTTAGCTACTAGCATCTCGAACTTTTCTTCTTTGTTCAAACTAAACATAACACTTTCAAAGATCAGTTCACTATAGCCCTCCTGAGCAGCCTTGACAAATCAAATCACATTCGATATCATCCTAAAAAAAATAAAACTTCCCCTTACAAATGGACAGTATTTTGTTCAGAAAGTGGCCTCCCATGGTAACCAGTAAGAACCCATGTTTAGGGAATATTTCATTAGCACCTGTATGAAACTCTGGTTCTGCTTCGGATTTAATCAGCTTTTTGTGCCAGTTTACAATTTTCAAACTGGAAGCCTGGAGTTTGAAGGGAAGTGAGATGTACTAAAGGCTGAAAAGAGATGGAGCAACACATCCACTTGTGGAAATACATTGATAACTTGAATGCTGTATTTTCCATGCAGACATACTTAAGGTCTCTATCTAAACATATATGGTGATAGGAAAACAAACACGTACGCAGGCACGCACTTTTCGAGCACACACTCGCACATTTAGTTGAACTCTCCGTCCTTTTACTCATATGGTATGTGGAAGCATGCTCAACCCTTCCCACACAACCACATGCATCCACCCCCCACCGACCCCCTGGTGTGTGCAGGGTTCACAGTAACGGTGTGTGTGTCTCTGAGGGGGAACAGGGAGGATAGGGGAATCTAAATAAAGCTATCTGTGCTTGGCTAATGAAACACACTGTATTCCCTGCAGTCTCATCAGGAAAAATGGGCTTTTATCAGAGCCAGAGTTACCAGTACATCTAGGTCTTTCTATAACATCCAAAACTCCATAAAAGAACAGGGGTTTATCATGACTTCAACTTTTTTTATGTATCAGGGAAGATACAGAGAGAATCTCTGTCACAACAAGAGCAGGGAAGCCTGGTTCAAGCAGAGTGTGGTCTCAGCAGGGAACACTGCTTGTCAGAAAGTGAAGCCTTTGATACAGATCTCTGTCCATAAGTGAAACAGGTCCCCCTTTTCATTTAGGTTCAGAAATTTTTTCCTCCCTCCTTAAAGTCAGAGAAGCAGCATAATATTGTCAAGGTGCTAAAGTGTGTTGTGCTCTGGAACAGGTGCTGTGCCTTAAAGGTGGTCAAATATCATTAGTTACACCTATACTTTGCATTGCTAAAGATGCTGAAGGTTTGGAATTTTTTTAATCATGCAGCACAACACATGGCTTCATTGTGGGGTAATATGGTATAGGTGTTTTAGAGGAAAGCCTCTTTTTATTAGCTTTGAGGAAATACTTTGTTTTTCTTCTGGTTTTCTCTTCCCATACCTTCTCTCATCTGTTTCTGTCTGCTGTGTTTGGCAGTAATGTTAGTCATGGTGGGAGGTCTCTATCTGCGCTGGGTTCTGTTCAGACAGACGTACAGCCTTCAAGTCAAAATCCTGTGTGGGTCTGTCTCAAGTGCACATGTCTGTGTGTGCTATGCTGTGTGTGTGTGTATATGTGTTTGTCCAGGGATCCATTAGTTCGTTATTAGCGCACTGTGGTCTACATCTGGCCTTAAGAACCAGCTCCAGCCCCAGACTCTTGAAGGGAGATTTCAGACTTGAGCCAAATGCTGGCCCAGGTTTGTTTCTTTAGTTTTTGAGAAGGGGGAGTCTGTCCTCCTGAATTGCGGATCCCTGCAATGTGCAACACACTGAAAGTTAAGCTCAGGATCACTGTTTTAATATTGGCTCAACTCTGTGTTTCTGGACACAAATTAGTTCCACAGCAGCTTTCTTGCTTAACCAAATGGTCTGAGAAAAAAAAGGGATTCATTTGAAATATGCTTATGGTTGTTTTCTGCCTCTGCATCTGTGCCAGAGAAAAAAAAGAGATGTAGTTTTTATCTACTTGTACATTTGCCTGCAAGTTATGGGAGGAGCAACTCTTAGCTTGTGTGTGTTTTTGTGGTGTAGAATAAACAAGGCAGCTGACTTTGCAGTAAATCAAGCTTTTCCCCATATCTTTGTGGAATAAATGCTCAGAAATGATTGTGGTTTTAATATCTCATGGGGCTGGGCCTAGTTTGGGTTCTACTTTAGGTCTATCAGTATAGTAATTTTTTAAATGCCATAATCCTGATAATATGCTGAATTTGTTGAACACCCTAGGTAGGGTTGGTCAGGTGTGAAACTGTTCAAACCAGTTTGATATTACGCACCTGACCAGACCAGTGTACTGAATTTTATCAAGTATCACACTTGACTTTGGTGCTACCCCTGAGTGGACGGCCATTTAGCTGAACAGAAACTTTCATCTCCCAGCAATCCCTCCAGTCAGTTTTTTTAGTCAAAAAAAAAAAAGTATCGTAAAGATTATTCCTCATTTCAACTTCATGAATCAATCATTCCTTGTCCATTGAAAGGAATTAAGAAAAACATGGCATGTGATGAAAGTTCAGCTCAAAGCATTGCTTGCAGCCAGTTAGGACACCTCTTTTGTCGGCTTTAAATCCATAATGTTGTCATATTGGTGCAGATTTTGTTTTCTTGAGAGACTTACTCTGCAATGTCTCCTCTTGTCACCCCAAAAAACAGATGAACTTAAGTAAACAAACACAGTTTGGCCGCTTGTACTGTTGTACTATGTGATTCATTTTGTCAAGGATGTCAAAATTATTTTCTGACTTTTGAATGGCTATAAAGAAACAACTAGCAGCCTAGTCTCTGTTTTTATTGGATGCGATGAGTGTGGTGACTTCACCACTCTATATTGAGCTCTGTGAAATGCTTCATTTGATTTTCATAAAGAAGTATTATGTTAAACATATTTATACTGTCAAACTGGGCTGGTCGTGTGGGTTTGCCAAATAGAATCTTACATCTCAATACCAATTTCTAATTATAGTTTTAGGGGTCTACATTACTACCAGGGAAAACTGAACACCCATATATTTAGCAACCACTTCTTTACCTATATTTGGTTCCACATACAGTATATTTGACTGTGTGTACAAGTTAACACAAGAGTTTCACTAAAACAAGGAACATCTCAACAGTTTGTTTATCCTGTGAAAGGAACACTTCATTGATTTATAACTTCTTGTTTATATTTGAGCTTTTGGCTAACCGTGAGGATGGGCTGGGTCAAGTGGGAGCTGATGAGGATATGGAGTGAGAAATATGACGAGAGGTAGAAAGAGGTGGACAGTGGGGGGTCACTGGAGAGAGCAGGATGAGAACTAGGATTTTGAGAGATCAGAGACAGAGGTGAGTAAGTGAGAAGTGAGGAATCGTGTGGTGGTGAGGGGGTTGTACAGGAAACCCCATTGTGAAGTGGCTCCAGCCATTTCCTGTTTGTGTGCCAGCTGTACTTCCCTCCTTCCTGTTGTACCCAGGAAGTCAGTGTCACATTCCAGCTCTGATCAGCTCTGTGTTTGTGTGTCAGAGATAGATCTCGAGACATTGTCATCGTTAATACCTGCATGTTTGTTGCTTCCCTGGTCTATTTTTGGAATAATAGATAACACACATTTACAGAGGAATAACACATTAATACATTCAGACTCGATAACCCTCCAATAAAACTACTAATGCAGTGGTCATGCTTTGTAGAGGCTGGTTGTACAGGCAGTTGTACAGACAAGGAGGAACACAAAATAGATTTAGAGAACCAACTAAAACTTGCATTACTGGAAAAGTCTACTGGAAACTACTAGATTTATTATAAACACTCCTGTAGTCCAACTTCAATGCTTCAGACTCCACAAGTGTGTTAGTGTTATTATTTCTATCTGGAATTTTGTTGGGTCAGTTTTAATGCTGTCCTTAAAGAACAGTGGTGTTAGATGTAAAGTATATGCCAGTCTGCCTCAGTAAGTGTTTCAAAAGATTGCTGCTGCAACTAACAATTATTTCATTTATGATCAATCTGACCATTATTCTCTCAATTAATTGTTTGGCCTATAAAATAGTGAAACAAATACCTGTCACAATGGCCTAAAGCCCATAGTCATCAGTTAGCTTATTTTGTCTAAAGGCCTTTGCATACCAAGTCTGTAGATTCCATCAGACATTGTCACATATTTAAAAATAAATATGGCCTCATTTTGTGTCAATTACATTTACACACTTACTCCAAAACCTTTCCATCATTCAAGTTTTGGGAGCAAGTTTGACTTTTTTTCAGTTAAAAGCTGTAAGAGAGTTTTTGACTAAGAAGCAGTGAAGACAGTGTGGCATTACCTGTGTGAAAGGGGGCCGGCAAGATAAAAGAAGTGGAGGTATGTGGAAACGGATTCCTTCTTAAAATCTTCCACAACAAAGAGAGGGTAACAGAATGCATAAATGCACAACAGCACCGATGCTGCTTATGGCAGAGTGCAATTTCATAGTCACACAGTAACACTTCATTACTTTGGTGGCAGCGGTGCCAAATGTAAGACGCGGGCAGAGAGTGACGACAGCCAGGGAGGTAACTCCAGGGGACAGAGGCAAGGGAGCAAATGTGTCTTTCCTATTTGTCTCGAATTGCGAATTTCACAACAGATAGGATAATTAAATGGATCATATCAGTCTCAGCAGTCTTAAAGGCGCTGTATGTAAGAATGTGGCCAAAACAGTTACTGCACTCAAAATCAAAATACTGCTGCGAGTCGTGTCCCCCCCCTACAGAGTCGAGGCTGCTGGACAGTGGCACGCTGGAGACTGATTTGTTTGCCCATGGGCGGCTGCCGTGGCAGGGCCGCGTCGCCGTGTCCTTGATCTTCGGTTTTCCAGCGGACCGTTCGAGCAAGTCCGGCTTCTCTGCTGCTAACACTGCTGCCGGGATACAGCGGAGGAGGAGCTGGCTGCTAATGCTATGTACCGGGACACTGCTAATGTTGCTTACCGTGCGGCTAACATTTGTTGACCTACCTGCACATGGGCTACAATGTATGATCGAAAATGAACAACAGTTGAAAGTATTCGAAATGTCCATCCCTGTCTAGCTATGATGCAAGTTAGCCAACTTTGGCTAAAGCGTACCTGTCGAGGAGAGGAGTAGCCACTTCGACGTCCAATTTCAAATTCTTCTCCGCTTTCAACCGTCTCCACCTTTCAAAAGCATCTCCTATATAGACCCTCGCTTTGCCTCGAGTTTTGTCTTGGCATTTTTGGCAATCATAACAAGGTCGTTTGGGTTTAGTCGCACCATCAGCCATTGTAGCTCAGTCGTAACTGTAACTGATGCTGAGACTCTACTGACTGCGTGACTGGTAGACGGTGGTGGGTGGCGCAACAGGCCAAAACACAAATTCAAAACATAAACATGATTTGCGGACCGTAATTTTTTTAAAAATGCGAATATTCTGGCTGTACTATTGTTGTCGGTGAGATCAGTATGTTATATTAACATTATTCCTTAGTCTCTGTGACATATTAGGATTATTTTACAACTATTTGCTTTAGATTTCTTACATATAGCTCCTTTAAACCTAAACATATTTAGTTCACTGTCAGATAAATCAAAGAAAAGTAGCAAATTCCTATAATTTGGAACCTAGAGCCAATTTATGTTTGGCATTTTTACTCAAAGAAATTACTGAAAAGATTTATAGATGATCAAAATATTCATTGATTCATTTTTGTCAATTAACTTTCAGGTGTTATTGAGACTGAGCACATTGTTGCTTTTGACTTTAGGGATTTGGTCATGGCTCTGACCCTACTTAGTACAGACTGACTTCGCTGTCCATGTAGAACATTTTGCACTTTTTCTTGCTGACTGAAATAAAAGTACGAAACATACATTTTAATTTATCTTTCTCTCTCTCTTCCTTTTTCCTCAGCGGTAGAAGAAGGGGAGTCTTCAGAGTGTGGAGGGACCTGGGATGAATCAACTGTCCAGACAGGTTTGTGCACACACACACACACACACACACACACGTACACTCACACAGTGTAATAGAGTTCCAGTTGTCAGATCCACACGAGAGGCTTAAGTCTATATGTCTCTCACAGACAAACACACAGACACACACAATTTTTAATATCAATTCCACATGGTTTATAATGGTCCGCTCAGAGGGATATCAAGGAGAAAAGAAAGGAAAAACTGGAGAGATGAAATGAACATAGAGGAGTTAGGATGGAGGGATTGGTGAAAGTATTGGGAGAAAGAAAAACCATATAAGCAAAAAAAGAGGAGATTTGAAGAGAAAAAGAAGGAACGGGAGGGAGATGTGAAAAGAGACGGAGCTCTTGTTGGTCTCAGGAGTGAGACTGAATGGAAAGAGAGACGACAAAGGGGATATGGAGAGAGAAAGATGGGTGGAGGGGGGGACAAGAGAGAAATTTGTGTGCTTTTTCACTACTCTCTGTGGTCTGGTGATATCCTGGGAGGAAGTCAGAGAGATGGTAGGGCTTTTCTTTTCTTTTTGTTCTTTTCTTGGATTTTGTTTTTCCTTGCGGTTTTCTCCAAACCAACTGCTGTATTTCTCCCTCTCTGGCTCTCCCTCCCCTCTTCTATCCTCCCTTCTCGCTTGTTTCCACCCTGAGATGGAAATTTGAAATTATCCTCACTCGCCCTTTTGCCTTGATGGAAAATGAACAACTGAACCAGCTGTGCTCTGAGGTTCATCTATGTGTATAGATAGATGGATGGCAGTGGATTCACTAGGTCTAAGAGCATTCGCGGCTGCTGCATTTTTGTAGACTACTTCCAAAAAGTAGTCTAGTAGTCAGTTAATCGCAGGATATATATCATATTTTTTTCACCCAATAACAATCATCTTCTCAAAAAGCTCTCAAACACAACCAGTAAAGGGTTAA
Source organism: Epinephelus lanceolatus (assembly GCF_041903045.1). Classification (NCBI taxonomy): domain Eukaryota; kingdom Metazoa; phylum Chordata; class Actinopteri; order Perciformes; family Serranidae; genus Epinephelus; species Epinephelus lanceolatus. Next base: position 40,178,507 of record NC_135738.1, read on the forward strand.
ATAAGGTAGTCAGGACCCACCTGGGATGAAATGGCAGAGTCCTCGATTGGCTTTGAGAGGCTGTTTACCAATGAGTTGTGATCTGATTAGACTAAACTTCCCAGCACCCTGTCTGACTTAGATACTGGGTCCGTACCATTACCACACCGATGTATGCTTGTGGTGCGCTGAGTAGGCAGAGTCTGCACACCACCAACAGTTATTGTAGCCAGCAGATACACCAGATCTGCTGCTATATTTCAATGATGATAGCGATATTTACATCACTTAGGTCACATGGCCTGCACAAACACAAACAAGCCAAGGGAGATTGATAAGACAGAGAAGTGATAAATGTGGTTCAGACTTAAGCAAAAATTCTACCATGAACTTAACTGTTAATGCAGGCAATTATTTATCATGCAGGAAAGCTACCATGGCTTTGCCTTCTAGGCCGACGTTGTTTGTTTTGTCAGCTGATAATTACGTGGTGCTTCAGCTGGCTGACAGATTACACTCCATCTAAACAATTATCCTGGCCCTTGCCATTATGTGAAGCGGTGCACTGGCACACTGTTTGCAGTAACAACGTGCCTGCTTTCTTGCAGAGATAGCGGGAATCCTACCCTCTCTAAATACCATATATGTGGTTTATTTAATATGGCATTACAGAGAAAATGATTATTCAAACAAATGTTCAACAACAACCAAAGAAATGTTCATTTTCTGTCGGTGAAGGTCAACTTACAGCTATAACTTGTAAACAACTACCGACAGCACTGCCAGCTGCACAGTGTGGACTAGTGGTTTTGATAGTCAGCTATTCCGTGAAACCCCCACTAGATGTGCTTTTATTTATTGTAATTTTGCAGGCTAAAATATGTCCAAACAACTACAGTACAGAGGACGTACTGTATGAGTAGGATATGTGCATTCCTTATGGTCGACATAGAATGTGTTGATGAAAGCACATATTTTATGAAAATAATAAGCATGTAGTGTGAAACCTAACACCTCAGAAATTGAGACCAATTTTCAATGAGGCAGTTAACCATATTTGGGACTGTCAGTGTGGTTTTATGAATTAGAATTTAGGAAAACACACATCTGTTTGGCACATGATGTGGTAATACGTATGTCTTTATTGACAGAGACATTAATGATATATTATATTAAATGGAATTCAGCAGATAATCAGCATGTAAGGTGTCTATGTAACAATAATTTATCCATCCCTGGTTAAGCTTTGGAATTCACTTAAGCTGCAAATGACAAGCATTGATTTATCTATTAATTACTTTCATGATTAATTGTTTGGGCTAGAGGATACAAGTAAATAGTTCCCCAAGCCCAATATTTTGTTTTTTTTTCTTCCAACCAGTTGTCTAATATCCAGAGATATTCAGTTTATTACCGTAGAAGGCAAAGAAGACCAAAAACTGTTCACATTAGAGAGAGTGGCACCAGTGAGTCCTTGTCATCTTTGCTTAGAAAATCCCTCAGTGATTCATCAGTTACCGCTATTATTGCAGATTAATGGTCTGTCCATTGACTGATTGATCAATCAATCAATTCATCATTTAAGAATTCAAGGTATTTGACATGATTGGAGTGGCTATGTATACGGGATAGTATCATCATTTCATCAGTATCATAACTGCTGTAGTGAGTCACAGACTTCTGGGTGAAAAAGTGGTGCATCTGCTGGCTCCATATGGTAACCATGGCACAACTTGGTTATTGACATTTCTCTCACTGTTGTTATTAACACTTAGTAAAGACCAAACAGCACATTTTCCCAAACCATGGCAAAACAGTTTGACTACTGTAGTTGTTTGTCAACTGTAGCTAGTTTTTCTGCTCTGGTTTGCAGCCTATCAGAGAACAGTTAAACACTTCCTCTGACTAGATCCCAACAGGGAAATAAGATACTGCTGAATGTGGTAAATATGCAGTTATCTCTCTCTCTACCTCTCCTGCCCTGTCTCTCGTTCAGCTCTACAGGGATAGAAGGATAGGAAAGTATGACCCTTGGGGTGTCTATGACGTACTGAACCCTCCCATCCTTGCCCCCCCTCCTCCTCAGACCTGTGTTAACTCTCCTCCAGGGGCACTCTGTGTGTGAGTGTGTGTGTGTGTATCTCTCGTGTGCGTGTTAAGGGGGGTGCTGACTGAGGTCCTGGGTGGCTCGCTAGAACTGCTGTGTGTGTCAGTTCCTGCAGGAAGCTAGAGTCCCATGATACACACACATGCGCGCGCACACACACACACACACACACACACACGCACACCTATCTCACACTCTTCCTCCCATAAAAACATGCTGTCCCATATTCCCTTACTCAGCCACTCTTTCAATTTGGATTTTTACCATCAATTCCCTGTCCCAGCATCCTCTGCATCGCTTTTTCTTTCTTTCTCTGCATGCTCTTCTCTTTCTGCCATCCTAAATCTCTACATATCTTTCTTTGTCATCTACTGTCTCCCTTTTTCCGTCCCTTTTCTACTTTTTATCTGTGCTCATATTAGGGAAAGCGCATGTGTGTGTGTTTGAGAGAAAGAAGGAGTGAGAATTGCTGCCTATCCCTGAGTCAAGCAGATTCAAAAGAAAAAGACCTTGTTTCCTTTACTCCCTGGGAGATAGTGTCGACAAGGACGGGGTGAAAAAGAAGGATAGAAAAGGAGAGAATGGAGAAATATACCTCTCCATCCTGCTGTTAAATTCACAAACTTCAGCCCTTTTCTATCCTTTCTTTACTCTTTTCTTCTGTCTCTGTCGCTCTGCCTCTCTTTCACTTTCTCTGGAAAATGTGTGTTGAGTTTGGAAAGACCCGTGGGAGGGAAGGCGGAGGGAGGTGGGAGGGTGACTCAAAGGGAATAGCATCGAGCCAACCTATTCTCCCCTCTTCCTACATCTCGTCTTTTCCTTTCCTCCTTTTCCTCCCTCTTCCTTGGTCTGTCCGCCCAGAGAGGAGCCCTCTCAGGTCAAAGGTGCCCCAACACCTTCTGTCTCTCTTTCACGCTGCTCACACCAGCCCTTAGCGGGACAGAAAAACAACTTGTCCCCTTCCTTCCTTGTTTCCTCTCTTGTTCCCTAGCTCCCCTAGTGTGCTTGGAGAAGAAAAAGAGCAAAGTTGCCAAGGATAGAGAAAGGAAATGAGAGAGGGAGAGTTGGGAAGGGCAGGTAGCAGCAGAGTTGCCCTGTTTTAAGAGTCATCTATTCATCTATTCAGATTTTAACCTATGTCCAGTCTCATGTCAGAGAACAAACCAGACAGGAGACACATGCAAAAGTGCACTTTAGAGAGACGTGTGTGTGTGTGTGCTTTGTGAATGTCTGTGTTGAAATCGTCCTCCTATCTCCAGAGTCTTGTTTTTCTCAATTCTTGTCTGACAGTCTACTATAGACTACACGCACACACACACTTACTGTTTCTCTTGGACAACATACACACAGAGTCACATACAGAAAGAGCCAGTGAGTCATCATGGAAAAGGTTTGTCAGGTCCCCAAGCTGAAACTGAGAAACTGAGACCTTACTGCATTATTGTTATTCTCAGCTTAAGCACTGTGTGAATGTGAGTGTGTACGCATGTGTGTTTGTGTTTATGGGTGTGTGGGGACACAGACATAAGTGGCTAGCCAGAAAGTTGCCTCCACCTATCAGATGACAGAAAGTGTGTGTGAGTGTGTGTTTGTGTGTGTAAGAACATAGTTGGATCAATTCAGTTTACGTTAATGCAATTTCAAATACAAATGTCATTAAAACAGCAACAAAAATAAAAGATGACAAATGTGAATGCTTTGTCACTTCTCTTCTAAACAAACTACAAAAATTGCATTTTCACAGTTCACATATTTTATGTTCAGCACCATACTCCAGCGTGTATATGTGTGTGTGTGCGTGTGTGTGTGTGTGTGTGTGTGTGTGTGTATGTGTGTGTGTGTGTGTCCGCACTTGTTCTCCAGTATTCTTGTGGGAGTGTTTACCATTTTGAAAAATGTCAGTGAAGAGGTATTTCCTCTCGTGTAACAACCCAGATTCTCTGTTCAAATCCAACTACAGGTTAAAAATACACTTTATGAGCTGTATGGTTGTTAGTTCAATAGGAAAGATGCACCACAGCGACATACTATTCTAAGCCTCAGGCTACCTTACTGTAGGTCATTGCAAGAGTCAGAGGTTTGATAGTTTGCCCAGCATCTTCTCCAGAACCTGAAGTGAGAGTTGACTTTTGGTGCTTTCACAAGATATTTACACAATCAGAGTTTTAATAGATAATGATCATTAAAGTGGGTGTAATGACTAAGTGGCATAGGTTGACAGATATATCAGTTTGACCAATTAATAAGCACGAATAAGACATTTTATGAACAATCATTACTGGTGGAAGTCGGCTCTGCTAGTGGTCACTGCCTGTGCAGCCTCCACCAGTCATGCGGGGATATTCATCATCGACTGGAGATGAAGAGGTGAGGGTTGTTTTAAATAATCAGTGGGTACAGCTCCAGAGAAAGCAGGTTCCTTCTGTTGTGTGAGTATATCTGAGTGTATTGTTCTTAATTGTAAGATGTATTTACGTAAAAATTTTGGCTGGACTGCAACAACAACAACTACAAACACAAGAGTGACAGTGAATGCAGCCACTTCCTGTTTTAAATTAAATGAAAATTAGTCTTTTACATTACATGTGATTTTTTTTAATTCCTGGCAAATACCAATTACATAATATTCAAAAGTAATTGAAATACTCATTTCAAATATAAGTAACCAAAGGTACTCCCCATCTCTGATCACTGTTTGTATGAAGGCTCCATACACAAAGTCAAGTTAATGTCATTTATGTACCTGAGAATCACAGGTTGACTTTGAGTGAAAAAATAGCCAGAACAAAAAAAAATACCTTTTACCTATGTGTTTTTTAGTTTGGTGTTAAAGGGATAGTGCACCCAAAAATGAAAATTCAGCCATTATCTACTCACCCTCATGCTGAGGAAGGTTCTGGTGAAGTTTTAGAGTCCTCACATCTCTTGCGGAGATCAGCGGGGGAGCGGCTAGAACACCTAATGGCTGACGGTGCCCCAGACTAATGTCCAAGAACACAAAATTGAAACCACAAAATATCTCCAAAAAATATCTCCATCAGTACTGATGTCCAGATTCTCAAGTGCAGGCATTGCCAATTCCCAGTCTGAGCAGCAAAGACTTTCCTCATCCGTTGGCACTACACCACCAGGTTTCCAGTGCTGGACTCCGGTATTCTGCGGCTGGCTGAGGGTTAGGCTCATGAGCTGCGGCGGCTGCTTCGTCCAGTAGCCTGAGTTCCGCGTCCGTATACTCGGGCTCAAACAAATATGGCTCAACAAAGAAATGCTGTTCCTCTTCAATTTCAAAGTCTTTGTTGGGCTGTCCTTTGCTAAAAGACCATAGTGCAAATTATCTTTTAGCTACTGCGGTTACCGTTGTCTCCCCCTGCGGTGCACATGTCACGCGATGTAAACACTGGTAAGCAAAGCTCATGCTTTTGCTGGTCTCATGCAAGTGCGCACACGTGAGAAGCAGTCAGAGCTACAGGCTACAGTGAGGCTAAAAACAGTGTTCATATGAAGTTTTTCGAAACAACTTTTTTGTCAGGGCTGCAGCACACTTGGATCACTATGGATGAGCAGTATGGAGGTACTTTGTGGTTTCAATTTTGTGTTCTTGGACGTTAGTCTGGGGCGCCGTCAGCCATTAGGTATGCTAGCCGCTGCCCCCACGATCTCCGCAAGGGATGTGAGGACTCTAAAACTTCACCAGAGCCTTCCTCAGCATGAGGGTGAGTAGATAATGGCTGAATTTTCATTTTTGGGTGCACTATCACTTTAAGTTTCAGATTTATTCATTAATTACTCTGAGTATGAGTTCAGTTCCAAATTTCTATTTTTATGTAGGTATGTATTACTTAGAGTTTGATATTCAGTGATCCAGATTCATTTCTTTATATAGGTAGGCCTATCTAACACTTTGACTTAGATATTTAATTCAAGTTATCCACTTTCTAATGAAGTCAAAGATTGTTCATTTTTGAGAGCGCTGATTTTTTTTTCACGAGGGGTTGGATGTAGGCTGACTGATTGCCACTGGCTTTTTCCTGCTCTGAACTATTGTTATTGCATTAGTCTTTAAAAATCCACTGTTGGTCGACCTCTACTAATTGGGTAAAAGCAAATAATAGAGCAGCTACAACAGGCTGGTAAGTTCAGAAAATTACATCACTGTACAATGCAGCTTTTAAAACCTGTAAAGGACAACACTTATGATATTATGATATCCAAAACCTAAGACAATATTCTCATATCATGACATTGATGTAATATCAACACATTGTTCAGCTGTGAACACAAATGTTGGTCACACAGCTAGACAAGCCTGAAATATAAGACAAATTAAGGCAGTAGAACACAACAAAAATAAAATAGCCTTGTTGCACGTAATCTTATGAGCAAGACTCAGTGGGAAGAGTTGTACTTGTTCTTAGTTCAAAAGGCAAAATGGCAAGCACAAAAAATTAATTAAATCTTAAGATCAAGATAGTTAGATTTGAGATTGGATTTACATAATCTTATCTATTTACATAATCTTATCTATCTAATCTTATCTAGAGAGTGAGAGGAATGTTATGCAGTGAGGTAAATGTTTGCGAGGAAAAGTAAAAGGAACATGTTATAAATGAGGAGGTGAGTGAATGGAGGGAGATTACAGGCAGTATCACTGTTCTCCAGGTTCACTGTAATGTCTTGATGGCCAGAGCTGAGAAAAACAGGACACTGGCCCTTCTCCATCCTCTCTCTCGCTTCCTCTCTCTCTTTTCCTCTTCCCCTATCCCTCTCTCACCGCTACCCTCTGGAGGTCCATAATGTAGTTTTAATTTCCCCAAGGCTACCACAGGAAAACAGTTCCTGTGTGTGTGTGTGTGTGTGTGTATATGTGTGTGAACTATTATTGCCTGCTTGTGACAGCGCACAGTGCATCTGTGTTTTTGTCTGTATTGCAGCATTTAAGCCCTTTGTGCGTGTGTGTGTGTAATTTTTCTTGGTGTGTGTCTGTCCACCAAAACACCACATACGTGAGCAGCTGTTAACTTGTTTGTGAGTGTGCTTTTCTGACAATTTGTGTGAGTCTGTACATTGTGTATGGGGCTGATTTTATTGCATGTTTTTGTATCTATAGTGTTTGTGTGTGTGCTTCCTTGTGTGTGAGTGTGTATTATCTGGTACCTTCCATGACGTGAGTGGCTCTTTCATCATCCTGTTTCCAGACATTGGTGTTGGGTGCTGCTCTCCCTTGCCGCAGCACGTCCCAGGGGTCTGTGTGTGTAGCTGTGTGTATATACCTGTGTGAGTGTGTGTAGGTGTTTGTGTGTGACAGGTACTCTGTGGCTCAGCAGATCACCTCCCGGGGGGAGAGGCCTTGTATTGTGAAAACACACACACACACAGACACACAGACACACAGACACACAGGCCATGGTGGGGGGAAGAACACGAGGTGGGAGGATGAGGGGATGAGGTGAGGAGAGATGGCCTCTTTATATAGCCACCTAACACACACACACACACACACACACACACACACACACACACACACTCCAACAGAGCGAGGCAGAGGGTGAGGAAAGGGTGGGGGAGTCATTCTCTTGAGAGACAAGAGAGCAGGCCTGTGTTGTTGTGTCCAGCTGCACCTGTTCAGCCCGTGTGTCAGTGTGCATTTGAGTGTGCACTCTGTGCCAAATGTGTCCACTATTCTTTGTATCTGCCCACTTCTCAACATTTTGAGCTCAGATAGGTGAGTTATTGTGCTGTCAGAAAATGTTTCACCAGCAGTATCACCTCACAGTAATGGTGTGTTTAAATTAAGGGTGTTTTCAGCCAAATTTGATGGGGACAGATTGAATAAAGTAGAATCCGCTGTTCCATTGATCCCTGTAGCTTCACCTGTCATAACCAGATAATACTTTAACAATACATCAACAAACAAAAATTATGAGAGCAGATTAGTGTGCAACGTCAGGCTGCACATTTAATTGAAACATTATTGAAATCATAATATGGCCAAGTGCAATATCCAGATTGCAGTAACTGCAACCATACCATATGTTCACCACTGTGGTGCTACAGAGATGCCCAGTCCTACAAGTCAGATGTAAGGGAACATGCTTATTTGGTACAGACCCCAGCAAAATCATATCCCTGTCTTTTTTTTTTTTAATGAAAATGAAAGGCAAAAATGACCGTTTCCGTCAAAATAATCGCATTATAATTTTTTTTTGCATATCTTGCAGCCCTAGTAATGAGTAGAGCCAAGATTGGACCAGAAATATCTGGACTGACCCTACATGAAGCTACATAGTTTCTGTCCAAGCCCGATCTGAGCTTGAACCACGCCAACAGTTTATAGTATACACTATGTATGTCAGTGCAGTAAGACACATTTGTGAAACAGTCATATGCCATATATGTTAACTAGAGATAACATTTCTTCTTATAACTGCCAGGCGAGAATCAGGATAGGGTGATGCCAACACATCTCATACATTATTCATGACATTACACAGACTATATGGTCTGCATTTTAAAAAAACAGCAAAACACAAAATGGAAAATTGGAGCGAACCAGACCTGATTCATCCCCATGGGAATTTTGAGAAACTGCTGCCTGTCCTGTGCTGCATGCGCATATAGAGTAACTATTCACTCCACAGATGTTAGGACTGTCATCACTTAAGACAGTATATGTGGCCAACCATCCTGTATGTTAGTTTATGACCAAAAGTAGCTTTTTTGTGCACATTGTAATAGCTTAATTTTTCAGTGTAGACATCATACACATTGCACAAAAACAAACAATTGAATAAATTCAATGTATTGCCCAGCAATACCTCAGAAAGAAGTTTATATAAAATAAAATAAAGTGAAGTGGAATAATGCCCATGTCACTTGTCCTGAATAGTCCTGACTAAAAGGTCTTGACAAGGTAAGCCATGTGATGCAGGTCTGACTTTAACCTCATGGCTGGTTCATAGCCCTGCTGAAGGTAGTGGTGCCCAGCCAGGTGCCTGTGAATCCTGGTCCAGTGTGGAGCGCAATGTGGAGCAGAATGAAAGCCTTGTGTCGGGACTGTTTGGTTTCTAAACATACTGCTGGAAGCTGCACACACACTTTTTCTCCACCTTTTGATGCCTGTTTTAGGCTCACACAGACATATGTGTGTGTGCGTGTGTGTGTTTTATGTATGCTTGGCCGACAGATATACATCTCTCTGAGCTGCGGAGTGTTTCCCAGACAGGCCACAGTACCAGCTCCTGGCTGCCAAGTCTAACACTTGAATAACTACCTTACCTTTGCAGTATTACAGTATGTTTTATTCCCCTTTAAGTCTCTCTCTAGCTCTGGCACTCTCTTTCAGTGCACTTCTATCACCCAGGGGCAGTTCAGGAACATTTCCCAGTGTTCATTAGTTCCCTAGTTTTCTTCCCACAGGATATATAGAGATGTACATTGGTCATGCTGACTGTGCGTTTGATTTTTGGTGTTCTAGTTTGTGTCTCCATGAGCGTATCTTGGCAACTGCTCACAACTCTACCATGAAACCAAAGTCATACTGTGGGATGGAGTGTATCCATATGAAGTAAACATGGATCCAGTGTTGGAGGTTCTCTGTTCAGTACATATCCCCTTTATTAGGGGAGAGAGGGATAAAACCTCTGTCTTATTCTGTCTGTCTTTCTCTCTCCCATCCAGTGTGTTTAGGGCTTATTATCATTTAGCTCACTAATTACCTCAATGAACTCATTTTAACATGGGTAATGAGAAAAGACACACAACCAGCAAACACACCCATGCTACAAACACACACAAACATCCACACAGACTCTTCTGTGAGCCTAACGAGTGGTGATTAGTGGGTCTCAGCTAGGCGTGGTTAGGCTGTGTAACATCATTCTGCACTGTGGACTCTGCTAATTCACTTCTCTTTATCTAATTACCCAGGGTGCGCACAAACGCGCGCGTGCACGCACACACACACACACACACACACACACACACACAGACAGATCCAGCAATACACCGCACACACACACACACACACACACACACACACACACGCCACCTGCATATATCTTTCCTGCAGATATGCAAAGTGACCTCATTATTCCTGAGGTATCCATTTATATATTTATATTTTTATCTGTTAATAAACAGCCCATTGTCCTCAGGTTACTGAGGCTGGTGGGTACAGCCAAGAATATGGCTTATTACTGTTCCTCTAGAGACGCACGGTGTAAAAACATCTTTTCTCCACATCCTTGCCTGATGTTTCTTGGTGTCATACACAGATACCTGCATATTGCATATGGAAATCATCTTAAAAAATAGGCCTTAGTATATAGAATGACTTTCTCTGGAATGTCATCAGGTTCAGTTCATTGTCCATGAATATGTGATGGCCCCAGACCTTCATAGATCAATATAGTAAGGAGCGATAAATAGTTAGAAGCAATTATGGTGCTGTTGCTGTATGTTTTAAAGGTATACTATGCAGGATTTACTTAATAGCAATGTAGAGACTCATACACTCTCTCAATCATCACATATGGGTCACTAGAAGTGTGTGGCAGTGAATTTAACTGCAGAAGCTCTGCCCTCTGCCTTTATTGTCTTATTTTTTTTTTCAAATTTTGTTGTGGTCTGAACATTTATGGGAGTTTAGCTCCCAGCAAGACAACGCACAGGTGAGGTCAGGACTTTTTAAAAAAGTGATCAGATAGCAACAGCACATATATGAGAGGACGCTAAACTCTGAAAAATGGGGCCCTTTTGTACAGAGTTTGCATGTTAGCATGGGTTTTCTCCAGGTACTCCAACAGTCCAAAGACATGCAGGTTAGGTTAATTGGTGACTCTAAATTGCCCATAGGTGTGAATCGGATTGTGAATGGTTGTCTGTCTCTTCGGTTAGCCCTGTGATTGCCTGGCGACCTGTCCAGAGTGTACCCCACCTCTTGCCCACTGTCAGCTGGGATAGGCTCCAGAATGTATTTATGCTGCGTTAATAGCTGTGGATGCATGATGGGAAATGGTCCTCTCTGCTACACTGCTCTTTTATCATGTGACCAGTACTTTTATCTAGACAACATAGTCCTGGTTATGATGCCATGTTGACGTTTTGACACAACATCATAATGTTGTTGACAAGGAGGTGGCAAAGCCAAGGAGACTCCATTCAGTTTTATTTTGCTGCATATATACACCCTTTTTCCTGCAGACCCAACAATGGTTTTCAATCCCAGTCTTCAGGATCCAGAATACTGCTGGTATTCTGTTCTACCAGCTAGTTAATTTCCTTTAATTGCATTCACTCTGCATCCCAGGTGTGATTCAGTCCCTCATTACATGGCTAGAATAAAAATCAGCAGGGCTCTGTGACTTCAGGGCTTGTAATAAACCTATCTTCTGCTTTTAAGTGAAAATGATTAGTAGAGAAATTTGTATTTTTTTTATATGTTCTGTAGTTGAACTGCCGGATGTGATTTTGACTTATTGTGTGTTTCTGGATGACGTAAGAATATAACAGGCTGTCTGGGCTTGGGATTGGAGGGATTGTGTTTGTGCGTGTGTGTGTGTGTGAGAGAGAGAGAAAATGTGCAGTTATTCCTGGCATAGGGACAGTCTGTGACTCAGAGATAATGGTTCTCTGTAGAGCGTGTGTGTGCATGCGTGTGTGTGTCCGTATGCCTATGAGTGACTATAGCTATATGCTGCTGATATGTGTGTGTCTGTGTGTGTTTCTGTGTGTGAAAGAAAGACTGCGAGCGGATGGTGCACACATGCTATTTGCTAGGGACCACTGTCGTACTATTCAATCAATACCCCAGCACACACACACACACACACACACACACACACCCCTCTGCACCCTAAGCACCCATGGGAGTTGCCTGCTTTCATTAAGTAGGCCTGCTGCTTCTTTCTGGTGTGGTTGGGGTGGGGGTGGGGTGTTGTAGAAAAGGAGAAAGGAGATGTGAGGGAGTTTTGTGAAAAACACAGGAAAGATGAGCAAGACAGATGAATTTATAAAGCTATGTCCAGTAGGTTTGTAAGGGTACACAAAAGTCACGGTTCAGTTCATACCCCAGTTAAGAAGCCACGGTTCAGTGTGAGTTCGGTACAGCCAAAAAACAACAAATGCATGAGGATATGTATCTTTTTTTTTAAATGTAAACTGTCAAAGACAGACAAAATCCTCTTGCTGGGGACTGGAGGGAGAATTTTGCCTACTGGCAATTTTGCTGAACTATTTTCATTATAAAAATAAACATTTCAAACACATCTGTTTTACACTGTACAAACACTGAACAAATACTTTCCCAAAAGGTAACAGGTCACAAGGCTATAAAACTTAAAATCATCTCTTATGATATGAAATTGAAAATACAAAATAAATTGAATAATACAAAATAAAACTTGTGCATTATGAGGAGTGTTGCAAAGAGGTCCATTATAGCTATAGTTAGGGGATTTTCACATAAGGTACCCGTGCCAACATCCGACTTGACCCCAGATTCCACTTTGTAGTATACGTATAGTTCATGTGTGTTCCGGTACGGTACACATCAGGTGTGAACACCAACTTAACAACATGGAAGTGGACTGCTATTTAAAGTATCTCAATTTAATACTAATGCCTCTATATCAGACAGCACTTGGAAGTCTGGAGGAAGGTGGAGAGCTTTGCACCTGACAGCAGCAGCTCCTCCTTCAGCCAGGAGCAGAACCTCTCCTTGTTGTGAAGACTGCGTGAAAGCTGAGCAGCATTGGAGAAGAAAGGGGGGTAAATGTACTCGGGCACGGTGTGAATCAATTGTACCTAATATGAAAACGCCCCGCAAAGATTCAAAGCACCTAAACATTCATCATTCCTGTGTGTGTTCATACTGTGTGTTAGCATGTTGGATGTGTTTCCATTCACATACCCTACAATGGTGGAGCAACAACTACTCACCATCCTTGTCTTATACACAACTCTTAGTTGCTATTTTAGCTGACTGGGAACCTGCAGGCGGGTCTTTCAGCTTTGGTGTTTTTTTTGCACTTGCTTGTTGTGTAAACCTCAGCACCTGTTGCTAACGGCATATGGCTAAATGTTTCTGCCCGGAACTTGCGTTTGAGTTTTTACATCATGTGCATTAATCTACATGTCGTACATACCGTGTATTCTCCATGCGGCTGCTGATGCGTGACCCCTGGACTGAGACGATTCCGTACGAATACACAAACCGTTACAACCCTAATGTCCAGCTAATGTAATGCGGAAACACCCAACAGTTGTACATGTAAAAATTGCATCAACATTAGCAGTCTCAGTTGGTTTTAAAAACTTTTCTGTACACGCTGGAGAAACACTGATGAACATTTTTCTGTTTCTGTTAGGTTGTGGATCATAAATGAACAATAATTTCTGTGCTGCCACACTGAAAGAAATCACTGGAATCGCTATTCTGTGCTTGCAAAGATCTCTGACAACATAATCATAAATCCAGGTTAATGAAAACAGCTGTATTGTGCTTTGCTTTAACATATAAAATGAGTGATAACAGACTGAGACAACAGCAAGTGGGCTTCTTAACGTTTCTGCCAACAAGGGCTCAAATGTGTTTGAGTGTCTTCCTTTTGGACAGGCTTCCTTCCCTCTGTCCACAACATGAGGCAGTTGTTTTCAGATTTACTCACTCTGAGAAGTGTTTTCACAGAGCTCATTTTTGGATGTAACAAATGTGTGGATGGAAGGGCAAATGGAGATGGGACAGATTGCAGATTTGTTGTCAGATTTAGCCAACCCAGTGTGTGCACCTGTGCTTTTGGTAGTGACTCATTGAGAATGTACTATTTTAGGCCTGCCTTTGTACTGAAAAACTTAGCGTCATGACTTCATGACATGATGCTAAAAACACAACACAAGCACACACACACACACACACACACACACATGCACACTGTGGCCTACCCAGCAGGCCTTTTGCAACAGTTTCAGAGTGGTAATGATCATAACAGCTACAGTATCTATTAGGATCTTACAGTGACAGTTACTCTTTTTAGGCCCCCCATCTGCTTCTCTCTGAGATCCATAAGAAGACACATAATTATCCTGTCCGTGTGTAGAGACCCATGTGCAAATAGAAACACCACCAACTGAGTTCGCCTCTCTCGTCTCTTTATCTCCCTCTCTTCTGACACCCATACTCTCTCTTTATCCCACTGCACTGTGACTGAGGCCTGAAGACCAAATAAAAGGATGAGTATACAAGAAAAAAACAAGCACTCAAAGAGAATGGGGTGAGAGATGAGGACAGAGGGGTGCAAGATGGAGAGGTTTCATCTGGCTCCTCCCTCTGTTGCTATGACAGCAGGTTGTGTTGGCATGCACTGGAATTGGCACTGCCCTCACCTCTGGCATCAGGGCACCCTGGGGAGTGTGTGTGTGTGTGTGTGTGTGTGTGTGTGTGTGTGTGTGTGTGTGTGTACGTGCGTGTGTACGTGCGTGTGTGTGTGCGTGTGTGAGCCCGTTGTTTGTGCGTGTACGCTTGCTTTCAAAGGCATGAAGGAGATGCTGTACTGAGACAACACATTCCAGTTTGAAGAGAGCATTTATCTTGGTTCCAATCCATACTTTGTGGAGTCTTTTTGTCCCAAAAATAAGAGATTTGAATTATTATAAGATGTTAACACTTTATACCAAATTCCTTTAAAAAAGAAGTGGGATTTTCTCTTCAGTAAAAGAACAATAAAGGCCCAATGTGTAGGATTTAGGGGGCAAGAATTGTTGTGCTTTTGTTACCTTAGATAAAGCCCTTTATATCCACGTAGGGAATGGGTCCTTGTTTACAGTGATCACCATATTGTACTGCCATGTTTCTACAGTAGCCCAGAATGGACAAGTGAAACACTGGTTCTAGATATGGCCATATGCGTTTTCGCCTTTTTGGTGTGTGCCACCGTAGTGGAATGTTGCACATGAATCTGCTTTAATCAGTGTTTTACCACTTGAAATCACTGGGCTGGTTTGTTTTGGAGAGGAGGAGACCTCTGCTGATAATTCGGCTCCAGGAAAAACCTCCTGAACATCTAGATCTTGAGAGTAAGCAGATGCTGGACTTGAGGCCCATCTGCAGTGAGCTGACAGCATCAAAGAAACACTGATTTGTAACAGTTTATTCTGTGTTATTACTGGTTTTAATTACCTAGTCAGGTTAAATTTTAATTAATTTATACTCAGTTTTAAATTGTGTGTTGCAACCCAACTACACCTCCAAGTGCTTCTCACCAAAAGGCATTTATAAATGTGTGAAGTTTGTATTTTTGCCATAACTGAAATGAGAATGACAGGAAAAGTGGAGGACTGAGTATCAGAAATTTTCTGTCCACTCCTGAAATTGAGGAATAAGAAAAACATATAAAACAACATTTTAAAACAAATGTGAAAAATAAACTTGGGTAGATCTAATGATTTGACCAAAATACTGGTCATGGCCTCGATCTTTGTCACTGAGTTAAGACATTAGATCAGACTGTTCTCGTTAGGGTTCGGTACCATTCAAACCTAGAATTCCTTACCAGCACCCACTGATACCGTAAAGTACAGTTGGGGATGACTATGGAATTTCTTTCCTAACTTTTGGTACTTTACTTTTTCTGTAATAACAAAGATTTAATTTTTGAGCGAGTTGCAGGAGCGACGTACTTGCCTAAAAAGCAGTTCTACTTCTCTGCTCCTTTCTAATGACACTTAGAGCTAATTGTCTGTCTGCTTGCGTGTGTTCTTATCCAGCAGTGACACTAGGCTATTACTAAATTAATATAGAAAAGTATATAGGCCAGAAACCGAAGGCGGCAAACTGGTGCTGCACTGCACGTAGTTTTGGCTCACTGGGAAGCTGCCGGAGCGGTAGACAGAGCTGCTGTGGAGCTCCATGGCTGGCTTCCAGGCTACAGGATGCTTTGCGACACTTTCGCCTCTTGCCGAAACCCAGCGAGCTCACCCAGATGCTCTCTCAGGTACCAGCATTCAGCACTGATGGATTTAACGTGAGTTGGTACACGTCAGTGCAGATGTAATTCAGTCGGTACCCTTAAAAGTACTGAGAATTCTAGTTCACATTCAATCAATTGTCAGCTGATGTGTAGCGTATTATGAACATAAAGCATGAAAAAAGTGGTGCTATTTTGTCCTGCATGACGTCATATACCAAAGACCACTTTATGTTTATTGTAGTGAAGCAACTGCAGCACATAATCTTGTCCTGTGCTTTGAAGTTACTCAAGTTGGTAGAGCAACATTCTGATCACATCTATGTGATATCTGGTTGAATTGTTGTCAGTCATACAACACAACTGCATTTTTACAGCATGCACATGTATGTTTGTATGTTTACGTATCAAGTTAGCATGCCTCTGGTCTGTGCGCATCTGTGTGCGTTTGCATGTGCATGCATACCTGTGCATGTTTGTGTGAGTGTTGTGCACAATTTGTGCATACATGTGGCATGTGTATGTGAGTGTGCACGTGTGTGTGCGTGTGTTTTGTCAGCCAAGGGGCCACTTTCTCTCCCTGGCCAGACGGTGCTCTCACCACTGGACAGATGGCCAACACCCTCCCTCTCTTCTTCACCATCCCTTCATCTATCCCTCCTTCTATCTCTCTATCACTGTCTTCCTCTCCTGCAGCCCCCCCCCCCAACACCCCATCACCTCAATCCCTCGTTCCCCACCTCCCAGCATCCCTCTCTCCCATCACACCTCTCCCATAATAAATCAGAGTGAGATGGAGACTGTGCACCTCACCCTAATCTGTCTCACAAACACACTTCATCTCTTCGACTTATTGACTAAGCTGCTGTTACTCTTTTGACTTTTGAAATGATCACACAGAAAACCAGTGGAACGCTTTGTGATTGCCCAGATATGCTGATGCTGAGCTGACACACCAGGTTTTTGGTTTCAGACTCTTTTTAATAAAAAACAGAATCATAAATCAGAAACAGAATCATATCGATGAAGTGCCAAGAATAGCACATCATCAAGAGAGAAATATATTTTCTGCTGCTTGCACACATAAAATGATGTTAAAAGCTCCTAATGGACAAAACTGAGTTAGAGCTTAATCTTTTTTGACCCATAACTGCTCTCAGTAAAGGAAGTCTATTTCATTTCATTAAAAGTAATGGAGCATATTGATTCTCTGTAATGGCCAGCAATTCAAAGTTAGTAAGGAGATTTAACTTTAGTGAGTTACCCGTTTATTAGACACACATACTGTACACAATCAACCCAGTGCAACAGCCCTGCAATGAATCCATTGGAAACCTTTTTTCTCAGTGTTTTTGAGATCCACTCTCTTTGTGGAGTGGTTGATTAAACTCTATGGCACTTCTTGGAGCTTTGATTGATGATCCTGTGTTATCAGCTTTCTTCATTGTTGTAGAATATTCACACTTTTTTAGCCTTTGTCTCTTTTTTTTCCCAGAATCATGTTCTCAATGTTCCTCAGCAGTCAAGCTACTTATATTAGCTGTGGTTGCACGGACAATATTTCTTCAGTCTAATTAAAATAATTCTAATTAGAGATTCCAACTTAACTGTTGACATTAAGGCTCAATAAAGTGAAATGATAAGATGTGTGCATTTACATGCCCTAAAGCTTTTGATTAGAATGTAATTTTCTTTTGACTTGCTCAAAGTGATTCTGCCTGCTGTGAAGAATATAATCTTCCAGAAATGTAACAGAAGAATTTTTTCTCTCCAACCTTATTGAGAAAATTAAATTTATGCCAAATCTCGAAGGAGAATAACTGGTTCCGCCTGTTAATACAAGTTAGTAGTAAGTAGCTTAAGTGTAACCCCAGGTTTTTTTTTTGTAGCTACAAATCACAGATGTCCCCTCAACACCTCATATGCAGACTATTGGTAGATGTTACAATTTACCAGTGTTTCCTAAACATATCATATGCAGGCTACTACTACCGGTAACAATGGATGATTGTTGTGTTCAGTGACTTCACATTGCAGCCTGTAGCAACAATCTATATAAGGATACTGCACTCACATCAGAACGTAGCAGTAGCAGAGGCTTAATGTATTCTGTATTTATGAATGATCAGAAAGAAGTGTTTACTTGGTTATTAGGCTGATTATATTTTCCTATTGAATTAATTATCAAAGGTTTCCACCGTTCTTTCTCAACCCAATTGAATGGACAAGTCTCTTCCAATTGAGTTGGTTATCTGAGACATTTTCACTTTGATTTTGGCTATTATTATGATTATAGTGGACTAGTATGATCCATACCTAATGTTGGATGTGAATTTCCTTCACTGTATCTGTAGCCATTTAAGTTCATTCAGCTTATTCCTGTGTTTCCCCCTATACCTTTCTTGGGCTTTTCAACTGTCTTTCCCTCAGACTTTGTTTTTATCCTTCCTTTCGTGCCTTGCAAAGACTTTATATTACTCTCTCCTCTCCTCTCTTCTCCTCTCCTCTCCTCTCCTCTCCTCTCCTCTCCTCCCCTCCCAAGCCAGTGTCTTCAGTGTCAGTCCTATTGGATCCTCAGCGTTTATAATGTGATAATAAGGTGTGAAAATGGAGACACAATGGAGCAGTGAGGATTGGGCCGACACAGCCTTCCACTGGTCCCCTCTCATACTCTGCTTGTCTGCTAACAGGACACACACGTTCACACACACTCCAGTCACATACTGGAGCGATGTTCCACACACTTAGTATAATTAAGTCGCTCATATCAGTCATAAAATATAGCAGGAAGAGAGACCAAGAAAATATGTCAGTGAGATCTTTGAATGTGCAGCTGATAACAACCAGCTTTTGAGCTCAAGTTATATGCATTGTATGTCCTCAGAAGTCCCCGCATCTGACAGAGAGGCAGAGCCCAAAGAAGGTCAGGGGGCAGGCGCAGAGGATGGAGAACAAGAGGAACACGATGAGCGCGATGACAGAGATCATGACGATGACCTAGATGACGAGTCCATCTTCACCTGTGACAACTGTCAACAGGACTTTGACTGTCTGGCTGAGCTCACTGAACACAGAACCAACCACTGCCCAGCTGGTAAGATTTTCATGTGGCTATTATGATTTACTGAATGTGTTCATTCTAACTGACCAGCCTCACAGCACTATTTCACACTACATATACGTATAATGTAGTAAAGCCACAGAAACAGAGCAGCAATGTCCAACATTATAATATGTCATAGGTACATATACACATCTGGAGTGCTGTATTTCCACAATGGACATGGTGTTGGTGGAAAGGTGTAGTGAGAAGCCTGAATATTTTGATTGAGATAGTTGACAAGAGACAAATAAAAGCACAAGGAAGAGGAAAAGCACAGAAAACCAAAAGAAGGAAAGGAAAATTCATCTGACAGTGTCTCCTGTAGTAGCTAGCAGTTCACAGCATTAAAGTTACAATTTTCTTAACAGTCAAATTTGTTTTTCCTTCACCCAAGGACAAAGTTTCTACAGTGCAGCTTTTCAGAAAACTAAACATGAGCACTTAAAAAAAAAAAAAAAATCAGTAGTCTTTCATCCATGCAGCTACCGTAATTATGAGGTAGAACTAAATCATTACTGTTATTACATAATCTTTACATGACTTTACCACTTAAAGGAACAGTGTGTGAAATTTAGGGAGATTTAGTGGCATATAGCAGCTAACTGCATATTGCAACCAGCTGAAACATCTCCTGATTAGAATTCCATCAGTGTTCATCGTTCAGGAGGTTTTTACCGGAGAGGTCTCCTCCTCTCCAAAACAAATGGATCTGGTGATTTACACAAAAAACACAAACAAATCGGTGTTTCTGTATTGCTTTTTAGGCATGTTGGAGATAGGCCATTACCCTTGCGCCTGCTGTGTGTTTTCACCTTTTGAATTTATATGTAGGCCTATATAATTGACCCGTTTACATTTTATCAAGGCTTAAAGCTATGCATATAAATGCAGGGCGGCTTTGAGGTACAGGCTGTCTGCCGATTTTGTACTCGACCTCTCAGTAAGATCCACCCCTCACTCCACAGCTCCAGCCTATCACCCAAATATGGCCACATTTGGTTCCAAAAAGCTGAGATGGCGAACTTAAGGCTTCAAAACGGGTGCCCACAAACCAATGAGTGACGTCACGGTAGCTACATCCATTGTGTCCACAGTCTATGGTTGTTGTAGCACATTGGCGATCTCCATTGACAAAGAACCTCTCCCTCTGTAGATTTAAACAGCACATTTTAAGATAATGAACAAACACTGATTAGTTAAAAGTTGCAGGGATGTGATAGGCCTCCAAACATCACCAATCTTGTAGGTTTCTGGATGACTCAGACTCTCCCCTGTTTCTCAATACCTATAGCTATTGGATTCAGTTATACCCATGTGTCCCACAGGGACAGACTTGCACACACACACACACACACACACACACACACACACACAAAAGCCGTTATTAGTACTGGTGTAATTAATGGAGGGGCTGAAAGGAACGCGGCAGGGGCATCTGGTTCCTACAGATTAATCCAAACGCTCGCTTAACAAGCCAACTCACACACACATACACATTCACACGTACACACACTTTCTTGCTTCTGCAAGGCAGTCTGCCTCTTAGCGTGTGAGAGTGTGTGTGTTTACTTTTGATAGGGGGATGAAGAAATAGGGAGAGGGGGGATAGAGGGCTTTGTTTAAACTGGTAAAGATAGTGTTTCCAGAGACTGTGTAATGTAGACGGTAAGACCCCTGCCTCAGCAACCTCTTATTCACCCGCTGGCTCGACACTCAATCCCACCAGCATCACTGGACTTTGGTCTTGCACACAGTCTTGAAGAGATGCTTGGAGATGCAGTATACATCTTAAACACTGGAGGATCCTGGTGGTCTATTATAACTGAAATTTACAGTAGTCAAACACGTGTAAATAATGTTAACACAAACAATGGGAATATTACAGAACTGCACTGCAAGAGAACTCTGAGCCTCGGTAGGAGTGTTTTACTCTTCTCTCAGACAGTGGTGATCCTAGACTCTGAGGGGGCCAGGCAAAGAAGCCCATTGAGGCCCTGACAGTTACACCTGCGGTTGTATGAATGACAGTCACAGGCAGCTAGCCGACTGTCCTAAGGAAAGGTATCCATCTATCTTACAGTAGCTAAAAGGGGCTCCACTCAGGGTTTTTTTGGGGCAGTGGCGGTGCACTGCATTAGTGCCATTATGGGAGGTTTATAGATGTCTTTGCAAAATGTGCCAATATGAGGGCCCGTTTTCTCTCTCTTTTTTTTTTCCAAACATTTGCCAGGGTTGTGCCCCTGCTTTCAGACATAAAGGTTTAGAACTGTTCAACCTTAGCCTTGTTAGCCCGAGCTATTATGGAGTCTTTTTAATCCTACTCTTATTCAATGTAAGCCATGATGTAACCTACCATACATGTAATCGCTTTCTTTTTTTCAAAATGGAAAACCTATTTATGCTTTTTAAAATGTTACATGCCTTTTTTTGTTCCCTTTCTCCCTGACACACACACACAGTCATTTACTTCTGCATGCCGTGTCACATTCAGACACACACACAGTACACACACAGAGAATCACACCGCCAAAAGCGCAGGGCTGCTGTCAGAGCGCGGGATGTGGCCTGTGATTTCAGCACAGGAGTCTGGGGAGGGCTACATGTTGCTGAGTGAGAAAGCAGAGGGAGGGAGGGAGGGTGAGGGGGAGCAGAAGAAAGAAATGAAATGAAATGATAAAACATGTTTTCCCCTGGAGAACGAGTGGTTGAGATTGCAGAGTAATCCCCCAGCTCGGCGGGATGTGTGTGCACTTGCATGCGGGGGTTTGTGTATGTTCCACTATGTGTTGGTGCTTGTTATTGTGTATACGGTTGTACATGTCTGATGTGTATGCCGGAGAGTGTATGTGTGTATGAAGTTCGTGGTGGGACCACAGCTTTCTGGTTATTATTGAGGAGAAGGCTAAATTAAAACACATGGACTAAAGAATCCTTTTAAGTTCTCTGGGAGAGACCCCGGGGAGCCAGTTTAGTAGGAGGGCATGGGACGCACACACACACACACAAAAAACACACAGCCTACTGGGGATAAACACATGCCACGCTGGATCTGCATGAGAGAGTTAATGTGTTCATGCATTTTGTAGTTTGGTGTATGTGTTTGTCCCTGAGCAGAAACATAACTCAGACATCAGCCATCTTGGTTGGGGGTGACAGGCGGGGGCCATCTTACCACAAGTAGCAAGCTATGATTTATTTTGACCAAAAACATAAAGAAGTTGAACCTAAACCACAATCATTCCTGGTCTGTCATCAACACAAAGCATTGCTGTGCCAATACTGATGTGAGCGAGTTCACGAGTCAGGAGAACTGGGCAACTTCATGCCAACCTCACACCTAATGACTTTTTAAGCAATTTCACCGTTGAAAATACATTTCCAGTGTCGAATCAAAGTCATGAGAGTTTTACCTCAGTTGGTGTATGCTGTCATGATCTTGATCGTTTCGTGTAAGATAGTCATAAAACGAAGTCAGTCTTTTTGGGGTCTTGACATTCTGACAACACCAAACATGTTTGATATTATTGTAAGGTTTTAGTGGGGCTAATACTGAAGTTCAATGACGTGAACATCGTCATCAACCAATAGGTACGCTCTTATCAGCACCAAACAGGAAGCAGCACACCAGGTAGACAGTAAACATGGAGGGGACTCCAGGGAAGTGCAAGAACATGAACAAGTCTCTGTTCTCCTGTACTGTGGAAAAGGAGGAGAAGCTGGTGGATGAAGAGTGAAAGGATGATTTTTGCTCCTGAGAGAAAGTTTAAGTGCATCACAGCAACATTTGCCAAACAGCAGAACATTTTACAAATCTGAGGTAGATTCAAAACCGTTGTAATCAAAATAATGTCAATAAATAAAACAATAAATAGACAAATAAATCTTAATTTCGGTTAAAACACTTTGTTATATACAGTTTAAAACATTTTGGAAGTGTTTTAGCTGAAAGTGTAAACACCACTAATTGACAAAACAAAAATCTCAGTTGTATCAGTACTTTCTGTACAAGTTTTACACCCACAGTGTGAAATTTCTGCTGTTTGTCAAACAAAACAGTAGAAGAAGATGTTGTGAAGTAACTTTTGGTCATTTATCGCCGATGAAGATCTCTCTGACATGACTGAGGCAGAAATCATGTTTACGAGGGAGGAAATGTATTAATTATAATTCACATAACTTTTAGTCATGTTATGTCATTTCATCTAATAAAATACCTGGTTAGTCAGTCACTTGCTAATTTACCTTTAGCATTAGATGAGTTGACTCCCCATACAGCTACTCTGGCTAACATTAGGTGGCAAATTCAGTCGTGGGGTAGCGCTGCACTGTTCTCCATGGTCAAAGCAATCATACTTAAAATAACTTTATGAGCATGTTGAATGTTGTAACGCTGCAAGGTTACGGAACGCATTAGTGGACAGTCTCGTCTTCTTCTTCTACAACCACTGCTATTTCTTCTTCTTCTTGTTCTTCTTCTTGTTCTTCTTCCACTGGTTAATGGCAGGTGGAAGCTGGTGTTTAAGGTGCATTACTGTCCCCCTCGACGGGTGTATGGGTGGTTTGATTATAGCAGGGATTTGTCAAACATTTATTATGTCCATATTAAGGAAATTTATAGCAACATAATTATTGTTATTGTTTTATCGCCCAGCCCTATAAACAAGAGTTAAATTTAGCGTGTATTTGATCCACCAACAAGCATTTGTTTAAGTGAGAATCTTATTTTTTTAAATGGTTTCCCCTCACATTCCTACGGTCTTCTCCAACTACAATAGTGCAGCTAACCAATGGAGGCTGGTAGCAAGTCAAGGCAACAAAAACCAAAATGTTAAGTTTGTACACAAAAAGAGGTTATCCTTCTGAATTATATTGATGCTGAATTGATGAAAATAGCATGACACTTCTTATTGTGAATTTCTAGAGTTATGTGGTAATGCGGACATGTAAGGAATTGTTTATATGTCATATTTCTTAAAGGAAATTTGGTGTAATATTAAAGGAGCAGGATGGTGAATAATCTCAAAAAGGAATCTAGTTCTAATGTCTAGATCTAGATCTTAAATCTAGATCTTACAGTGTGTGACTAACAACTCACAGTGGGCCTCATTCACAAACAGTGCGTACGCACAAATCTGTGCTTAAACTGTGCGTACGATCGTTTGACACACAAATCCGGGATTCATCAATATTTTCTTACCCGAATTTGTTCTTACTCTGCGAACAAATTTAGAACTGCCTCAGACCATGCGTACGCACAAATGAGGAAGACCGAACTGAATGCAAACGTACCTTTTAAGTACATGCAGAGTCTATAAAACCACATTCATGAAAAAGAGATTTAATTAACATTTTTTAAAATAATTAATTTACTAATATATTTGCCAAATGGATTAAATTACCGTGAAATTGACACACGTTCACCCTCATCATTGTGACAATTAAAATATTAACAATAACATGAACAGAAAAACTATCACTCCATCAGCGTGCAGATGATCTGTAATGCCGACTGCCATATCCTTAAGGCTGTGGCCCGCTGGCCAGGAGGCACCCACGACTCATTTATTTTGCAAAACAGTACAGTGGGAATGCGTTTGGAGGCAGGGGCTGTGAGAAGTGGATGGCTTATTGGTGAGCATCTTTTGTTCTAGTCTTTTATTTCAATTGTTTTAAGTTAGTATTTTCAGTAAGTCTCTATTCCCTTAATGTTAAAATGTTATATTGTTTGGGTGACCGGGCATATGGCCTTAAAACATGGCTGATGACACCATACACAAACCCTGAAACCCTTCAAGAGGTGCGCTATAATAACATACATGCCCACATACGCGCCGTAGAGCGCACTTTTGGCGTGCTTAAGGGCCGTTGGATGTGTTTGGATCAGATACGGCCGGTGGCAAATTACTTTATACCCCTGAGAAGGTGTGCAAGATCATCCTGGCATGCTGTGTCCTCCACAATCTTACAATGACCCATGGCATTCCTGTAAGACCCGGCGCCATCGCTTCTAACAAACTGTGAAATTTACTACTTTCACGTAACCGCTTCCTTCATTCATGAATCAACTCTAGGCAAGCGGTTTCCTTATATGGAGAAATGGGGGCGTGGTAGTATGCTGATTGCAGATCGCGGACACGCGCCTGTCAATTTAGAATGGTTCTGATTTACTAACATACGCACGGTGGTGAGAACAAAATTGGCCGGTACGCACGTGTCATGAATCCGACGGTGATTTTGCGCAAGTACTTATTTTTTGCGGAGAGTAAGAACATTTCTGCGCAGATATTAGTGAATGAGGCCCATTGTCTTTAAAAGAAGGTGTCAGAATTTAGTCCTCTCAAAGTGTTTATCAAAGTCATCTAGTGTATGGTAGGCATAACTCGCATTCACATAGAGAAACTAGCCGTGCTTGTTGAAGAGGACATTCATTTTTAGCTTTTCTATTTCTAAACTATTAAAACATTTTATGTAGAGTTGCAGTTTTGTGGACTTTACGTTGTGTTCAAGCACAGCTTTAAGATGAGGGAGATAAAAAAAAGGACATAAGGCAATTAGAGGCAACATAAGGTGTATACATCAGTCGGCTTCAGTTTTTTTAAAGGACTTGTCTGAGCATTTACTCTTTATGTAGGCGTAACAGATGATGTAATTTAGCCACATTAAGTAAATATCTAGTGTGAAAAAATACAAATAAGCACTTTAAGGATTTTATTTACTTTGACGAACATGTTTTAATCATAACTTCAGACAAAACTTTGATTTGTTCCAGGGAATTCAATGAAATCAAGTTGCATGTGAAGAAAATTGTTCTTTGTGACACAAGTGAGTGTTCATGCAGCACAACCTGCTGCAATTATACAGAATTTCCGCAACATGACATTTAGTGCCTATCTCTTACAGTTTCCTGTCGACATGTTGTCCACTGTCAGTGCAATCTGATGTACATCATGGTCCCAGGTGCTGGCTTAAGAACCATGTTAGTTAGCACCGAATTCTCTGCAGAAAAGGCGCTGGTATCTGTAATGTTAACTATACTGTTGTAGCAAATGGGTCCCAAGTTAGCAGCTAGCTGCGGCTATAACATTGAATGGGTCCCAGGTGCGAGAGTGAAGCACCAAGTAATTCAGTGCCACTCTAGCAGAAGGCCTATAAAGAGGCACCATTAATTTGAGTGGAAATTGGACAAACACACACGCACGCACACAATGGCACAGATCGATGACACATAAATGCGTGTACACCCACTTCAACACGCACATACCCACAGACGCCACACATCTGGTTAATGTAATGCCACATTAATGTGCATGAGCCTGACTGCTCAGCTGGTTGTGTGTGTGTGATAGAGATTGTGTTCTTCCATTTCAATACCATTGTTATTCCGTTCCACTGCAGCTTGAAGCCAGTGTGTCGGCTCTGCTTTTAAATTGTGGATAAGATAGTCTGTGTGTTTGAGTATGAGTATGTGTGTGTGTGTGAACTGATTTAACTGACACAGTAGTTCTTTTCTCTATACCCTGTAAGTATACATTGCTATATGTAGTGAAAGGTCCAGTGCGTAGGCTTTAGTTGACTATATTGGCAGAAATGGAATACAATATAATAAGTATGTTTTCTATAGTTTGTAATCACCTGGAAAAAAAGGATCACTGTGTTTTCGTTGACTTAGAATCAGCTGTTTATATCTACATAGGGAGCAGGTCCTTGTCTACAGAGATCACCATGTTGCATTGCCATGTTTCTACAGTAGTCCACGATGTACAAACCAAACACTGGCTCTAGATAATCCATTTGTGTTTTCACTTTGGCCAGTGCAGTTAGAAGTCCCTTTGCATTGAGAGCGTCAGAAAGGAAGAAACCTCTGGAGCAAAAAGAGCAAAAGGTGAGCAAACATTAGCGTATGCTTGGCCAGCGGCTCGTCTCCAACATGCCAAACAGCATCAGAGAAACACTGATTGTAACAACAAACTGCTTTATTTAGGGTTTTTACCCCTTTGAGTCACAAGGTCCATTTGTTTTGGAGAGGACGAGACCTCTGCAAATAATTCAGCTATTGGTAAAAACATCTGGATCAGAAATAAAGACCTCTGCGGATAATATGTCTCCCAGTAAATCCTACTGAACAGTGAACACTGAGGGATTCTAAGTGAGAGAAGTTTCAGCTGGTTGCAAACTGCAATATTCAGCTCTTGACACCAGTAATTCCCCCTAAATCTTACACCTTTAAGTAGCTAGCACACAAATGATTACCATTATTATATGAATACTCATGGTAGAATACTATGCCTTTATGCTGAATTTCTTTAATACATACTGTACCACAGTATTTTTTTAGAAGAACTGTAAACTGCAGAATCCATTGGAAGAGAGCCTCATCATTTTGTTTTATTCCACATGATTTGGAAGCTCTGGGCAACTTTACTTTCTTAGGTGTATGTATGTGTAATATCTATATGTGTGATGTGTTTCTACTACTTTTAGTACATGTGGGTCTGTAACCTGTGTGTGTGTACAGTGTGTGCGAGAGAGACAGAGTGAGAGTATGAGTCGGGGGAGTGTCGATGGGTCTCAGTAGGAGTCAGAATGTGGAGCAGAGGCTCCCTGAGGAGAGGAGGAGCAGAAAAAACCTCCTACAGATCAAATGGAGAACATTCTCTGGCCCTGCTCTGCCACATGAACACACACACACACACACGCACACAATCACACAATCACACAATCACACACAAACACATCCCATAAGGGAATCCCAAAAGCTATCTTATTGGCCACAGCATCCCAAGGTTGGGTCAATGTGATGTGCATCGAGCTTTAAACACACACAAGGTGTTGCAAAACTGCTATGGAGGCCCTATGTTTGTGCAGCGACTGCCCAATTAGTTTTGTCATATAGAAAAGCTGCCTGGCGCACACACACATGCACCCGCAGACACACGCACGTCAACAGCGTCCACACTCATGCTAGGTGTAAGTGAGAGGGAGACAAGAGGGTGAGAGGGCGAGAGATTGTTAAAGATGTCAGTAAAAAACACTTGAGAGGGAGAGGAAGTGATGAGAAGGTAGGCACCGAGTAAACGAGGGAGCTGTCAGTCAAGGCAGGGGGGCGGAAACTGCCGCTGTCAGTGACAAATAGCAAGTCATTAACCCAGCTAGTCGCTTCTTAGATGGTGAGATGGTGTGGGTGGAAAATGGTGCGTGTGTGTGTGCAAGGAGAGAGCCAGATACTGTGCATATACTTTCCGAAGGTATTTGTGAGGTCCCCGTTAATTGAGCACATACAGCTGCACTCTCGTCTATTCTCTTTCCTCTCTCAGTGGGGGAGAGGAGAGATTACCAGGGAGCCTGTCTAGCTGGCAGGGAGAGGGAGACGTAGAAGGAAATGAGGGAGGGAAAAAAGAAGAGTGGAAGGGAGTAACTTGGGACATTATGAAGATAGGTGAGGAGGAGGAGGAGGAGGAGGAGGGCATGAAAGTGGAGGTAAAACTTAAAATGTGCAGAGAGGAAGCGAGAAGACGGGAAAAGGGAAGAGGAGAAAAACATGGAACAGGGAGGAGAGCGCGTCTGTTAGTGCAGGGGCCCTTGGGTGACTGGTTTGCCTCCCGCGGGACATCTCCCCACTGCTAAGCTCTTACCGTCTGTCGCAACCCGCTGTCACACACACGCACACACACACACACACGCAGACACACACACACACACATACATGCAGAGAAACACCCTCTCGAGCACAGAGAAACTCACACACACACCACACACACCTCACTGCGTCTGTCGTCAGGATAGCAGCTGAGTCCTGTGAGGCCAAGACTCTTATTAAAACCACAGATCACTTTCTACAAGAGAGGGAGAGAAGGAGAGGTAGGAGGGGGTGTAATCTGAAACAAAATTACAGACAGCCTCCTGCACTCTGGCCTGCCACTGACTCTGTGTGTGTGCACGTGTGTGTGTTTCGAATTCGGAAGCTGTTGTTGATTGACAAAATAAATGTCATTCTCTTAGTCGTTTCCTTTATGGTCACTCTTATTTTCCCATTGGCTTTCATCCTCTCAGCTCTTGTCTTTTTCCCTCTCCCTCCCTCTTGCCCTCTTCATCACCATGTGCCCCTCTACCCTCCTTCTAGCCACCCCCCTCCTTCCTCCCCTCTGTGTCTCTGTACCCGGGGGTGGCCCGAAGATTCCTGTGCTAAGCCCTTGGCATACATACAAGTGCACAGCGCACACACAGACACAGCTGGCTGCCGCTCAGGTTTTCCAGGGAGAGAGCAGGAGCCCGGCACCAGAGGAGAGGGGGTTGGAGAGAGGAGAGCAGTAGAAGAAGAAGGAGGTGGGGGGGTGGGGCAACATGCAGTGAGGGAGAGGGAGAGATGGCAGGGAGGGGGTGAGACGGAGAAGGGTTGTTGTGAAGTCATTTTTCATCACAGGGTTCATTTTTCACTGCAGAGTTCTCCCACTCTCTACATCGCTCTATTTCTCTTTATCTGTCCTCTCCTCCTCCCGTTCCCCTCCCTTGATCCCGCTTTGTCTCTCTTTATCTTCCCTTTTTCCTCTTTTTTTTCCTGTCGTCCTTTCTCTCTCCCTCCTCTTCCCCACACCTCCCTCTCTCTCTTTCTCTCTCCCTCTTGCCTCAACTCTTCCCATCCTCTCTCTGTCTCTGTCTCTCTCTCTTTCAGCCTAGTTTCTCCTTTATGAAATATGGATGGGAGCAGTTTTGGGCGCGCTGAGAGGTTTGCAGTTGGAGGGAGGGAGGGATGGAACTTGGGAACTGGCAAAGGAAGGAGGGAGGGGAGAGACAGAAAGAGAGAGAGAGAGGGAGAGAGGGGAGAGGAGGGAGGGAGGGAGCTCGTGTCTCGGCAGACGTGCCTTGTGCATGCACCTAAACACCTCACTGAGCAATCTGTCAACATGTCAGCAACACATGTTTGGTAAAAAAGAGAGAGAGCGGTTGGAAGGAGAGAGGAGAGGGTGAAAAAAATCTCTCCTCTTCCAGTGGGAGTAATGGCTCCCACCAGGGCTCTGGAAATGCTTTGAATTCAGCAGATTTCTATTGCGGGGTCCTCCCCCGGGGGCGTCTTTTTACAATGCCTGCATCTCAGAAATTTGAGCCCGAGGACCCCTGGGGGCGTCCTTTCATAAT
This sequence comes from Epinephelus lanceolatus, assembly GCF_041903045.1. Taxonomy (NCBI): domain Eukaryota; kingdom Metazoa; phylum Chordata; class Actinopteri; order Perciformes; family Serranidae; genus Epinephelus; species Epinephelus lanceolatus. The sequence continues at coordinate 40,208,790 of NC_135738.1, forward strand.
GCCTGAAAATGTAGGGTTATATTGTGTGCTCTTCCCCATGGGGCTTTTATTAATACCTGTATTCACTGCCACTGGAAATTACACAGGCGGCGCTGCAGGGGCCCGCGCTCGCTCCAGGAAGGGAGAAAGACTCTGCAGGGACGTTTTCTCTCTTCTCCTCTCTCTTCTCTTCCCTTCGTTTTTTCCCTCTTTCCCTCCCTCCCTCCTCCATCCCCCTCCCTCCTCCTCCTACTTTGACTCTCTTCCCTTTTTTCTTACTTAATGCAAGAGTGAAAAAGAAGAATTTGCCAAAGGACACAAGAAGTGTGTTGTGTGTGTGTGTTGGCACCAGCTAACCCCCTTGTATTCAGCCCTACTTTGCTCAGAGGAAAAGAAACACTCGATTAAAAATGTAACTTCCCTCTTCCCCTCTTCTTTCTCTCTCATCTCTTCCTCTCTCTGTCCTTGTGTGCCTGTGTGTAGATCTTACAGAGAGTAAATATTTGTGAGTGTGTATTTGAGAGTGTATTTGTATGTGTGTGTGTGTGTGTGTGTGTGTGTGCGCGCACACGTAGACAGGAAAAGCCTAAATCTATAGTCCAGTACAATGTGGGATTTTGCGAGCTGGGTAAGGCAGACAGAGACTACTGCTTCTGTCTCCAAACATTCATTAGAATTCTTCAGCCAAAGGGTTTGCAGCTTCTTTCTGCATGTCAATGTGTTTGTGTGTGTATGTGTGTGTATGTGTGTGTGTGTGTGTGTGTGTGTGTGTGTGTGTTTATTGATCAAATATTTACACAGTCAGATTATAGAAATATACATTTACATATCTTTGAATAAATAAAAATGTGTTTGATCTCCTCAGTCAGACTGTTTAGGTTTCAGATTTAGAAGTTGCACCCTGACTGTCTCAGTCATTACTGGACACACTGCATTTTATCCCCAACAAGAAGACCCTGTAACTCTGCAGCTAATTAAACTTTAGATGCACTCCTGTTATGAAGCAAGTGATGCTTATTATAATTTTTGGGTTTAAAGAGTTTTTACAGAACTTTCCTCAAATATAGCTGAAATATATAATATAGCTGTTTTTTGTTTTGTTTTTTTAAAAAAAGATGTAAATATAGGCTTTTTTTAAAATACATATATTATAAGCTGAAATACAGAAAATCACCTAATCATTAAAGTAATTTATCAGGTAAAAAAATGCAACCTGTGCTTGTTACAAGCTTTTTAAAGGAAAACTTCACCCACAAAATGATCGTTTGCATATCAGTTACTCACCCCTAGTTACCGTGAATTCATGAAAAAAAACTTTGTTTTTCTCATATGCATCCACAGCGAATGAGGAACCCACAGAGGTGAACATTCTTCGTGAATTGAAGTAGTCAGAGTCCACATTAGAAGCCACAAAACTATATCAAAACATCCGTTAACTCTCACACAACTCTTGCAGTATATTCCAAGTCTCATTCATCCAGTCATATGCTCAGTACTTCCCAAACCCGTGCATTTTTGCTAAAACGTTACAATATAAAACACTTGCGCCTGCGTGCACAGGCACAATTTTGTGCTTGACACTGTTTGTACTGATGTGTTATAGCAAAACTGCATGTGATTGGGAAGTATTAACATATGACTAGATAACTTGGATTATCTTACACGCGTTGTGTGAAAATTAAATACATGTTTTAGTGTAGTTTTGCTGTTGAATGCGGACCCCAATTACTTCAGTTCATGAAGAATGCCTGTCTATTTATAAGTGAAGTATTTCTTAACGTATAAAGTGTTGCTCGTGTTTCTTTTTATGCACTAGCTAAATGAATAGTTTGTTGTTTATTATTTGTCACAGCATGCTATTATAATACACAATTTAGATTTCTGGTAAATTGTGATCAAAACAAAGCCTAGTGTAGATTATGTACCAATTAAAATAAGTTAGCTTTTCAGCCTGGAATTCATCAACTGAATCTTAAACATTACCACTTTTGTGAAGAGATGAAGCCCAGTGCTTTTTTTAAAAAATGAGGTCCTTAAAATGTTCTAGATGTCCAAAATGTCAGCATGCTTATTAAAGTTGTTTCTGCATAACATGCTCTTGATGTATCATGCTTTGATAGCCCTCTGACAGAATTTGACTTTAAACCATGTGCAAGACCTCGACGTAGACAGTTGCCTTTTGCATCCAGCAAACATGTCAACCAATCAGTACACAACAATCCGGCAAAAGAAATACCTTCAAGTTTTCATAATGCAGTGAGTGACACAACTTCACTGTTGTACTCTCATTTCCGATGGAGAATTGGGATACACGTATAGTCGCACCGACTAATTGCAGTATCACTTGCAGAAATATCCTGCGGTACCCTCCTTGAAATGTGACAGGATCTCATTGGCTTTTTTCAGACCCAGCACTGTTCCTCACCACCTTTTTAAATGCCAGGCATTTCTCACTCTGATCAACTTGTCAAACGATCTACCTCATGGAGTTCACAGGCATTTTCTTCCTCTGGGTGTTTATTTGAGCATCTTGTCACCAACATTGTCAGAGGCAACCTACTGGTTAATCTGTTGGATAAACAAACACACAGGTTGAGGGACCGCGATTAATGACGTCCCTCCAGAACGATTTTGGGGCATCAAGCTGCTTGATATGTTGACACAAGATATTGAAAATCATGAAATTAGGGGAATCTCATTTTACTAACTTCACTTAACTTGTGATTATATAAGAGGTAGTCTCTATATACAGACTCTACATTCAGTAAATGTAGAGTCTGTAGGCAAACCCTGGAGATCTTGCCTCCAGAAGAAGAGCAGAAGAGCCCTAGTTTCCGGTTTTAGGCTGTTTGTAGTCCACGTGATATTGACCAATCACGTTTGAGCCGGCTGCAGTTGTTGCCAGGTTAAACATCCGTGCGGTGAACTAACGAGGCGGAACATAATTGGCGTCACTGCAAACTCTGAATCCATCGCACTGGTTCAGCATATTTACTTATATATATGAACGGAAGTCGGAAACGGAAATTCGCCTCCTCCGCACAAATCAAACCGGAATGCCAAAAAATCGGGGGTCTGCCCCCAGAGGCTGTATCGCCGTCTGCTGGAAGTCAGACGCCGAATATAGCCGATAGGTTCCGAGAATGTATAAGAGGTGGTTTGGGTAGGTGTGTGTTTTTAAGTATATATCAGCTAGATTCTGTGTTGTGAATATGTTTTTATATGGATTTTAAAAAGAGGTTTTGGTCTAGAAACAGGGTTTTGTGTGACTCCACTGTGCAGCTATGTGGGTTACCCACTATATAGTGGGTTATTGCTGAAGGGTATTCAGTAGATCTATACAGTGACCACGGAAGAATTTACTTGCATTACACAAAAGTATGTTTAATTGATTTTCTTTTCCATTGCACAACACAGTCTTCTGGACCAAAACCCCATAACTGACTTTTTGGTTATGTTTAATCCCATATGGTGTCGGTTTGTATGTGTGTGTTTATGTTTGTTTATCTGTAAGTGTGTTCTAGTTTAGGGAATGAAGGTTAGTTGTATGTCAGTGTGTGTCTGAACACTCATGTACAGTGCCCTTGTTTATGTATCTATATATATTCTTGTGTGTGTGTGTGTGTGTGTGTGTGTTTTTATGTCTCTATCAGTGTGTGTTTGGACGGGTCAGGATAGAGTTGTCATGGGGCCTCTTCCATGTATGTGTGTGTGTGTATGGGATGTGGGGGGGTGCTGGATAATGAGGAACAGGCCATTCCCTTGGATTCCTGCACCCCTGCCAACAACCAGGATCCCCAGAACCTCTACCCCCCTTTCCTTTTCTTTTCTTTTTTCTCCCCCACTCCTGCTGACACCTGGGACTTTTTTCCTTTTTTCCCTCCTGTCTCTCCCTCTCTGCTTCTTCTTCCTCTCTTCCCAAGTGGAACGTGCGACCTCTCTCCATTTGATACACCTCCCCTCTTTCTCCCTTTTTGCCTTTTCTACCTCTCTTTCTCCATTTGTCCACTTCCTTCTTTCCCTCATCCTCATCCTCCTCTCACCCACTGGGACTCCTCTCCTCTCCTCTCCTCTCCTCTCCTCTCCTCTCCTCTCCTCTCCTCTCCTCTCCTCAATACAGACCACGATGTCTGCCTCCTTCTCCTCCCTCCCTCCTTGCTGTCCCTCCCTGCTGAGTTCTCAAACTCAAAACTGACCACATCCCTTCCTTTCACCCTCTGTCTCCCTTCCCCCATACCCTCCCTCCATTCTCTCCCCATCTTTCTCTGTTCCCTGTGGAGGTGGCCCCAAAGCTCTGATCCCTTCCTCCATGCCCCCAAACTCCCCCACTGTGCCCTCCCAAGACACACACACACACACACACACACACACACACCCTGTGGCGACTGGCCCCAAAGCAGCCCCTGTTTGTCTCCCTCCCTCTGTTTTTCCACTCTTTCTTTCTCCCTTTCCCCACCTCTGTCTCCCACACCCTGTTTGATGCTTTAGATTTGTTATGCACTTCACTTAAGCTGTTTTTCTCAAGTCTATATATTGAATAGAGCAATTTATTCCATTGTACATGTTTGCCCACTTAGGTGAATAACTCCTGTGTTCATTGTGACTTCCTGTATGTTACACATTTAATTGAATGAACCGCACAATGTGTAAATGTTTTTACACCGCATCCTTTTTGTTTATAGCAGATTATGTACAATCTACATCACAACCTAAAGTTGCAGTATAATTTTACTCAATCATCACTAAGGCTTGGACAGTATGGATTTTTTCTTACCGTGGTGAAAAAGCATTGTCTAACCACGGTTTGGCAGTTAACTGCCACCATCCCAAAACATTACAGTCTTGGTTTTTAATTGGACTTTACAGTGCCCCCGCTGTAGTGTTCTGTGTTTGTACATCATAAATGTTACTGTGTAATTCTCATATGAGCAGACGGGTTGAATGTACATTAGCAGGTCTGGGCTACATATTTCTGGTGTATAAGATGTCTGTATAGTCACTGTGCTGCATTTTAAGAAAGTATGATAACTTGGTCACATATCTCGCCTGCTTCCAGGCGCCGTCTACCTTGCCCTTCCTCTCCTTGCAGTTTTGTACTCATAAAACTGAGGTTACATCCAGTGACTACTGTTACCATTGGCAGAACGTTACAAGCGGAAACACTGGTCTGTTTTTGCAGGTTCAGTAATACCTGCTGTCTTGCGTTCGACACAGTTTCGAGTCCACTTGCTCACCCGAGCAGCTCCAGTGTGCATCTTTGCCATCTGTAGCACAGCAGCCTTCAGTGTTGACAACCTATTACTCATGAAGTGTAACCAGTTAGAAAGTATTATGGGCGGGAAGTTGAGCAAGAGTGGCTTCGGACAGAGCCAAAGTAGCACATGTCTTTACTAAATTTATTATGTTAGCTTAAACAAACAAACATCACCCTGCCAACTCAGTGAGGGATTTATGAATGAATGTTACCAAAGGGCTGGGGCAAAAGATGTAATGCTTTTAGTGCAGGCTCTCCTGGCACAATGCCAGTTTGCGCACACCTCTCCATCAAGTACAGGTGTTACGAATGCTACTATAGTATTAGTGCACAATATTTAATGGCACAGCTGTATGTTTTTCTTCATCTTCCTCCTCTTTTGTTGTTATTAATGACCCCAACCCTTTTCCTGCATTTCTTATCTTGATTTCAGGTTATAGTTCTGTAAAGCTTATGATGGCATGAATATAAATACATGATGGAAAACTGTAAAAATTCCACCTGCACACCTGCTTTATACCATCAGTGAGTACATTGAATTTACTGTTGCAACTTACAACATGCTAAGTTTAGTACAAAGATACACTCAGGTGTGCAGGCTCATGCGCACACATGCGTGCACACACACATACAACACACAGTTTCAGTCACAGACAGTGGTGGCAAAGGGCACTGTACCACAGGGAGAGGGCCCATAATAGTTTTAACCCAGCGCTCAGGTGTGACTCGCCTTTGTCCAGCCAAATGTCAGAGAAAAGCACAACTCCAGGGAGAGAGGGAGGGAAGAGGGAGGGTAGAGGGAAGGACGAAGCAGAGTGGAGAAGAGGATCAAGGGAGAGTGAGTCAGAGAGTGGAAATGCAGACAAGGGGAGTGAGATGCAGGGCAGACAGAGAGGGATTCATATATATGTACATGGACTTCAAAGAAAGAAATGCAGTGAGAGAGAAGGAGGAACACAGACTAAGACTGTCACTCAATAGATTGATCTGGCTGACCGACATTGTGGACATCTCAGGTCTCAGTTGAAAGCCGGATGTCTTTTTTCTCAGTACATTAGCTAACATAATGTATTTATATCTAAATGAATTACTGAATTTTTGTTAACTAACTGACTGGCTGATTGTTATGTCCAGTGAGTGAGCGGCTGTTTTTGCCAGCCTGTCTTTCTGGGCCCCTGGTTATGTGGGGGCTGGGAGCACTGCTCCGCTCTGCTCTGTTCTCTCCCCGCCTCAAGAGCTCCCTAGGGGGGCAGCAGGACCAACTCTGCCAGCCTCTCTCTCACACTCCCATTTACCCCCACCCCGTTGCTACACACACACACACACACACACACACACACACTGACGTCAGCTGCTCTGGGCCTTCTCCCCTGGGTGCTACCAGAACCCTTTGTTTCCCCCACCCTGTTCCATCTCTGCCTCCCTCCTCTCCATCTCTCCTTCCACCCCTCCTCACTCCTCTCCCTGTCCTTTGTCCCTAGAAATAGCTGTCCTGCTTACTGCCTGATTGGAATTCACTGCACTATGGGAAGTCACAGGGGGGGGCTATTGTCAAGTGTGTGTTTGTGTGTACACGTGTGTGTGTGTGTGTGTGTGTGAATGTGTTTTATTTTGTTAAATGGTCATGAGTGCTTGCATATTTCTTGTGCGAGTTTGGCTTGTGTAATCGTGTGTGTGTCAGTAAGACATTTGGTGGTGTACTGTGAATCAGTTTAGTTATAAACTCGAGGTTCATTGATAGAAGTGTGTGGCGTGATTTTAGAGATTTTTTTTAAAATATCCTACAAATGTACAAATGTACTGATTGCTTTGTCTATTAAAACGGGATTGATGGATGATATGAGGCCTAATGTACAACCACGATGACGACTACTTTACTATCAGGAAGTGATGTTCTTGACTACAGCTGCAACAATTAATCAATTGATTGATTAGTCCATTGAAAGAAAATAACTTAGAAACTATTTTGATCCTTGAATATTATTTTAGTTTTTAAGCAAGCAAAAAACGAAACATTTGTTTCATGCTTCTTAAATCTGAGAATTCGGTTCTTTTCTTTGTCCAACATGATAATAAACTGCATAGGTTTGGATTTTTGGACTGTTGGTCAAATAAAACATGGCATTTTATGACGTTACATTGAGCTCTGGGAAATACCACAACGTTTTTCATCATTAGATTTTTTTTTGTTTGTTTCTCTGTCATATATGTTGTACGTTGTTGATACATGTATACGTGGTGGCATGCATGTGTATGTGTACAGTATTTGTAAGTGAACATTTTGTATGTGGGTTTTTCTTCAATGTGTCTTCTGAGTGTTGGGGAATGCGTGTGTGTGTGTGTGTGTGTGTGTGTGTGTGTGTGTGTGTGTGTGTTCATGCATGCCTCTGCTCCCAGCATGAATCCTAGAATTGGGGTTAAGGAACAAGAGAATTCCTCCCTCGTATTCCCTCCTTTCCTCTCCTCCGGTCTCGCTCTCTCTCTCCCTCCGTCTTTGTCTCTCCCTCTCTCCCTCTCTCTCACCCGTGCAAGTGGGATGTCTTGAAATATTAACCAATCTGCTCTTCATTTTTCAAATATGATAGAAAACACACTGCTAAATAAGTCAGGAGCGAGGCCTGCCGGGGAACACAGCAAGACGGGGCACTCAAATAAACAACAAAAAAACACAAACAACAACAATGAAGAAAGGGAAAGATGGGGAAGGGGAAAAGGGGGGAGGAGGAGGAGGAGGAGGAGAGGAAACTCTTGTACTTGTATTAGCCAGCCTGGGTCGCCCCAGTGGCTGCTGCACCTGTCTATCCTCCATTCCTCTACTTGTCTGTTAGTCATGGTTTTTCATTTAGTAAATATTTTCTCTCTATCGCTCCACTTCTCTGTCATTTAGTCTCCTTTTTTCACTTTTTCCCCTTTCTCTACTCTGAGAGCATCTAGATTGGAATATTACTGTGTGTGTGTTGGGGTTTTAAAACAATGGGTGGGGGGGGCTCGGTGGCTGACTGAGGCTTTGCTTTACCTCTACAGTGCTGCTGGCTTGTGGCCGGAGGGAGCGCCCTGCTTGAGTAATGAACTCCCCCAGAAAAAGGCACAGCTACATGGGCCTGCCGCCATCCTGTGTTCCTCTCTTTCTGTTCCTGGGATAAAGTTGGGGCTGGGGCTGAGTTTGGTGGGGGAATGGGTGGTGTATAGAGGGCATTTGGGGGTTTTGGGTGGTAGGGTGCGTGGATATTTCTCCCCCTTGTTGGCTGCCAAGCCATGCGGCCTGCGAATGAGCAGATAAAATTGTGTGTGTGTGTATGTGTGTGAGTCAAGAACTGCTCACGCTCATGTACAGAGATTTGTATGCGCCTGCGTTGTGAGTGTACGTGGGTATTTGGTGTGTGTGTTAGGGAGTTTGTCCTCAGAGAATATTGTGTGTGGTGGGGGGTGCAGTGACAGCTGCAGAGGGGGGCCGGGGGGCTGACTGCTTGCTGGCTGATAAGGGGGGCTTCACATCAGAGACACGACGAGAAGACTAATAATTCTGCAATGCAACACTCTCACACACACACACACACACACACACACACACATACACATGCACAGAATCTCATAGAAGAGAGGCGGTGTGAGAAAAAGTTAAGGAAAGCTAGATAGGGCTGTGGGACACTCTGTAAGGAGATTTAGATGGTGTGTACGTGTGTGTTCATGGAAGTGGGGATTCACAGTGTTGAGAAAATAGAGATACTGAAAGATATGTGGATGAATGTATTTGTAATATATGTGGCTTTGTTGTCACTTAATTATATAAATGCTGTGTAAATTTTAAAGGACTGAAGTCCAAAACACACACTGCTCCCATTAGAACATCTGTAAAGCCCCATACTTAAAATATTAAGCTGTACGCTAGTGAAGGCAAAGTGCAACTCTACATTGCAACAGAATACACTACACTCCTATTTTCCAGTGACTTTTAAAGTCTTACCTCTACAACCTGCTGTATACTCTGATCGGCCATTATTTTCACATCAGATATTTTGACACTTCACAGCAGGATAAATGCAGGTGTAACTGATAACGCTAACGATGGCTTCTTACCTCCAGCATGCACAAAGAGATGTGAAACAATTAAATGTAATGCAGCTGTTATTAATAGTATTTAATTTAAATGAATTACACATGCACTTTAGCTGCTAGGACACGCCAAACGACTGCCTTGAAGACAGCCTGTATAAGCATCTGGATCTTAACAGTGCCTGCAGTTCCTCTGCACACCATGCCAGCATCAACTAATTAAAATACAGCTTCCCTCAAGAAAAAGACACTTTTTTTTCTTTACATTTTCAGGTTTTTTGAATATTTTGATAGACTCAGTCATACTGAAAAGAGCAGGTCAAAGCACCGCTCGGTAGCCTAACCTCAGCCCTGTACTGGACAGTGTCACAGTATACTGTACCAGCTCATCATCTATCAATAATGTCCCTCGTGCTTACTCAGCCTACTAGCCTCTCCTAACAGAGACTAAATCTGTCTCCGTTAAATCCATTCCAGTAGCATGATGTGTTTTTCTTCCTCTTTCCTGATGTAATAATAGCCCCCACCAGTCCTTAATTATTCATATTTTAGTAATACAATCCAAGTTAACGGTTCAAACATTAGTACATAATAAAACTCCCGAGGCTTCGCTTTTAATTTAATTCCTCCGTTTAAATTAATTTTGGGGCATGCTTGTGCTTTTAGCTTGCTCCTCCACAGAGGGGAGGGGGTTGGGAAAGAGATAGAGGAGAGATGGAGGGAAGGAGGGAGAGATGGAGGAATGAGGGCTTGCTCAGGGAGATGGATCTGCTGCAGGTGTAAGCACAGCCATACAGGTGTTTATGCATGGCGGGGGCATGGAATGATAGAGAGAAAGACAGGAAGGCAAAATAATGTAATGTACACATCTATTAATAGAACAATACTGTTATTGTCACGCATTATAAAGGATGTTTAGTCCAAAAGATGCTTCGGAATTTGCTGAGGGAGTTGGGATAAAGACCAAAGTTATTGTTCTGGTTTTGCATAATATATCTGACACATGTAAACATATATTTTCATAGGCCCTGATATTCCACGTATAGATGTATAAATTAGAAATCTGTATGGAGTTTTATTGCTTGACAGTACCTGAGCCAAAGATGGTCAGGCAGGACACAAGCAGGTGGACGCAGAGATAGATGGGGGGGGGGGGGACCAAAGGGGGGTGGTAGTAAGCAGGTGTGAAGACAGAGAGAGAGAGAGATTGTAGGAGGATGGAAGGATACATGGGACAGGGTGGAGGAACAAACAGAGGGGGTGAAAGAGAAAGAGATTAGCCATGCTGATGCTAGGGGGTCCCCTCTAAAGGCATGAAAGCACAATGAACCCCAGTCAGTCAAAGAGGCATTTCCATTTCTCTGCTCTCACCGCTCTATTAGACTGCTAGTGTCCTCTAACTGTGTGTGTGTGTGTGTGTGTGTGTGTGTGTGTCAGAAGTAAAGTTTGCCTGTGCTCATATGTTCTAACTTTGTGTTGCGTGTGTGCGTATGTTCAGCTGCATGTCCACAGCTATGTGTGTGTGTGTGTGTTTGAAGTCAGTGTGGTGCAGTGCAATACTTTGGGTCCCAGAGCAATCCGCTTTACTGCTGCGGAGACGAACCAGTCAGTGGTCTCCATTGATCTGCACCCCTCCACCACAGAGTCTCCCAACCCCATTGTGTGCGTGTGTCTGTGTGCCATTTTCTGTATATGTGCTCACATTCATGTTTTATACCGTGTGTGTGTGTGTTTTTATGACCTTTGCCTTATCGTTATTACATTTTTAAATTTTACTAAATGCATGTTAAGTAATCATGTTTGTGTGTGTGTGTGTGTCTGCTCTGTAAGGTGTTTGCATGCACTCGTGTTGTTTTGTCTGTAGCTGTAACCGTGTGTGTGTGTGTGTGTGTGTGTGTGTGTGTGTGTCTTTCTTTGTTTTTTGTTTTTTTTTCCTGTTGGGCAGTCACAGTGGGAAGACTCATTCCACAGCCATGCTTGGACTACCTATGCACATGCACACACACACACACACACACACACACACTCACATACACACATACATACACACAGAGTCACACATGGCTCAGCTTGGCGGATGTAGGTTGTAATTACGGGACCCCCTGGCCTCTCTCTCTCTGTCTTTCTCCTTCTCTGCCCTGCCGACCTCTCCCCCCTTTGATCTGTTTCATGTCACCAGCTCTCTCTCTCTCTCACACACACACACACACACACACACACACACACACACACATGCGCACACACTTTTTTTTCTTACCAAATCCACCTTTGTTTCTGTCTGTGCGACCCTCCCTGTGTGTGTCTGAGCGCTGCTCTTTGTTGCAGCCAGTGTGTGGTCTCATTCACACAGGAGCCTCTTTTCTGGACGGTTTGTTTTGAAACCTCTCCTTCTCCACTGTCACATCGAACTTGATACTTGGGGATTATTCCTTTTCTAACCGACCTTGTGTTGACATATGCATATGTCTCTTTCTTTGAAATGCATATGTCTCTGTGTCATTTTGATAAGTAAAAAAAGCTGCTTGTTGAGTGTGTGAAAGTGACAAACATTGAAATATAGCTGCTTCCAAGAGGACACACACACACACACACACACACACACATGGGCTCTCTGCTTTATTTCTGTCAACACATTTTCTTGTGTGTCTGTGAGCAAGTGAGAGTGAGGTGTACTTGATGAGACCCCAGAGCAGTACATTAAAATTACAGTGGATTTAGGTTGATTAATGTGTCAGTGTGTGTGACATTTCTGATACTTATCTACCCCACACTTGATTACTTTATATATCTATCCTGCCCTTGTTTCTTTCTTTTGTTTTTTTCCTTTTCTTTTGCCCCCTTTTCCTCCCTTTCATTCTCTCATTGTATCTCCTTCACCTCTGTGCCTTTTCCCTCCTTTTCCTTCCCTCTGTCTCCCTCTCTCTGTCCTTGACCCTCAGCTGGTTATATCGTCTTTCTCCGGGGAGTGAGAGGTTTAATACATGAGTAATTATTATATAGCACACACTCTGTCCAGGTGGCATGGAAGTGAGGAAGTGACTAACTTGTATTTCTATATGCCTGTGTAATTATATACAATATCAAGGATGCAATTTACACACAGCATATATACTGTACTATACAACTGTACATAAGGAGAGTGTTACAGTTAGAGCTTGTATATTTACAAAAGCATATACAGTTCATGTTGTTCTTTAATGCTGTCAGGCCTCTCATGAAGACCTTATGCAATCAATATGAGTGAGGTTAAATGTCTCTTGATGAAATGGACAGAAAAAACAGCTTTGAATTCTCTCTTAGTGCCAGAGGGAATGACAAGAAGTCTGAGAAAAGATGTATAAGCTACATATATTTTTTGATTAATTTACAGTATTTGACAGCTAAATGTACTTTTTCTTATCTTGACCAGCTCCCCTCTGGCAGAACGCTGCAGTCCATCAGGACCATTACCTCTTGCTCCAACACAAGTTTCTTACTGATTGCAGCTGGCTTCATCAACAAGGCCAAGGCCCCCCATAGATACTAACACTAACACAACAACATAGACGGCCACACAGACACATCTTTACACCCACAAGGCTCAACAATAAGGATTGCTTGATTGTCTGGGGCAAATAAAATGCCGCGATGAGCTGGTAAATTTAGCAACTCACTTGCTCAATCGGGCAGGTGGTGAAATAGAATTAGAGTGATACAGGAGTCATAAAACCTGGAAATGAGTTAGCATTTTGCCTCTCCTGATTCCCTCATCCTGAAGTCAATGGTTTTTTTTTTGAATGGGTTTTTGGTTAGATGCCTGTAATAAGGTCTGTGGTTAACACAAGCTTTTGATACTTTCATGTTTTGTTTTATGCTTTATAGCCGGCGACGTTAAGTCATGCGACCGTAGTGTAGTTTGTTTATAGCCTAATGTTAGTTTTTTACCTCTCCAGAAAACTTGTAGTGCACATTCTTGCTCTACTTCGTATTGTGAACCTCTGCACATTCCAAGGACAATTTGGATATTGGATATATTGTACACATTTCATATTTTTATTGTAATTTTATTCTGTCCTTTGTTAATGTCTCTTGATTTTTGCAATACTTCTTTTTTTTTTTAATTCAGTTCTATCTGACTTTGTTGATATTATGCACCAATACATCACAGCAATTTTCTTGTTTGTGAAAGATTAACGTGGCAATAAACTGGATTCTGATTCTCAAAATGTATGTTAATGTGGGTGATACTTAAAAACACTAAAATAGAGCAAGAAACGCTTCTAAAGTCAATGCAAAATTGAGGTCAAAATCGCAAAAAACTTAGAACTAAATCACCTCTGAATCAGGGCCTCAAGGCTGTCCTACAAAAAGGGATGATGTGTATTTCTTCACTGCATGTTGTCACACAAACACGCACACATACACACACTTGCTACAGCTAAGATCTGCACTGTTGATTTTATTGTGTGTGAATTAATCACAAGCAATAACACTTACACTTTTATCACATGAACACAAGTTTATGTGATAGAACAGAGATGGAAATTCATTTTGCATTCAGTCTGAACACACCTCCATGTCTTTGCCTCCTTATTTTTAGTTTAGCTGCCATTTGTTAGTGCTTGCATGCGTATGTTTATGCATATTACTTTCTGAATATAGTGCGTGTGTCTATCCCAGTGTGCATTCTCTCTCTCTCCACCTCTCTTGCCGTCTGTGCCTCTAATCCCTGAGTGTGTCACTAATGGCAGGTCCAGGTGTTCTGCTCTGCTCTGCTCCTCCCCTGGGGACCCCTGTTCAGAGTGTGTGTGTGCATGTGCATGTGTGCGTGTGCATGTATTGCATGTATTCCTCTCACGGGGGGTTTAGGAGCTGTGAGCAGGGGGCTGTCCAGGATCCCGTCCTCCAGAAGGGAAGGGAGGGAAGGGGAGCGGCGTGCAGGAGGTACCCGCCTCTCGCAGCTTGCTCTTGGGCTTCCCCTGGGCACAGGACCCCCCTCTACCGTTCTCCCTCGGGACTTCAGGAGCCACATTGCCTCTCTGTCTATCTCTCCCCTCATTTTACCTCTTACTCTCTCCCAGCCATTCTCTCTCTCCTCAAATCCATCTCTTGGCAGTTCATAAACCTGCACTGCTTTAGTTCTTTTGCTGTCAGAAAACAGTCTGTGTGGGTTTTTGGTGTATTTGTGCTACATATACAAAAATGGGTTTGTTTGTTTACCTGTGTATATGTGTGTGTAACAGTGTGTTTGTGTTTTGAAGAGCGAGCTCCAGCTGCCTACATCACTTATTTATAGGTCCCACGTACGCGTAGGTGAACGTGTGAGGACTTGTGTGTGTGAGTTTGCGTGTGAGTGATATTGTTGACACATCTGGAGATCAATCACATCCATTTGTAGTGGATGATGAACGCACACATAAAACTATATATGGTTCTCGTTAAGCACTAATTATCCATCATTATTCACAAGGTAGCAGTAATAATGCTTTAAAACATACCTCAGCTGTTATCATTCATTACTGTATGTCTATTATTACAGTTATGTGCTTACTTCTGTGGGTATTTCTGCAAACATCCAAGGGCCTCCTTATGTGCATGAGTGTGTGCATTTACGAGCAAGCGTGTCTGTGTGAAGATATGAGAAGTGAATCAAATGTGTGTGTGTGTGTGTATGTGTGTGTGTGTGTGTGACTCAGGTGAATGTGTTTCTAGGTTAGTGAGCGGTCTGTCAGCCCACCAAACCTCATTCTTATAAATAGATGATATAGCCGCCGGCATGCACACATAGGGACCACACCACTTTGTGTGTTTGTGTGTGCGTCTTCATGCAAGCTTGTGTGCATATGCAGTGTACTGAATGTGTGCGTTGGCATGGTGTTGTTGTTTACCTAACACTCTGCCTGACAGCTGGTTCTCATTTCTGAGCGAACAAACAGCAGACAAGATGGACAGAGAGCACGATGGAGGAGGGAGGAATTTCCTAAACAGGGAATAGAACCACTAACCCTCATGGTTAGTGCCTTGCTCTGTATTTTGACTGGAGCCAAAGAAGAGATGAAGTAAATAGTCAGAGGAAATCAGGGCACAGTGAGATAAAAGGCTTGTCAAGAAGGAATCTGAAAAGAGAGAGGATGAGAAAAAGAGGGAAGTGTGGTAAGAGGAAGCAGATGCCAGCCCTCCTCTGCCACATGGTGTATGTTTGTGTGTGAGAGAGACAGACTGTGTGTTGTTGTGAAGGTCTACTGTGTATTTGTGTCACTGTGGAAGCATGATGTGGTAAAAAATAAGAGAGTGATATTATTTTGGGTTTATTATTATTCTTTCAGTTGTTAATCTTCATATTACAATGATTATTAATTGACAATTTCAGTGGAAACCACTTATAGTGATCACGTATGTCTGGGACAAACTGATGGCTATAAGAGGAGGATTATTATAACCATTTTTTTCCTTTTTCTTTATATCTAATGCAGATACCATCTAATTGACATTTGTATAGTTATTACATGAATATAACGTAATGAAATGGACAGCTTTGCTCAAAGGGGCATTATGTGACCACAGGTGCTTTCCCCATGCACATTCATTTTCTGTCCTCATAGCAGCCATTACTGTTTCTTGTTGCATGAGTAGACTACACAGTGTAGCATGGTTCAGGTCCATGGGTTGCTTCTGCATCTCATTGGCTTGTTTTTGGCTGTTTT
The DNA here is from genome assembly GCF_041903045.1 of Epinephelus lanceolatus. Taxonomy (NCBI): domain Eukaryota; kingdom Metazoa; phylum Chordata; class Actinopteri; order Perciformes; family Serranidae; genus Epinephelus; species Epinephelus lanceolatus. The sequence continues at coordinate 40,224,759 of NC_135738.1, forward strand.
TCATAAGCTCAAGCAGGCTATGTTTTTTTCATTGAGAGAAAAAGACTTTCTTTTTCCTGTCATTATTTAGATGTGCATGAAGCACCAGCCTCAGGTAGCCACCTGGAAGCAGACAGGTACTATAGTTTTAACTTATTTTTTTCCATGTGTTGTTATGAATGAAAAACCCCAAATTAACACTGTAAGCGTGTTGATAACTATGATCATTTATAACCAAATTATTATTAAGAGCATGTCTATAGAAAAATGATTCTGTCCCAAGCTTTTTGACTCATGTAAGCAGTTGATCACTTTAACCTTGAGCACTATAAGCAGTTTCCACTGGATTTTCACAATCAGTTGAAACTTACAAGTATTTGCTCAATTAATGGATTAATTGCTTTGTCACGTTTTTTTTTTTGTTTGTTTTTTTTGCTCGAAAATTGACTTTACTCAATTCTGTTGTCTATAAGATTTCAGAAAATGTGAGAAATGACCATTACAATTTCCTATTGAAAAATGACGATTAAATAGTTATCAAAGCAGTTGCTGATTAATTTAATGTTATTAATTAATTTGACTAAGTTTTTCAACTCTCCCTCATACAGCATCTTTAAAAGCTCCCCAGATTTGCCAATTTTTATTGGTTTCCTTTTTTCTTTCTCTTCTTTTACAACCTTGACAACACAGATGTTAAAAATACTGCCTTTGTTCTTATCTGAAAAATGAATTTGGAAATGCCCAATTACATTAAAAAAAAGTGCAATAGTGATGTTAGAGTTTAAATAAAAAGTTTTCCCCCTTTTTTCCATTAAGTTTGTGTATGAATTTTTTGTTGTATGTATGTATGTATTTTAAAGCCGTCTAAGTCAAAGTTAAAAAACTTAATAAGCTTGGCTGTTTCTAATAGTTTTGTTTCCATCTAGGGGTGCATGATAATATTGGTCAGTCATCTGTATCGGCCAATATTGTCTTTAAAATGATCTGAATCGGCCAATGTACTTTTTCTTAATTTGCACAACACATGAATATTACGTACATTGAAAAAGAATAGTACTTCATGTCTCCATCTGCTGATAGGCCATCATGATCCCATGAGTATGCATGCATAATGTTAATTCCACTACAGAAGAGACTTGATGATCACTAAAATTAGGTGGGGAAAAAAGTGGATATATCAATCAGTCATTGGCCAAATGAGTTGTTGCATATCGGCATATCAGACATTGTCAAAAAATCCAATATTTTGCATCCCTATTTCAGACTATTTTACTCTGTCACACAGCCTGAAGTTTCAGATAAACTTCTGTTTCACTTTATTCATTCTGTAACGCGCACTGACCTTGTCTTTGAACGTTGCGCTGTTTCCTGTATGTACTATGTGTGTGTGTGTATATGTGTGTGTGTGTTGTGTTTGTATACAGTATATTCTGCTGTGTGGTCGGGACAAACTTGTCATCTGCCAGCTCACTGTCCACCCGCCCCCATCCTTAGCCCCCTGCCCCTAACCTTCTGCCCTCAAACACACTCACACTCACACACAAACACACACTGCCCATATGGAGCAGTTGGCGCCCAAAAGCGTCCAAAGCAGCCGGACCCATTCCCAGGGCAGAAGGTGAGGGTCCCCACAGCCTGCTTAGAGTGTGCGTGAATGCATGTGTGTGTGTCCGTCCATCGTGTCCTCAAGGGCTCAAGCCCCGGACAGACTGCCGTATCGTCCTTTCTGTCTGTCCTCGCTGTGGCGCGTATGTGTATGATTGTGTGTGTGTTTGTCCCAACAGACTGCATCCCATGTGTGCTGCAAGGACAGCAGCAGAGGACTGTGGGTCCTCCAAGCTCAGGCCAGGGTTGCAGCCGTGAGCATGTGTGTGAACCGCTGCACCCAGTTAACATGAGACCATGTTGTAGACTTTTGTGTGTGTGTGTGTGTGTGTGTGTGTGTGTGTGTGTGTGTGTGTGTGTGTGTGTGTATGTACTCATGAGATCATAATGTCCCAACAAAAACCAAAAATATCAAAGTGGTCACTTTGAGGGTTATCAAAATTTGGACATGTCTCTGTGGTCTTGGTTTCCATGCCAACTCACATGGTAATACAGCAAGGTAGGGATCTTTCTTGTAGTTTCTTGCCTAGCTAAACCGTGCACCATGTAGAGTATTTTTTGAAAAACCCTGTAGATGATTGTTGCATAGGTGCAAAGCTAATGAGTGGGTCATTACTTGGATTATAGTCACTGTCATTGTTTTGTTGACTTTACACCTCATACATTACACCAAACTGAAGTAGTAAGCAGCCTTTGGATACTCAGTTATTTGTGCAGTCCAACCTCTTAACAAGCAAAAAACAAAACAAAACATGAATCATGCAATTTAGTACAGAAATGTAACTTTAGATTTAGGCTACTGTCCAGCTAAATGATTTTCAGCATGAATCCAAAGGGATGCAGCAGCTATTTTTTGAACCTGCAGGATGTTCTCTACAAAAATAAAGTCTGAGCTCGAGAAATGACAACAAATAAGCGTGTGGTACGCCTGTTTTCCATCAAACTTAACTCAGTATTGGATAGTGAATTATACTCTAATTGTGTTTGTGAGAATGAAAAAATAAGAGTGAGTGTGTGCTGGGCTGCCCAGAGAGAGCCAAGGGTGGAAGTTGTTTTTCTGCCCCCTATGGTGAGTCTGGGGCTGTGTGTGTGTGTGTGCACGCCTGGGGCAGCCTGGGGCCATCGGAGGGGGCCTGGGGAGCCATGGAAGGAGGGATGAAGTGAGAGTGGGATGGAGGGATAGGAGGTCAGCGGGGGTCTCGCTGGGAAAGGTGCAGGTCTGGGCCAATGGCCAAACAGAAAGGTGGAAAGGAGAGTGAGATGGTCGAATTAGGGGTGGGGGTTGAAGGAAGGCAGCAGAGAGGCGGGGAGAGAAAGGCAGGCCGATAGGAGGATTAAAATTTGAGCATGTAGACAGCTAAACCCAAGGTGAACACATTAATATAACAAAAAGCAGTTTTTCATGACAGACCTACATGTCTTCGGTAAAGTCAGGTCATTTGGGACGCTAGGTGAAATGGGCCAATTAATGTTTACATCTTTTGCTTTTTTAATGTTAGCAGCCAGTCACCAAACATGTTATTGCATTCTTACTATAAATGTGCTTTACATGAAACAATCACTTTGATTGGTCTGAGATAACTAGGATGGGCAGAGCAGAGACTCAGAAACTCAGTAGTCCCAGAACTTGCGAGGTGAACCATGTGCCAAGTGCCACTGCAGCTAAAACAATAAGGGTATAACAACAAAAATGGTTGTAGGATGTAGTGTTTTACTTTTTGACTTATAGTACACTTTATTTTTTATTGGAATGGGTTTTCATTCATTCAAGTAAAATTAGATATTTTTCTGAAGTGAACCAGCATGTCTTAGAATCATGTAGTAGTCCAGAATTAGCCATAATTCCCATTTTACCTGAACATGTTGTTGGAGTGAGTTAGGGGTTCTTAATGTGTTTGAATGTCCAGAGTTTCCAAAACATTTTACAACATATTTTCTTTATAGAAATGTATCAGGGATACATTACAAGTTCTAAAAGTAACATGCAAGTAGGGTTGCAGTGATGTAGCAGGTGAAGGTAGGCTTTACCGTGATATAAAAGTTGACGGTTATCATACAGTGTACATTTGCTTATCTACAATATTGGGGGAACGAAATGCAATTGGATGGAGAATCTCTCCTTTATTTTAGTTATTTTCAAAGGGGAGACTTTTTTCACATACTTAGATAAACAAAATAGTTTCAACTTTCAGTTCTAGTAATAAAACATTTGTTCAACCAAAAATAACCCTTCATTTTCATTCCGTTAAGAGTCATTCTGATTGATAATATAAATTCAGCAATACCGAGATACTATGAAACCGCAATATTTTCTGAGATGGTCATCGAAATCTTGAAAATCTCGTACCGTTGTAATCCTACACTCAAGGTAGTCTTGAGAACTTCAGGTGGTTTTCTTGGTAATCCACCTGAAAAGTGTCCCAAATTACCTGACTTCACCGTACAATGAGCTCTTGATATTTGGAGTAACAGCCCTGTTAGCATCAACATTTTTTGTGTAAACCTTAAAAAAAGACAATCTTTGATTATTCTGAATAAAATTAAATTTAGGATGAAAGGTATGCTAAAACCTTTGATATTTCCTTTGATATGAGGGTATTTAAACATTCAAGTCTTTGGTTCAAATACATATTTTCTCTTTGAATATTTGTCATGTTAAAGGAATTTTTACTTTATTCTGGCAGTTAATTGCTTGTTTAACTTCGCAGATCACTTTGCGTATTATTCATTTATAATGTTAACTCTGATTTTTTTTGCATGTGAATGTAGGTAGTAGGCAGTTTTAGCACTTGTAGTAGCAGCACTGGGAGCCAAAACCTTTTTGCTGCAACCAGCTGAGCTCCTTTGATTCGAACATCAAAGCAACAGAAAAGAGAGAAGGCACGACATACATGGATTATGTTTCCATTTCAGGCATTTAGCAGACGCTGTTATCCAGAGCGAACTAATTGAACTAATGTTCTTGAGCACTGGTTCCATGTCAGCCCATGGAGTCATTTACCTCACTGGTTTGTGGAGTTTTACAACCTCATGGACAAACCCGGCAGACATTCTGACATACTATTCAATATTTCAAATATTCCTACTCATTTCTATTCTTGCATTTTGGAATGGTTGATATAGTTAGTAATTATTACATCTGCAGATCACAATAGTGTCTAAAGTTTCTTTTACTAAGAGTTCCATCTTATAAACTCTGCAGCTTTGATGTATTTTCCCTCTGTGTGACAGTCATGACAAAGCAACTGAGTTTAGATAGGGGGGAAGTAGACGGGGGAGGCAGAAACATGAAGAGAGATTGATCAGCGTGTGTGTCTCTTCATTAGAGTGTTTCACCAAGGCTGCGTCCTCCACACGTTGCCACACTGTCTGGCCTATTAGAGAGACACACGGGGCGTGTGCGTGTTGTTTGCATGTGCGTGTTTGTGTGCGTCTGTCGTTTCAGGTAGACTCAGGCGGTCCGTTTAGTTCCTTTCTGGTCTCTTCCATTTCTTATTACAGACCCCTGGTTTCTCCTCTCCTCTCCTCTCCTCTCCTCCTCTTTCTTGTCTCCCCTTTCATACTGCCATCTCTTCCCTCTCCTCTGGAGTTCAGAGTCTGTCCATCTGGAACGTCTCCCCCCTCCTCTCTCCCTCGGTCCCGTCCAGGCCGAGACACAGGGGTGAAGGCCAACACCAGTAGGGGAGAGACTGTCGGGGAGATGGAGGGACGGAGGGAGAGATGTCAGCGCTATAATGAGTAACAACATGAAAGCTGACGGAGGGAGGGAGCGAGGGAGGGAGGTGGTGGAAGAGAGATGAAGACAGAAGAGTAGAGGGACTGCTGGGGACAGAGGGAGGGATGAAGGATGGAGGGAATGGATGGGAAAGGAGAGGACTGCAGAGTGAGAGATAAAGCGGCAGCGGAGCGGTTGGGGCCCTGTGGTCCTCCACTCCGCTCCTCTCGTTCGTTTTCATTCGCCAGAGAAGAACAGAAAGGAGGAGGAGGAGACGGGGGTAGGAACAGCGTGTGTCGGCGTCCGCCTGCTCCTGCCTGTTCCTCTTTTTTTTCCCAACTACTTTTTCTCCCTCTTTTTTCTCTCCAATCCCCCTCCCTCAACCATCCATCCTCCTCATCTTCTCTCGAGGATTCTTCTCTAATTTAACTTTTCATTGAAATTTTCTCCGCTCCCCCCTCCCCATCCTCCAGTTTCTCCCAGTTTGCCATTCGGCCTTGTCTTGCCAGGTCCCCTCGCGGCCGACTGACAAAGGCGCCGTTAAAAAGCCGTGTGATCCTCCATTTTAGCGCCAGCCACGCTAGTCAGAGGATTAGGGCTCTTTAATGACGCTAATCTCTCCTCCCCTTCTTTTTCAACACCCCTCCATCCCCCCTCAAAAAGTGATTTCTCCCTCTTGCTCTGGCTGAATCTTTCTTGTTCAATCTCTCCGTTTCCCTGTGTCTCTTTCTCCCACTTTCCCAGCTCATAAACTTTACCATCAGACTGACTCATACTAGTGTAGCTATGATGGTCCACATGTGTCCAGACCAGCACTGTGAAGAAACACTTTCACTATTTTTTCAAGGGTTCATTTACTCCCTCTTCTTCTCTACTTTACTTTATCTAACATGTCTTTAAGATTCAGTTTTGTTGTTTGTTTTTTGTTGAACAACGACTGACCATTTTGAGTATTTCTTTGTGTTTGGTGTTTGACTGAACGCTCTCTCTTCTTGGTTATTCTTGATTGTACGATATCTGTTTGGGACAGTGTCACTCATCTTTTTTCAGGCTACACTAAAAGATTTGGACCCTGATGAGTCGGCAGGAGGGGGTGTCTGGATTTGCGTTTTATGGACACACTGTATTTTAACACCAGCCTCGCTACATGCAGATGCTACATTTATTTATTCTATTGATGTCACCAACATGAAGAGTAATAAGACTTGGTGTACAATACGTACTTGATCCATTCTGCGGTCTTAAAACACTAGGTCAAATGACCAATATTTCGATTTTTTTTATAATGATGTGCTCATTTAAACTGTGGTAGCAATGGCAGCGAATCAGGACACAATGTATGTTGGCAACATTTACAGTGGTTGCTTTACATTTATAACTTGTACAACATGTTTAAAAAGCAGCAAGTTGTGTAAATTAAGGCTGCATCTATAGATTGTTTTTTTTTAAATATTTGGCTTTTTTTTTTAACGGGAGACATTTTAAGATTTCACAGTGGGAAGCATAGGTGTAAATAATGATATGAATGCCGGCTGAATTCCATTCTAAAACAGTCAAAAGTGTTGGTTTTTCTGACCAACAGTCCAAAACTCAAGGATATTCAATTTACAGGAAAAAATGGATCCAGTTTACAGAAAATGTTTGTCTTTTTTCTTTGAATATGACCGAAACGATACATTGATTATCAAAATTGTTGACGATTAACTTTCAGTTGAACGATTTGTAATGGATAACTGATGCATTGGCAAGTCCTTTCAGCACTGTATTAAATTCAGTTCAGCTGTTTATTGATGATAGCCAAAAAATCAGGATATCCTTTGAATATTTCAGATCATTGCACAGATTTAAAGCTGTCCTCCCTCTCGTCTGTCTGGTGTAATGTCCCAAATGATACTGACTTGGTTTTGATGAAACTTGATAAAAGTGACCTCCAAGCTTGTTTACTTGTTTCTGATTGGTCTAAAGAGGGACAGCCTCATTCCTGGGGCGTAACATGTTAGAGTATAATTTCATTACAAAATTCCATCATGTGCAAATAGGCACACCTAAATGCATCATGTTTTTAAGTCAGGACCACTGAGGAGCGACACTGTTTTTACACTCTTCATCTAAGAACGAGTGTTTATTTGAGAAAGAAACTCTGATCATACATGTCATGAAACTGAATTAATCTGATATTGTCAGAGTTTTGATAATGACAAAGTTCCATTCAATTTAATAAAAAGTTATTTGACTTTGGGCAAGTACAAACAGACAGAAAACAAACATGGTAAGACACTGATAAGCAGTTTAAGATTATGTGGCGCTGATGGTGCACTTGCTTTAAAAAATATAAAGTTAATACCGATAAATTAACAATAAATTATCAACATCTTTCAAAATATGTCAAAATTCAGCAAAATTATGCTTCTCCCAGTTTTTCTGTATCCTCTCGTCATCTCATCTCATTGTCTCTCATTTGTCCTGTTTTATGTTTCTCCTGAGTACTCATTTTTAATCACTGTGTGCAGTGCTCTAGGATGACATATTGTTTGTTTTTCTCCTTTCACCCTGTCAATACTTCCATGCACTCCTTCATCCTCCTTCCTTCCCTCTTTCATGCTCTCAGCTTTTTTTGGTCTCCCCCTGCCCCATCTGTCTCCCTCCCTCACTCACTCTCCCACCCGCCCTGTCTCTCTCTCGCCTTGCTGTTAGGGTTCATGTTGATATCTTTATTCCTTATGTTTTCTTAAGCCTTTTTTTTCCTTCTAGCTTCTAGTCAAATTTATAAGTCATGCTTTTACAATTTTTTTTAACCCAGACCCCCCTGCAGAGTTCTATTTGCTCATCGCAGTGCCTACATTTTCTCGGCGATCGATTCATCACAAGAATCCGTTTTCCACCCCCTCTCTGCAAGGCGTAATACACAGCAGACTAGACACACACACACGGGACACACACAAGATTGTGGTAGCAGTAGGTTGAGGTAAAATGGTGTGTGCTTTGGAGAGGTTTCTAAAATTATCAGTAGAAACTTCTCCTCTGCACATGTGTCTGTGCTTGTGTGTCAGAGCGTTTGCGTTTGCAGAAATATTGGCCTTATGATGAATATTGGCACAAATCATGTCAGACTTTTTCTTCCAATCTCTCCGTCCTATCACTCTAGTTTCCTTATTTTCTCTCTTTGATTTGTTGCTGGCCTAGTTGATATAGCTATCAGATAAAAGCAAAGAAAACACCCCTCCCCTCTCTCTCTCTTTCTCTCTCTCTCTCTCTCTCTCTCTCTTCATCTGCTCTCTTCTTTACATTTTTCAGGCAAATGCTAAATAGCTTTACTGTGCTGCTTCACAGGGCGCACAAAGACGAACAGAACAATATCAAGCATTATTCAGCCCCCCCTTTTGTCGCCTCGAATCCATTCTGAAGTGTCTATTAAAGGAGTCGTGGCCTTTTTGTCGCCTCTGTTCCAGACTACACAGGAGGGGGAAAAAAAGAAGAAGAGAGAGAGAGGGAAAAAAGGAAAAGCGCAATGCATAATCTCCTATGTATGACAGATAAAGGGAGAGAATATCGCCATCTTTCCGCTCTGCTCTCCACATCTCCTAATCGCTTTTCCGACGTTTCAATCTGCCAAGGCCCTAATGAAAATATGATGAGGCGGATCTATGGTCCTCAGGGACGGATGGAGGGATGGGAGGGGAGGGGAGGTGAGGGGAGGGATGGAACGAGGGATGGCTGCAGAGGGAGGATGAAGGGAGAGAAAATACACTCTGTCCTTATTTCTGGGCTCCGTCGGGGATACATAGTTCTTGGAGCTTTCTATTTAGATGTTGCTGCTGCCGGAGTGTGTCTCTCTCTTCTGTTTCATTCTCTCTCTTTATCTCTGCCATCCTCATTTTCCTTCTGTATGTGTGTGTGTGTGTGTGTCTGTGTGTGTAACCAGGATAAATGTGTTTATTTTTTTTGTTTATACCCTCTTTTTCTCATTTGAACTCCCACCGGCTGCCTCTACCGCCTTCTGCCTTCCAAGAAAGATGTAACTTCTTCTTAATCATTCTAATGCTCCTTGTTTTACCCCCACTTTTTTCTGTCTGTGCTCGCCTGTCTCACTTTTTTTTTTTTTTTCTGTAAATCCTGCAGCTGCGTACAAAATCTGTGTATATTTGAGTTTTCTGCCCGCAGATGAATCAAAGGCATTTTTTAAAAATGTTCGGTTTCTGTTTCCGTTTCTGTCAGATGGTGACGATGACCCAGCAGGGCTGTCCTGGGTGCCTTCCTCGCCCTCCAGTAAAGACGTGGCATCGCCCTCGCAGATGCCCGATGGCTGCTGTGACCTCGGTATGGCCACCGGCGGCGAGGAGGAAGGTGGCGCTGGTCTGCCGTACCCCTGCCAGTTCTGTGACAAGTCCTTCAGGTATAAAACTCACTGGTTTGCTTCCCCAAGATGCCGCAGGTTCCATCTTGCTGCTCATGATGTATTGTAAAAAAACCAAATCACGCTAATGTCATATTTGGCTGTTCAGTTGCATCCTCATAGCATGAATATCAATGTGTACATGAATAAACAGTATTCTCAGTATTGCCATGGTAACGTGGACCACTAAGGCAAACAGTGAAAGGAATGAGGTGAATACATTTCTCACTAACCTCTTCAGGGAATAACTCAAGACCCACTTTAAGAACAGCTGTCACATACACCATAGAGTCATCATCATAATCCTCTGTATTAGTTCTTATATCTAGCTGTCCTCTCTATTCTTCTTTCTCCTTTTTCACTGCTCAGTAGGTATATGCAGTGTTGTTATAAATTGTTTAAATGTTATTTGCCTTTAATAATAAAGATGACAATGTTACAATTATCAGGGAGCAACATGCAGAAAATCCAGGGATGGGAACTGGAAAGATTTTATTGATATCAATGCAATTACCAATTCTCAGTCTGTTTTTTATTGATTCCCTTATTGATACCTGATCATTCTGTCTTAGGGGAAAAAAAGTAGGCCATAACAGGTTTTCAGTGTCAACACAACTGCTTTATTATTATTTTGTAAACAAAACATCTGCCAAGCCTGTGTTCTCATGTTATAACAGATATTTACACCTGATAATAGACATTCTGATTGGTTAGGAGGCAGCAGCAGCTTAAAATGCCATTTAGATAAAAGGTAATCATGTCTGTTATGAGCCTTTGTTAATAACTGTTCATCATGTGTCTCCTCTTGATCGTTCTCAGCCGCCTGAGCTACCTAAAGCGCCATGAGCAGATCCACAGCGACAAGCTGCCTTTCAAGTGTACCTTCTGCAGCCGTCTGTTTAAACACAAGAGGAGCAGAGATCGCCATGTCAAACTCCACACAGGTAGATAATAAGTCTTTTACGCCTGCTAAGTATGCTTTGACATGTTAGGACCTAATGGGTAGCAGATCCACAGTAATTCAATAAACATTTTTTTTCTTTCATTCAAGAGCTTAAGTTATACTATGCAGGGTTTTTTTGTAAAGTACTCATACAGACTCAGGCAGAAGTAATTCCTCCCAATCATCACTGATGACCCACCCTCAGTGTGTGGCAGTGTATTAATCTGCAGTGACGTTGCCCTCTGCCTGCATTTTCTTATTTTTTTGTTATTCTACCCTGGTTGGGACATTCCTGGGCACAGTACTTAGGTGAGGTTGGAACTTAACAAAAAGGTAGCGACCAGGTGCCAGACTGCCAGACTGTAAGCAGCACACATCTCAGAGGAAGCTACGAAAATCGCAGACACGATGCTGAAAAAACACAAATATAGCTAACCACAGTGAATCTGAGGGGTTTACCATACAGCGAGATTAGTGCCTTAGTGAGGTATGTTGAATCTAAAGCCAGAGTTTTCTGTCCTACGAAGGTTTGTATGTACGCTGGACCTAGAGTACATCAGCGATACAGAAAATCTGAGCAAGAAGATTGTTTTATTTTACTCACAGGGGTGTTCTTGCTCTTACTGATCTTCCAAATACATTTGTAGTGTACTCTGATCATTTGCTCCTGCTGGCTATAAAAGAGGCCTTCTATAAAACCACAGGTAGTGTTATTCATTTATAATTTACCTTATTCTTAGTAAAGATGATATTTACTTGTATATGAAATGCGATAAAGTTCCTTCAAAGGATAACATAATGTTACCACTCTGAATTATGTTTCTTGCAAAAGTCTGTGTTACACTGCTGGTATGTTAAAGCTGATAGAACACAGATCAGAAAATTGATTAATCTATTGGTATTTATCCCAGATAATATTCAGTCAATAAAACTACAGTGATATCCATGTCTTCTTTATTATGGGACAGTGTAAGTATATGTAAATGCAGTTCTCTGTTATAAAGTTTAAATCTGCTGCATCAAGTTTAAAGTGTAAGAGCCGTAGAATGTGCAGCTGTCACGTTAGAAATAAACAAAGTAGTAAAATAAATGTATGATATACTTGTGAATCTACACAATTAGTACATTTTGGCCAGTGTTCCTCACCTGCCTTAATTGTAGCAACGGTGTTGCTTTTTACTATAATGCTTTTAAAAATATTCTTCAAAGGTGGAGGTAGACGACACGCAATCGACCATTTTTAAGAGTATAATAATGCACTAAACGCATCATTTGACTAGTTTTGTGGTAATGCGCACAGAAGAAGAAAACCTGAGTTCCCAGAACAAGTTGAGGCTGGGGCTTTAGGGTTTGTCAAGCCTGGTCAGGCAAAGAGAGCAGGGCTCTGTTAAACTTGCTTCAAGTTCATAGTACAGCTGTCAGGGTTTGGGTTCGCTGGTGATACTGTTTACAAATACAAACAGCAACTAACAATTCCTGTACAGTATGCCTTTCTATAAGGGGAAACTAGGAGATTTCCCCTCAAGAGTGGCAACATGTTCAGTGCATCAGTGGCAACACACGTGTCCTGGCTGTCGATGTTTTGAGGTCTAAAATATAATGTTTGTTTTTTTCCCCTAAAGAAATGATCTCTCATAAATATGTTAATTGATACAGGCGATAAGAAGTACAGTTGTCAGGAGTGTGAAGCTGCATTCTCCCGCTCTGATCACTTGAAGATCCATCTGAAGACACACAGGTAACTGCCTCTGATACTATTATCATGAAATCTGTTCGCGAAGGTGAAAATGTTCATCTTCTTTTGTTTGTTTGTTTACTCTTGATTCCAGTGTTTTATTTGATTATTCAAATTTAGATCTTGAATACAGCTTTTGATTCTAAATTAAATTTCTCTGGGTCTGATGTGTGTCTGTTTTTTTTTTTTTGTTTTGTTTTTTATAACTTACACCTCCAGCTCCAGCAAACCATTTAAGTGCAGTGTGTGTAAGCGTGGCTTCTCCTCCACCTCATCACTGCAGAGCCACATGCAGGTAAACAGTATTTTTACTTCAAATGTTAATGTCATTACGCCTTGATCTTCTCTATACTACTGCTCATGTTCTAAGTATTCACATTGTCCCTAATGCAATTTGTGAATTAAGTTACAATTGCAAGTTATCAAAATAAGAAAGTGACAATTATTGATTTTCCATTTGTTTTTAACTAGCACATAAGTTGCCGTGGTAAAAGCAGGAGGCACCAGGTTATTGTCATCATATGAAAACCTTCTGACAGAATATTTTACAGTACATGCTTCTTTAAATCTTGACTACATTCTGACACTGGCAGGCTCACCGCAAGAACCGAGAGCACCTTGCGCTGAGGAGTGAGCGAGATGGAGGGAAGAAGGGAGACGGTGACCTGGAGCAGGACCTGTTTATGTGCGATTACTGCGAGGAGACGTTCAGCCAGACAGATGAGCTAGAGAAACACGTCCTGACCAGACACCCCCAGCTGTCCGACAGAGCTGACTTGCAATGCATCCACTGTCCTGAGATCTTTCTGGACGAGGCCTCTCTCCTCACGCATATTGAAACACAGCATGCCAACCGCAAACACAAGTACTGCAGAGTTTTGCTTTTTAAAGTTTACAAACTTCTGATTTTCATTAATGTGCAATGCTGGTATGTAACTTGTATCTGACTGATATTTTTCTGTACCTCCAGATGTCCTGTCTGTTCAGAACAGTTCCCATCTGTGGAGGATGTCTACTGCCACCTAGACAGCCATCGCCAGCCTGATTCCTCCAATCACAGCGCTGCCAGTCCTGACCCCGCACTGGGCAGTGTGGCTTCAATGAGCTCGGCCACTCCGGACTCTAGTGCCAGCCTGGAGAGAGGCTCCACGCCGGACTCTACCCTAAAGCCCATCCAGGGCATCGAACGAGGCCGCAGAAGAGTCACCGACACTGTGGAAGAGATTGGGATAAACCTGGGCCATCAAGGTGGAGGTATGGCGCAGTAGTCACTTGCCTACAGAGCAGCCAGTACAGTTACATTTCTTGATTTGATAGTCAACACTTGGTTTAAAAGCTTAGACTTGCATGTATTTCTAATAACAGTTTATTTGTCTATCTCCACAGGCGGAGGAGGGAACTGGGGTAAAGTGACGTACTCTTGCCCTTACTGCTCAAAGAGAGACTTCCACAGCCTGGCGGTGTTGGAGATCCATCTGAAGACCATTCACGCAGACAAGCCGCAGCAGAGCCATACGTGTCATCTCTGCCTGGACACTCTGCCAACACTTTACAACCTCAATGAACACGTGCGGAAAGCTCACCGTGGCAGCGGAGGAAACGTAGGCTCAGCAGCAGCAGCTTTTCCCCTGCTGCAGTTCACTAACGTCACAGCATTTCACTGTAACTACTGCCCAGACATGTTTGGAGACATCAACTCTCTGCAAGAACACATCAGAGTGTCGCACTGCCTGCCTGGTGGAATTGTGGCGGGATCTACCACATTAGGTATGTTGTCGAAGAGAGCTACTCTTCCAGCAAGGAAAAGTAACTTAAAATGTCAAAGCAGGAGTTTTCATGGCACATTGTTTATAAAATGTCACTGTATGGTTTTCCTTTGATTAGTATTAGGTTTATTAGTATTTGGTTAAGTGGCGCAGTAATCGTTGGATTATCCTAACATGTACATTGCCTTACAGCACCTTAATGTCATTAAAGGGAATCTAACAATGTAACTTATTTCCCCATCCTAGAGGGGAACCATGCCTTCTTCTGCAACCAGTGCTCCATGGGATTCCTGACGGAGTCTTCACTGACAGAACACATTCAGCAGACACACTGCACCTCGGCTGCAGGGGGTGGAGCTGCATCTGGAGGAGCGGTAGCCAAACTGGAGTCTCCTGTACTACAGGCTGCATCGCAGTCCTTCATGGAGGTGAGAATTAGTCAGGAATAACACTTCAAAAACATTTTTTTAATCAGAGTTGATAAGAATTTTGTGTGTCTTTACACATGTTCAAGCTATTATTAATCAGTGCTTGAGCTGATGAGTAATAAGCTGGTTTCCATTTAATTAGATGGTTTTCTCTACTCTGTCATGAGCCCAATGAAGCGTTAAATGAAGCATATTGCTCATGTAAATTTAGATGAAAGATCCTCGATAATTTTACTGTATGAAATACTTTCTGAGCTCAGCCTGCGATTAATGAGTCTGCAGTTACTGCGGGTAACAGCTGGTCTGGTCTGTCGTTGATTCAAATCAAATCTTTTATTACCTACTCCTTCCTCGTTCCCAACTTTTATTTAATGCAGATTTGACTGGCAAAATTTCAGACACAGATCCCACAACTCTGTGAATACTCAGTCTATCCTATCTGAACTTGTGAAGTTATGATGATGACTCTCCCTCTCACTTTCTCATCCTCTTACCAAATTAGGGCTTGGCAATACGGAGAAAATTAAATGTGATATTTATTACCAAGTATTTTGATATTGATATTGCAACAATTTAATGAGGCTGACTATTCTCGTTTCACACATTATATACACAACTAGATTTTTGGTAAATAGTGATCAGTAAGGTAGATATATTGACTTAGGTAAAAGCAATTAATGGAAAAGCTAGAACAGTGTGGTAAGAACAGAAATTAGATCACTTTACTGTAATTCGGCCTTTAAAACCAGGAAAAGAAAACACTTACATATTACAGTTTCCAAAATCAAAGACAGTATCTAGTCTCATGTCACGATTTCAGTCTAATATCCATATATTGCCCAGCCCTGATTCCATATCTTGCCCATCTACTCTGTTATTCTTCAAGAATGAAATAACAGTATTTTTTCAATTGTACAATAATCTTAAAAGAGTAAAGAGTTATTGTTCACGTACAGGTTTACTCCTGCCCTTACTGCACCAATTCTCCTATCTTCGGCTCACTCCTCAAGCTCACCAAGCACATAAAGGAGAACCACAAGAACATCCCGTTGGCTAACAACAAACGGCAGGCAAAGGTTGCCGACCTAAGCCCCGCCTCCTCCGACGTAGAGATCTCCTCCCCGAAACGTCACAGACTGGGAGGGGACTCCACCCCCTCCATGGGGAGTAATGGGGACTACCCGTGCAACCAGTGCGACCTACGATTTTCCAGCTTCGAGGGTTTCCAGGCCCACCTTAAGTCACACCTGGAGATGCTATTGAGGCGCCAGTCCTGCCCCCAGTGCAACAAGGAGGACTTTGAATCCCAGGAGGCATTGCTTCAACACCTGACAGTGCACTACACCACCACGTCAACACAGTATGTGTGTGAGAGCTGTGATAAGCAATTCTCCTCAGTGGATGACCTGCAGAAACACCTGCTGGACATGCACACATTTGTTCTGTACCACTGCACTCTCTGCCAGGAGGTGTTTGACTCCAAGGTCTCCATACAGGTGAATGAGAAAGCCTCCTTCATTTTGGTGTTACTTCTTCTCCTTTTTAAAATTTTCTTTATAAAGAATACTCACAAAAGCGCATGACTTTGTGAGCTATATGGTTTTTAAAATGAATACCTTAGTCAAACAACCATAAAAATTAACCAACTTTGATTGCTTCTTTTTGTCCACCTTCTGCCATTTAGGTGCATTTGGCAGTGAAGCATAGCAATGAGAAGAAGCTGTTTCGCTGCACAGCCTGTGCCTGGGACTTCAGAAAGGAGTCGGATCTTCAGATCCATGTTAAGCATAACCACCTGGGCCAGAGGTCAGGCCTCCCAGGGGGGCTCGGAGCAGGTACAGAATGTCTTTCGAGGGATCATGGGCCAAGTTTCATTAGTGAAGTACATCTGACTATCTGGAAGAAATGCATAGTAATCATGTTGGTGATACTAAATAAGAAGAGAATGTGATAAAGATAAGCAAAAGTCAACATTTACCGAAGAAAACCAAACAAGAAACAGAAGAAATAGAAAAAGACCAGAAAATGAAGATCTTGTGTCGGCACTGTTTACTTGACAGCAGTCTTGTAGGGTAAAATAATCTTCAATCTGCATATCTTA
Organism: Epinephelus lanceolatus; assembly: GCF_041903045.1. Lineage (NCBI taxonomy): Eukaryota > Metazoa > Chordata > Actinopteri > Perciformes > Serranidae > Epinephelus > Epinephelus lanceolatus. The sequence goes on from NC_135738.1 coordinate 40,241,424, forward strand.
ACCTAACTTCTGCCTTGCAGGACTCAAGCCCCGGAAATGCATCTTCTGTGGTGAGACATTTGGAACAGAGGTGGAGCTCCAATGCCACATCACCACACACAGCAAGAAGTTCACGTGTCGTTTCTGTGGCAAAGCTTTCCAAGCCATCTCGCTACTAGAGAGACACCTGAGGGAGAAGCACTGCATCTTTGATGGTGGAAACATCACTGGCAATGGAAGTGGTGCAGGGAGCGGTGGGAGTCAAAACGGGACACCCAATGGGCTGGCGCAGTCCTCAAAGCGAGTGGGAGCAAGTGGTGGCAATGGAGGCGCAGGAGGCGTTGAAAGAGCAACTGTGGCGGCGGCTGAGCAGGCCGACCTGCAGAACATGTTGCTGAAGAGCGCAGTTGTGGGAGGAGGAGCCGGACAGGGAGGAGATACAGCCAACAGCCACGAGGCAAGTGGAGGTGAGGAGGAGCTGGACAATTCGGAGCCCATGTACGCCTGTGATATTTGCGGAGCGGCCTACACCATGGAGTCGCTTCTGCAGAACCACCGGCTGCGTGACCACAACATCCGACCGGGAGAAGATGATGCTGGTAAGATCTGTTTTAATTATCAACTGCTTGTTTTGAAGGATTTTTGTAATTTCACCTTTTAAAAGGATAATTAGGATCTTTTGAAAGGGTAACGTATGAGTGTATCAGTGTATCACATTCAGCAGATGTCAGACAGCACACCTCTAGTAGTAAGCAGTAAGACACGAAGGCTAAGAGATGTACTGCTGTGGAAGCGTCAGCAACAAAATGTATCTTAGCCACCTAAAAAAAAAGGTCTGACCTAAAAAATCAACATCAGTTGGAAGTGTACACTATATTTAGAATATTTTCACTTTAACTTAACATCAGACAGAAAGAAAAATACTCTCAATATAGCGTACACTCAAACTGTTACTGATCTTTTTGGTGGAACTCTTTTTTTTTTTTTTTTTTGTTAGTTGGCTAAAATATGTTTTGCTGCTGTCCCCTGTGAACAGGGGACAGCAGCAAAACATATTTTAGCCAACTCTTTTTTTTTTTTTTTTGTTAGTTGGCTAAAATATGTTTTGCTGCTGTCCCCTGTTCACAGCAATACATTGCTTAGCTTTCATGTCGGCACTCCTTTCACTTGTCCAATCCCAGGGCGTCCCGACATTATCTGTATGTAATACACTGCCTATGGATTGGTACCCCATACAACCCCACTAGAAAAAATTAGAACTAAGCTTTCAATTATAATTTACAGTTTATACTGTATATAAAATATTTTGATGATGGTAAAAGTAATTTCATATACCAGGTTCTCGAAAGAAGAAGGCAGACTTCATCAAGGGGAACCACAAGTGCAATGTATGCTCCAGAACTTTCTTCTCTGAGAATGGTCTTCGTGAGCACGCCCAGACGCATCGCGGCCCCGCCAAACACTACATGTGTCCGATATGTGGCGAGCGTTTTCCCTCTCTGCTAACCCTCACTGAACACAAGGTACTTTTACATTAACTACTTTCCAGCCTGCATATATATATATATGCAGTCTATATGGCCATGGACATGCCTATTGAGGTATATATGTCTCTGTATGTAATTTTAAGGTTTATATGTAGGGAACAAAGACATTCAGTGCATACCCTCACAGGTATATCAACAACACAGCCATCTGTGTAGACACACATTTTTTTGGTTCTCTCTTGTGTTACTTTGTTGTTGCTTTCTGTCTGTGTATCTGTCTTTTGATCCTGAAACTTTTTTGGCTGCTTTGAATTTAGAATGTTAAATTGTCCTAAGAGAGGCAATTTGTGCTGCACCACAAAAACATTCAAAAAATGTATTGTGTAATGCAGCTACAGTCAGCTATTATAATAACAGCTTCTATGCTTTGACAAAAGGCATTATTACTCTCCACTTTGTGCATCATTATGTTCCTACTTTCTGTGTGTATTTCCTCTCTGCAGGTGACCCACAGTAAGAGCCTGGACACAGGTACTTGTCGAATCTGTAAGATGCCCCTGCAGAGTGAGGAGGAGTTTATAGAGCATTGCCAGATGCACCCCGACCTGCGCAATTCCCTCACCGGCTTCCGCTGCGTCGTCTGCATGCAGACCGTCACCTCCACCCTGGAGCTGAAGATCCACGGCACCTTCCACATGCAGAAGCTCTCCACTGGTTCTGCGCTTGGAGGAGCTGGAGGAGGAGGAGGTGGGAATGGAGGAGTCGGAGGAGGGAGCGGTTCAGCTTCTTCATCCCCTAACGGGCAGCTGCAGCAGCATAAGATGTATAAATGCGCCTTCTGCCTCAAGGAGTTCAAGAACAAAGGGGAGCTTGTGAAGCTGGATGTCAACGGCCTGCCTTATGGCCTCTGTGCTGGCTGCATGAGCAGGTTGGTAACCAATTTATGAACCCTGTGGATAATGGTCTGTGTTGATATAGACACACTTCAGTCCACAATAGATAACAATAGATAACTTAGACTTTTAAACTGAAGCCCCTCTTATACATGTAACATGGAATTGCTGGGTTGAATTGGGGAACTGACTGTTCCTACTATGGACTGAGGATTTTTGAGGCTTGGATTTGCTTGTCCCTATCTATCACAGTTACAGGGTTTAACTGAGATGGGACAAGCAAAAGCAAATTGTTGTTTTGCAGCAGTTTTGATTACTGAAACCAGCTAAACCAAATCAAATGTTCAATCTAATCAGGGGCACAAACGGCCAGAGCCCGAGCCAGGGAGGAGCTGCCACACCTGGGGACACACAGGGAGAGAAGGCCATGGCTGGGCTGAGGTGTCCAGAGTGTGGGGTAAAGTTTGAAAGCGTGGAGGACTTGGAGAGTCACGTCCAGACAGATCATCCTGAGGTCAGCCCTGAAACCAGCACAGCAGGAAAGAAATCTGAGGCTTCACCTGCACCTAAGGTGAGACACTAAGACTAAGACAGAAAGATACATGCTTTTACGGAAACTGTTGGGTAAAGCTTTCTTTAATACTGCGTTTCACTCAGATGAGGATAAAGTTTGGTAATGTGAATAGTTTTGACAAAAAAGTATCTTCTCAAATACTGATAACTAGAATCAGGTTTGCATTTTAAACATTAACATCTCTGTTGTACATTAACAAAACTTTAAAGGACTGAGAGTGCAGCAAAATATGACACAATATATATTACAAGGTCTGTATTTGAAATTAATGTAAATAAGAAAAGTAGCATTTAACAGGTGGAGACATTTCCAGGGGTGTAGGAGACTCAACAATCCTGCTGAACTGTATGTTTGCATGAGTGTTGGGGTGTGTGTGTGTGTGTGTGTGTGTGTGTGTGTGTAAGTAAGAGAGAGAGAAGTGTGTGCTGCTGCCTTTGTGTCTGTAGCTTGCATACGTACGCTTGTGTGTATGTCGGTGTGTGTCAGCTGAGCCCCACTGGGTCCTGCAGCTGGGGCGTGCTGAGGCATTGTGGGAGCTGTTCGCTCTACTTGATATTGACAGTCAGGCTCCCCGGGACTTGCCGCGTGTCTATGTGTGTGAGAGTGTGTACTTGCAAGTGAGCATGTCTGCGTGTGTGTGTGTGTGTGTGTATGTGTATATGTGTGTGTTAGAGGCAGTTCCCAGGGACCCTCTGTCTTACCTGCACCTTTGTTTCTGCTTAGTCTAACAGCACAAAGCAGACAAAGTAGGATTTCTGTGTGTGTGTGTGTGTGTGTGTGTGTGTGTGTGTGTAGCAAGCTGAAGCAGCAGAGAGATAGTGGAAGTGGGGCCTTTGTGTATTTTGTATGTGTTTGTGCATGAGTGATCGCTGTGTGCTATGAATGGATAAGCAGAGCCTCTGCTTCTCTGTCTCTTTGTTTCTGTGTCTCTCACCCTTGTTTCTCTGGCTCTTTCTGCATCCCTTTCTTCCTCTCTTGTCCTCTTTTCTTCTACACTCGTTCCCTCTGTTTCTGTCTTATTTCTTCTTCTTCTTCCCTTAATCTTTTTCCTGTTCACTACCTCCTTTATTAATTGCTGTCTGTCTTTTTCTGCAGAGGTCTTATTCTGCGTGTGTGTGCATGTGTGTGTCTGCATACTTAGTCTGCCTTTCACCAAGTCTCCATTGGACTTTCAGTGTTGCTTGATTAGTGTGAGACTATGTTGGGTTCTCATGCGTTATATATTGAGGGTTGAGAGCAAAAAAGGAAAGAGTGCAATTCAGTTTTTCTTATACATTTTCTTATACTTGGTTGTTACTGTGACTACAATATGATTAACTGTTTTTCTAATCAACAAAAATAACTTAAGAGGTTTACATTTCTCTATAAAAGACATTTTTTTTTCAAAAAATGGTAAACATTGCTTTATTTTTCGTAATGAAATGTGATATTACTTTTCTGATTTCATAGTAGAGTCTTAATGTGTTTTTATTTTCACATGAAATAATGTTTTTTGGTGTTTCTGTGTTTTTATCTTACAGAAAAAGACCTACCAGTGTATTAAATGCCAAATGACGTTTGAGACAGAAAGGGAGATCCAGATTCATGTCGCCAATCACATGATCGGTGAGTGAGGCGCAGCTCTTCCACTCTGTGTGTGTTATATTCTGAAGTGTTTGTGTGAGTGAGTGTGAGTCTGCTCTGATATTGCATTTCTGTGAATGTCTCGTCTCCTTGTTTTTTCTCATGGTTGAACAACACAACTATTGCAACTGTGTTCTTCCCACACCTTTTACATTTCAAACACAAGCAGATGCAGCTGTTAACTAGAGCAACACACACAGACACACACAGAGATGGGAGACAGACAGGTGAAATGAAGAGCTCTTTTTGACTTGTTGTCTGCCTGGACCAGCTGTTGTGCAATTTACCACTTGGCTACACCTCTGAGGGTTGGAAAACTAGATTTAGAAAACAGTCGACATTACAGATAAAACTTTATACACTGAATGTAAACAAAAGAAACCTTTTAGGAGCTAAAGCGACAAGTTACATCTGATCACTCCCAATGTAACACATGGCTATTCATTACTTAATGTGAGTGTTATAGCTTGGCCTGGATGGAGTTAAACACGTCATAGCATGTGATGCTCTGATGCTGTTGTAGGTGTGGTGAGTTGACACTGAGGAGACTTGAAATTACCCATCATTTTAATATAGGTAGATAAAGCCGTGTACCATGTAGCACTGTTGTATTGTGGTTATTGCCATTGTACTGGATTCATAGGAGTGAGGTTGTAGGAGTATGACTAAAGACATATTTTGTTGGGCTGTAACAGTTCGGGATTCCATATCAAATCATCACAGTAATGGGGTCACGGTTCGGTGCACTCACCTACACACAGAATACACGTGTATGTAGACTTATGGATGTAACATGGAACCAAAGTTCACAAGCGCAAGTTCCACCTGGAGACTTTTAGCTGTAGCCTACACTGTTAGTAACATATGCTTACGTTAGCACAACATGCACTTTGACATGCAACTCAGTCACTTTATGGTAAGTGCAAATGAAACACCGGCTCTGCCTGACGGTGTTTTGGCATTGCTCCAGAGTTGTAGGGTATGTGAACAGAAAACACATCCAACATACTTATGCTCATTCAACGGCATCACTGAGATGTGCGAATTACTGAGATGATACATTTTTGGGTGCTTTGCATACTAAAATATAGCTATGGAGAAACTCTGTTTAACACTTTAACACCTAAGGCACAAGTTTTATTTTTTCATTGCAGGATGGGTTTTGGTATTTTAAATTTCATATCAAAAGAGATGCTTTTCAGTTTTATAGCCTGTTGTGGCTTTTTACGTCTTGGGAGAGTATTTGTTCTGTGGTGGTGCCGTGTAATGCAGAAGTGTTTGAAATTTCCTTACTTTTGTAGTGAGAATTGTTATCGAAGTTGACAGTGGACAAAATGCCCTCAGTCCCCAACAAGAGGATTTTGTCTGTCTTAAACACTTGCGCTACTGTCTGTTCAAGATAAATCAAACAGACATATGCTTATGCATTTGGATTTTATTTTTCGTTGCACTGAACTCGCACCACACCATGATCTCTGTGTGCCATTACACTGCCAACATTTTGTAATACAGGATGTTATACAAAATGTTTTATTTGTGCTCTTAGGCTACAGACATATTATTCCTGTTGTAATTACAGGTATAAAGAGTGCATAATACGTAAGCATTGGAATTGCCTACAAAGGACGAAAAGCAGCAGAAAAAAAAAACTGAGCAGGCACTGCGGTAGTGAACATGTGCACGTTTCCTTTATTTATTTTCTTTTTTTTCCTGAAGTCATTGTTTCTCAAACGCTCCTTGTTACATGTCGACACATACTGACCAGAGCTTTGAAAAATCTGCACCTTACAAGGCTTTTTAAAAAATCATAGTTATAATGACCTGAAAGTATTTTTGTGTGTAGACGAGAGCAAAAGGTAAAGAAAAATATACATTTCCAAAAATATCTGTATATGTGTAGACAGCAAAACATTGACACCACCTGATAATACAGTTGAACTCCTGGAACGATGTAGTGCATGACCAAAAACAAATGCATTACGATGTATGTTCCAATATGTATGACAAAGACATTGCAGCATACACGTGTTAGTCATTTTTATTCATCTGGCCAGCTGGTTTTGCATGAAACAGAATAATTAGGAGACAGCCAGAGCCACGGTAGTGAGGTAAGCTTCATCATTTTGGGCCCATTATCGCCTCTTAAGGGCTCAGAAAAGGTTATATGAAATTGTTTGTGAGTGCACCTATTATAAGTTGAGTGTGTGTGTGTGTGTGTGTGTGTGTGTTTAACTTAAAACTACCTCTGTAGTTTGGAGTCTATGTTCTTTTATGAGCTTCCCCTGTGACAGTTTTTTTCTGCTTGCTACTAATTTGCTGCCTTAGCATCTCTGTCGTCATGGAGATTAACGAGGTGGACCTGCGAGTTGTTCTGGGGAACAAACGCTCTGCACCCCCCCACCCCACCCTCAGCCCCTCTTGCCAGACATGACAGGCAATCCCAGAGACACCGATGTACTCTGAGGTGTGTGTGTATGAAACTGAGGTAGAGAGACTGTGTGGGTGTATGTGTGTGTGTGTGTGTGTGAGTGCTGACATCGCTCTGAGTCGTCTAGTAATGTCTGGAGACGTTAGGAGAGAGAGAGTTGAAACAGAAGTACAGCTGGAGTAACTTTTACCTCCTTCCCCCATGGACCATGCACACACACACACTCCCACACATAGTCATCCACTCTCAGTCTCACACACACAATCACAGATTCACAGATACAGGGACAAACTCTCCCACACATGCACACATGAAAGAACACACACTAAGTATAGTTTCTACCATCTTTTACCTACTGTTCCTCTCTGTCTCTGTGCTTCGCTCTTCACTGCGTTGTGGAAACAATTCCCTTTCATTCTTCCCTTTTCTTTCCTCCTCGTGTCCCTCCAACCTTCTCCTTTCCCTGCTTCTTACCTTTTTTGATCTCCGTCCACATCTTCCATCTCACCTCCGTTCCTCCACCCCGAGAACCCTGCCAGTCATTCTGCCATTTCTCCCAGTGTCATCGCGTTTCGCCTCCCTGTCTGATAGATCCTCATTCTATTTTGCTTCTGTCTCGCACTCTGTCTTTTCCTCGTTTTCCTGGATCCCCCAGACCCCACACACACACACACACACACACACACACACACACACACACACGCATCCGCACACAGTGGTGGCACTTTTGGGTTAATTAACGTGCTAATTGTGTGAAAACCTAGCACAGATTAATTATGAAATTGAGGCAGATTATTTTTAAGAGCTTGCCCAGTTCCTATTATTAACATTTCCTACAACTCTACCCACCCCCACACCAGGAAGACAGGAGAAAATACTTCAGAGAAAGGTCTTTATTTGGTGTAAAAGCATTGGTGGTTGGAAAATCACAAGATCAAAAAGAAGATGTTCATTTATCCAGCATCTTTCATTTTCTCTCTTTGAATGCAGGCCTTTCATTTTCTTAAACTCTGTTCTCTCCTTGATTAAACATGTGTCTTTTGTCACAAATGCTCAGTCATGAAGCTCAGAAGTTTAATTTCTCTGTTAAACTGTATTTAATATGATTAAATCAAATGTAGTTGGTGTCAGCTGGTGACAAGATTTGGATATGGTGTTTCTGGGTACAAGACAAGGTCCTATCAGAGGCACAATATGTGCAGGTGTGAAAGTGTTATCTCTCTCTACTCTTTCCTTCTGCTCATACAGTTCTCAAACTCTCCTTAATCCTCTTTTTAATTTGACAACACCCCCCTTTATCACCTTTGGGAAGGTGTCACAGCCTGTCTCATCAGGACACATGCACACGTTATCATCAGCTCTGACTCACATTCAATAACTCTACCACTGGTAGGTGTGCTTGTGCCACTTCTGATATTCTCACATGATTCAGTGAAATACCTTAAGGCATTAGACTACCTCTCAGCCTGTCTGCCTGTCTGGGTGTCACTGAAAAATGTACACGAAGAATAAAATCCAAAAAAACATTAAATGTGAAGAGGTTTGCCTGCCTCCCATCCAGTCAATGACCACGGCATGTTTCAACTGGTTGAGAGAGCAGTGAGGAGGGAGTTTGCTATTGACTTATCGAGTCCAGTAATGTGATTGTCACATTGCTCCATGGGTAATACATGGAGCACCCCACGGTCCTGTTAATTATGCTGTCAGGAAGAGAAAGAGAGACAGCATTCAGGCAGATAGAGGAAGAGAGGGTCAAAGTGAGAAGTCTAGAGAGGAATCCGTGTAGCACTGAGGAGGAATCATAACAAGCATCACTGCTCAGCACATTTTTCACCAAAACATAGTTACTATTTACTGCTTATAATTTGTGTCAAAGGCAGTATTATTGTTACCTACTTGGAACAGTTGTTTATTTTAATTTACCCTTTTTGTTACTTTTCTATTTTACTCCTAAGTGATTTGTCTCCACATTTAATAAAATAAAAGCCCTATGATATATTCAGGCACCATTTTTCTAACCTGCCAGCAGCAGTTATTTTTAGAAAGTGGCAGTAGGTACTCTCTAAATGTCTTTTCATGAATGTCTGGATGCTTGCTCATGAACTAACAGAATAAGAATGATATAGAATGATAGAATAACAGAATAACAAATAACAAATCACGTTAATTTACCATGTTCAAAATAAAATCCAAATCAAACTCAAAGGGGATCTGTTATGCTTTCCATATTTTTGACATATATACAATGAAGGAGGTTTGTTCAGTTGTGTTTAAAAGCTTTTATTGAGTATTTTTCACTGTAAAACGTGTTGCTATACACCGCTACATTAACTCTTCAGCTGCAAGTACAGTGCTAACCTCCATACAGCTATTTAGAAGCTTGAATTGGGGAAATTTCACTGTAAAAAGTGCCGCTATACACCATTACAGTCATTCTTGGCTGCACTGAAGGTGCAGAGATGCTCAGATACAGAGGACCCGGAAACACTGACCAATCAGAGCAGACTGGGTTTTTGCAGACGGGGGGCTTTAAGAGATGAGTGCTAGACGGGGCATCTCAGACAGAGGGTGAATGCAGGTGTTCAAGCACAAACAGTATTAGGAAAAAGTGTTTTTTGACCATGTAAGCATGTAAACATATTTTAGTAGAAACCTTAAATACAAGTATGAATCTGGTCGTCTATAAATCCTAATGTCTGCCACGTATGACTATAAGTCTGCACTACACACATGTTAAAGACTTAACATTTAAATAGAAGACCATAATGCTACTGTATGCCACTGTTTGCCAGCCCAGTTTCTGCTTTACTGTGATGGTATAGTCACAACCAGTGTGTGTTCCTGCTAGCCTTGGCTCCAACACAGCACACAAGTTAATTAAAACACCATGTGGTCAATGCTCTGCTCTGGAGGCAGACATGGAGAGAGGAAGAGACTGAGAGAAGAGAAGCAAGATAGGAGAGAAAGAGAAATCATGCAAAAAGGTTGAAGGGGTACAAGGAAATGAACAGTTGAATATCTGTCCCTGTTGGCTTGTTCACCATTTTGGCAGATTTTGCCTACACTGGCTCTGAATCTATTACATGGCTTTACAAGGTGTTGTCATGTAATGCCAGGCAGCACTTATCTGTAGGCAGTCTGTACTGCTCTGTGCTTATACAGCATTGTGCTTGTGGTCAGTTAATGATGATGTTGCTTGGCTGAAGCTAAGTAGCTAACGCTAACTTGGATTGATCTCCAGTATTGACTTTTCCTGGCTTGTCGCTTCAACATGTACACGTCACATTTTAATTGAATAATGTTGGTACACTGGTAGCGCCCATACTTCACATTTTTAAACACACACATACATGCACACACATTCACTGACACACAGCCTCAGTCCATCTCCCACACACTGAGGAGAAAAAGAGAGAGAGAAATGGAGTTATCCATTTTTGCCTCGGGTACCAGCTTGCCATTTGAGAATTTTTTTTTGGTGCTTTTGTGTGTGAGACAAAAGCCTAAGGGCAAGTACAGTACACATCCCGTATGTGCATGTAAATACAATGTAATATGAAGAAATTACATTAAAAAAATCCATAAATTATAACAGGTATTTTATGGAATAGTATGTGTAGTTTTACATGTTTTTGGTTTGTTTTTTACTAACACTGAATAGTTAGCAGTCGGCTTCTACTGTGTGTGTGTGTGTGTGTGTGTGTGTGTGTGTGTGTCTGTGTGTGTACAAAGAAGAATTCAGTCTTTCCAGATTTTTGTAGCGTGTCTGGTGTGTGTTCTTGTGTGTGGGTTGGGGGCATATCCCACCTGTATGTGTGTGTATTTGTGTGTGTGCGAGTGTGTGTGTGATCACAGAGCTGTGTGCATTTGCTTTTTCTAGCCCCCAACACTGCTGAGCAGGTGGGAAGGGGAGGGAGGGCTTGAAGAAGTGGAGATGAGAGGAGAATGTAGAAAGTATTTATTTGTGTTTTTGGCTGGGCACACTGGGGGGGAGGGACTCCATGGAAGGAGAAGATGCGAGGGGGGTTAGCGGAGAGATGAGAGACGACAGAAAAAAAGAGAAAGAGGCAGAGCTGAGGGTGGTGGAGGGCGGCACTGAAGAAGAAGGATGACAGTAAACTTCAGGGTTTTTATCTCTGCATGTGGAGCTGCCCAGTCAGATCAGCTAAATTGACGTTAAAAAAAGAAAACACCACCACACTCATGTCTGTGTGTCTGCGGCCCAATTAAATGATTCTTTCTGGGTTAAGCTTACATCACCTGCACCATCCAAATTTATATCGTTTGCTTTCATATAACCCCATACCACTCTATTTCATCATCCCAAGCAAGATCATGAAGGATTGCAAGAGTTCCCTATTTTATAATGTGTGGTTTAGTTATTTAGAATGTCTCAATGTGTGTTTTTTTTCTTTGTATCCCTTCTGTCCCCTCCTCTCATTGCATGTACATGTGTATTTGTTTGTGTGTGTATGTGTGCGTGTCTCCTTGGACCACACCACAGCGATTTTTGGCAGGCTTTATTGTTTTCTGCTGTGCAGCTGCACATCGTGAAGAACTTCCCTCCCTGTGTGATAGTGTGAGGTGAAGACGCGATTCTGTGTGCAACTAAACATGCGTGTGTGTGTGTGTGTGTGTGTGTGTGTGTGTGTGTGTGTGTGTGTGTGTGTTAATTTGGTATGTTAGCCTGTAAGGAATCAAAAAGCCAATTTCCCCCAAAATAGTCCTACCTGTCCCTGTTGAGTTGTTGCCTACAGATCTGGTTAAACATGTGCAGTGGTATAATAGCAAATAAAAAGCAGGTGAACTGAGACATCCAGTGTGTGACTTTAAAGCAAACCACCACTATATAATAATCTGGTATACCTTCCTAAAAAGCTAATGCAAGATGACAGGATGATAATGTGAATTCCGACTGGGAACTATTTAATGTTGACACATGCACCTTGAAAGGGTGACGACTACAGTAATGAGAATGTTCTCACTTTGTGAAGGTATCCTCCTTTTGAAAGTCTGCAACTCAAAATGGAGTCTTTGTGAGGACCACACGCAGACACACACACAGAGACACACATAGACACACACACACACACACACACACATACACTCATCCCTGAATAAGGTCCTTGACAGCATGTTCTGAGTGTTGCATGCAGCCACTAATGCTTTACTAATCACCTCAGTCTACATTTCACAGCGTGAGACCTCACTTCTCAAACACATGTAGACGCACACACTCACTTGCCTTTTTCTCTCTCACACACACACAAATATCCTTATTATGTGTGTCTGCACCAAACATGCACTGTGTGTGAGCACAAAGAGCCACACACAGCACGCTCTCTCCTCTTTCCATTGGTCCTAATCAGGGACCTATCTCCAATAGGGGCAAGGCCACTTGGCCTACAGTGGGGCAATTTTTTTGACGGCACAAAGGCCACACGGCAGGGCAGCAAGGCCATAAATTCTAAAAAGTGATTTTGATTTCACTTTAATAAATTAATTTCTAAAGCATCAATACCTTTTAAAAAAAACAGTGTAACACTTCTAGAGAAATAGAAACACAAAAGGATCAATTATTTGTGAATAAACTGGCTGCAAATCAATGTACTTGGTAAATGTATTGTTATAATGAGATTTACAAAGGCTATTTAGTTTTATGAGGGCTTATTTTTATAATCACATCGTCTTTGCTGGGTTGTTGTGCTGTCACCAAAGAAGGTCGGTAATGTGCCTGTGCAATTCTCACAGTTCAACACTGAATGTTTTCTAGTGAGGTAGATGATATTTGTATATGGTGTCTTTAATTTTTATCACATCTTACAGCTTTTGTATGAGACATACATTTTGTCATGTATCAGATTTATTTATGGGATTGTTCCCTATGGAACAATAGTCAATAACATTAAGTTAAAACATGACATTTGATAGCACCTAAAAATTAACATTCTAAATTAAACACAGAGTTAGGCAGGCGATGATGGAAGTAGCGAGTGTGCCATCTCGCCTCCTTCACATCTCTGTTAAGGGTTGCACATGTGCAGCACTGATGTACAGATTGAATAGCAACAGTACTGTCACCTTTCTCAATCCCGTCAGAAACTTCGAAGTTTTTTTCACACTTGCATTTTTATTGGTCACAATGACATGTGTTGGTTACATTATTGTTGACCAGTCAAGTATATGCACTAACATTCCATGGTTGGGGCAGACTTGACGAGAGGGCAGAGAGGCAGGGTGGGGAAATTGAAAAACGGGCAGAGAGCGGGGCACTGAAGCTACAGTAGCCGATGGGCATATGATTTTCAGAAGGGCATTAAGGCCAGACAGAGGGCCATGGCCATCATGACCGCTGGTGAAATTCCTGCCCTATTACTGATTGTGACCCTTACTTTCTTTTGACACCATACACCAGGGGTCGGTAACCTTGGGCACACGTGCCACCATTCACAAGCTTTTGCTAAACTAGAGGCACACTAGCAGTAAGTATGCAAGGGAGTTTTTTTATTTTGTTATTTTAAATGTTCAAGTAGAGGGTTTCCCACACATTCATTTACTTGTGGCGACCCATCGTAAAAACAACATCTGCTGCCATGTATTGACTTCCCATTTTTGGAGTTGGACCGTTCATTGGCAGCTGTGTTAGAATATATGGAGCCTACCGTTTGGTTAATCATAGTACGTGTACTCTGGTCAGCAACAGAACACCAGGGGCCATGAAAGTGTAACTTAACCATACATTACGCTGGGTCTAAAAGTTTTCTTTCAGTCACAAACAGTTGCTCCTCTCATCCATTGATCAGCACCAATCGGATCAACTGATCAATTATCCACCCCGCGAGTCAAACTCCACAAACCGCTGGCAAGGAAACAAGGAACTCATGAAAAGTTTGCACGGCATGTATGGATTACGGATCTCCAAATAAGAAGCAGATTTATTTCTGATGAGACAAAGAAAAGACAGCAGTGAGCAGCAAAATTTTCCCCTGGGATGGCATAGCCAAAGCTTTTATGGAGCATTTTGAGGAGCGAGGCATGGCATTATATTGCTATGGCACACTGATTTACAACAAATTTCAAAATGGCAATTCATATCATAGAAGTTGCCGACCCCCACTGTACACTATTCTATCTGTCTTTCTCTCTCTCTGTGCTAACAGCTTTGGTAAAATTTCCCGCCCCAACCCTTACTTTCCATCCCTCTTTCTCCTACTCCCCTCCCTCCATTTCCTTTTGTTTACCTCTTTTCTGTCCATCACCGCAGCCTTTAGCTGCAACAGCATTAAGAAGTCAGCTTTAAGCCTTAATTATACATCTGTGTCAAGGTGTCACTCTAGTCATGCTGTAGCTGCTGAGAGTGTAGGTAGCATTTTATAATTTTACATACTGTAGGCCATACCAGCAAAACAAAAATAAGTAGTGGTGTCATGTTCAAGAAATGGGTTTACATGTCCTTACACTTTGTGAGGTGGTAATAAAAACTGCAAAGAGAAAATTTTCTACATCTTTGCGAACAAAGTTGTCTACAATACAATTAAGGAGTAGTCTTCAAACCTGCTTCATGATGTGTTCACTATCAAGGTTTAAGTCAAGTTTTTGCCTCCCCCACACACACCACGTTCACACTGCATATTACTAACCCTGCCCATTCTCTCCTCCGCTCTCCCCCCATCCCCACCTGCCTATTGGATGGCCCGTAGAAGAGCCCACCTGTCGGCCAGGTTGGTCCCCTTTTGTCTCCTTAGCTCGCACTATGAGCAAGGCAGCATTGTGCTGTCTCACTGCCTGCCCATCAGCATCTCATTCTCCTGCTTATTAGATTAGTATTAGCTTTGGTTCTTTAGTATTGAACACAAGATATTTGCAAATCGCATATTGTTAGCAAACCATTTGCAAAAGCCACATTGCATGATGTGGAGAAATTTGGAAGGAGGTTAATTCGGGCTAAAATTGGCTACTATTTTCTCAAAAGGAGCAATCAGTGTGCATAATAAAAACAGTATGTAAAACTTTATTACTGTCTAACTGTAACCCTTATAGATGAAATTTTAGTTGACACATTTTAGCCAAATCTTTGCACAATTACCCCTCACCTCAGCTCCTCATTCACCCCAATCCCTGCTGCTAGCTGCATGCTTCATTGTCCTTCCCACCTCATACACATCACACACACACAAACACACGCACATGTGCACACACAGATGCCTTGGAGGTATCGAGTGGCCACTCACCTGCATCTAAGTGCTCCCCGTGGAGTGTGGTGGCTAATGATGTGTCCTCAGCATGAGCTTTACTTACCTATTTACATCAATGCACTCTAATAGTGTTAGGTAGCCTTCCCTATTCACATTCTTCACAGATCTGATAATCAATAGGTCAGGGACAGACTTTTAAATTGTATTCTTGTTGGTTGGATACATGTCACAGTTGGCATCAGTTTACTTTAAATATTCCCCTTCAAAAACCTGGAACTCGACTCTTCTTTTCCTCAAGGACTGTGGATGACATCAGATGCTTTTCACTTTAATCACTAGCACTTTTGCTTTCAATTTCACCTTTGCAGACCAAAAACTGTGTGGAGTAAAATATTAAATAAACCTCACTTTAATTGTGTTCCTTGAGGTTGCACCTACCTGCCAATTCAGAACAGTCAACCTGCATTCAGCCTGTCTATTAGCCTGCAGTGAAATCTGTGATGCGCTTGACTAGTAATGTCGGTCTGCTGTCTAAGCAGCCGCCTCAAGGGCCGGTGTGTGTCTGCGTACACATCTTCCTGTGCTTTCTAGTGCCCCCACTCCCTTTCCTTTTCTTCCCCCCTTTTCCTTTCACACATGCGTGCACACACACACACACACACACACACACACACCTATCTGTATGTATGTGTATGTGGTAGTAGGCAGGGTCTGGTGTGGTTACTTTGTGTCACTGAAGACTTAATGAGGCGAATAAGAAGCTTTTAGAGTCGATGGAGGTGGATAATGTGGTTGAGGGTTCACTCGTGTGTGTGTATGTGTGTGTGTGTGTGTGTGTAAGTCCTTGCCACTGGCTAGCAACATTGTTGTTTTCTTCTGCCCTGCTGCACCTGAACTAATAAGCCACGGACTACTCTACTGTCAGTGCTGTTGGTGTGTGCCTGTGTCTGCTCTAATGCTCTGGACTGAAGAAAGCACTTCACTTAAGTTTCTTGGGGGTTATCGGTTATACCGGAAACTGATGTCACAGCACAGCATTTTACAAATAAGAGAGGAGAATTTCAATATTCCCCTGAACCTCAAGTACGTCAAAGGATGTTGACAACTCGTCAAACAGTCTGCAAGAACTGAAAAACAGCTATGACGTACTGCCTTAACACTGCTAATCCTGTCCCAGGCACAAGTGTCCTTTCTGAGAGAGTTTTTAGCACCACAGGTGATGACATGTCTTCTCAGAAAAGTGTGCTTAACTCTCAACACATTTCAGGTGGTGTTCAGAAGGAAAAATTGGAAGTAAAGCTGTTTTCACACCCTTTACTCACCCAGCAGCAAACACTACAATTGCCAGTGTCTATAATATTTATGTGGTGTAATTACGTTGACCTTAAATATGTTATTACTGGTATTGCCATAATTGTTAGTACTGCTAGTTCTGCTGACAGTGACATGTGAGGCTTTTTTTTTTTTTTCCCTTTCATTGCTTACTTATTCAGTTTCAATTTAGTTTTATTGGCATGGCATATTAAAATGTATGGCTTGTAGAAGCATAATAGTTAATAGTGGGAAAAGAAGAATAAAACAGTGGCAACCTTTATATATATACTGGTACTATAAGAAAAAGAATTCTCATCATGATTGTATTTATACATAGCCAACATATTTAGTTTACTATTAATCTTCCAGTTTGACCGTTTTGTGGAAGCAGTGTTGAGGCATATTGCAGCAGAAAATTTTGTAAAGAACTGAAAGAAATTAAGATTTATTTGTTTTTTGTTTTTTTTTTTCAAATAATGCATACACTAATTATTTTTTCTAAGACATATTTATTAGTATGTGAGTCACAAAATTAAGGTCACTGTGACCTTGTCTTTCTCAGTCTTGTGGACACGACATCTCAAGAACACTTTGAGGAAATATCTTTAAATTTGGCACAGATTTCCATTTAAACTCAAGGATAAACTGATTAGATTTTGAGGGTCAAAAGTCACCATGACCTTGCGTCTGCCTCATACTCGTGAATGTGATATCTTAAGAAAGCCTTAAGGGAATATCCTAACATTAGGCGCAAACATCCAATTGGACTTGAAAATAAACTGATTATATTTTGGTGGTCAAAGGTCATTGTGACCTAACAAAATATGTTTTTGGGCATAATTCAAGAAGAAGTATATGCTAAATATGACAAATTTCACACAAATGTCTGACAAGATAAAATTAAGAAGCGAATGACATTTTATATCCAAAACATCAAGGATAAGTTCTGCAAAAGCACTTTTCTGGCCATTATTTGACGTCATATCTCAGGAACAGCAGGGGAGACATTTGGTTTAGACACTGAATTGGTGACACTAATCTTGGTTGTCCACCTTGAAACTGTGCGGATTGTATATATTTTCTGTGCTGCCGGGCTGAATGTGTTTGTTAAGTGTTTTTGTTTTATAATATGCAACATTCATATTTGAAGCATCGTCAGCGTCATAGCTACATATATGTGAGTCTGGACAGACTTAAACTCTAAATGACTGATTTGTGGAGGCATACAACCGGGAGGCGGTAATTCTAGTTTTCTTATTATTTTCTGTGTTCGGGATGTTCATGGGTGTGTAACCCCAAAGCACTCAGGTAAGGTCAAGGCTCTAAAAAAAAGTAGTAGCCAGGTGCCGGGTGCCATACTGTAAGCAGCAGGTTTCCAAGAAGCACAGCACCGAAAGTGCAAATACAGTGAGGCGAAACACCAAATGACTGTAAATCTGGGGTTGGCGTTTACTTTTTCTTTCAGTGATTCCATGTTTAGGGACCATAACAGCCCTGCATAATATACCTTTAGCAGTGTAATGTTTACATTTAATGTTAGCCTATATATTTCTCCCAATAGAGTGTTTCTTAGACATTTCAACATTCTTTCCTGAGTCACTTATTGGTTCGTGTCACCCTCAGAAACCATCAGTTAGTTCAATGTAATGTTTAGATAATGGGAGTGAAGAAATGGATTTAAAAGATTTGATCCATGAACAGTATGACTGTGCAGAGTACCGAGCAGGATGTTGGTCCGCACTGTGATGGTATGAACATAGGAACAGATGACAACACATCCTCCCTCCTCCTGTCTTCCACCCCTCCCTCCATCCATCCTTCCTTCCCTACATCCCTTCCTCCCTCCCTCCCTCGCCACCTGGAGCCAGCGAGCCGTGACACCAGAGGGAGGGAGGGAGCGATGATGAAGGGACAAGGGACTGAAGAGAGAGAGGACCACAGAGGGCTAGATGAAGGAGAGAAGAAAGAAGGGAAGGATGGGGGGATGAAGGATGAGATGGGGCATATGTAGGCATATGTAAATAAAAGGAGATACAGGAATCTGTGTCTGTCATGAAATTAAAGCTATTTCGATAATTTGATAATAGTGTACTTTGATAGTATAAAAGTTAGAGAGGGAATTCTACATCACATGGAACATTTTCCAGAGTCTGATAAATAAAGTAAATCTAGAAATTTAAAAGTGACCATGAAGCAGTACTTTACATGTGTGGCATATGCCTTAATTTCCAAAAAGAATAAAAGATTATTTTCAGATTGTTGTAATTATTTTCAAATATTTAAGCCTAATTCATCCAGGGAATCTGAATATCTGTGATTTTTTTAGCCTCATTCTGCTTCACAATTACATATTTATATACATTCTCAACTGTTGAGGATAACGTTAGTATTCTGCATCTTCCTCCTTTTCGGCTGCAAGCCTAATGGAAAATGGAAACGGAAAAGCAAGTTTAAATCAGTGTGGGAAAATAAGCACATGCATTTCTGACCTCCAAGCGGGTTGATGTTTCCGGTAATCCGTATAGAATGTGGTTATGATTTATCAGTGTAATGTTTTCATAAAGCAATCATTTTCAGTCCATTTACTCACCCTGTATTGTTCATTCTTTAACATTTTCATTTCTTCTCTGTCATCCTGTTTCATATATTTCCCCAACCTCCTCTGACACTGTTAAAACAAAGTATTTGCTATCTGTTAGTCCCCATAACCTGCCATTGTCTGCTTTATCGACTGTGTAAGGATACATACACAACATTGTGAGTGGATTCCGGTTTGTGTGTGTGTCTGTGTGTTTTGAAGGCTAGGAGCATGGTGGTCCCCCGGAGAGCTCATTTTGTCGTCTTCTCGCTTGATTTACCTTCTTCTTCTTCTGCTGTTTATTACCAGTCATTACAAGCTGTTTGGAAACCTAATAGGACACACTGACAAATAGACTGGGAGAGACCCAACCAGGATAGGCATCGGAACACAAAATGACTGTGTTTGTGTGTGTGACTGAGTAAGAGAGAGTGAGCACTTGTGTGTCATGTTTCATGTTTGCCTGTGAGAATATTTGTACATGCAACATCAGCTATCTTAACTCATGTATAGAAGTTGTCTGCTTCATGTGAGTGATGTCTTTGTTAGCGCTCTCTGTGTAGGTAGGCAAGTGTGTATGTTTGTGTGTGTATGTGTGTGTGTGTGTGTTTTTGAGAGGGTGGTCAAAGATGGAGGGCTGTATACCATACTGTACCTGCAACCCCCCTCTGCATTCTCCTCTCCTCTCTCTCTCTCTGTCTCAACCCGTCCAGGTGTGGCTGCACCAGCTGCTAAAGAGAACAGGACAATTACACACACACACACACACTAACATACACACAGACGTCCTCTCTATCTCTGCTGGCTAATTGTCACAAGACAAACAAGGCGCTTTGCCTTTATGCGCTTCATAAACAGGGGCCAAGCAACAATTAACTCCCTGCTTAATTCACTAACTATTCTGAATTCATTTTCTCCTGTGACAGGCACATCTGTCACAGCTGGTAGCAAGTGTGTGTGTGTGTGTTTGTGTGTGTGTGTGTGTGTGTTTGTGTGTGTGGGAGACAGAGTTTGGGCCTGTATAGTAATGCAATCAGGGCTGTAGCTTTAAAGAGGATACATTATTTATGTATGTGTATGATAAAGTGCCACAAGTAAACACCACTGTGATTTATTTGTGTGTGTAGCAAGAAGACACAATGTTTCAGGGTATGAACAAAGAGAAATTCCAGCATATGAGAGGGGGCATCATGGTGTAACTTAGCAGGGCAGGTTAACTTGTGTTTAAAAAAAAAAAAAAAAAGTGAAATTAAGATAGCGGGAAGCAAGACAGGGCAGCTCGGACACAGACGTCATTGTTCAGACTACCTAAAACAATATGTGAAGGAGAAACCACAAAAAGGTAGACTATTTCTCCTTTTTAGAGATGGGAAGCAATCTACAATATCAGTCTGCATCTTGTATATTCAGGAAAAGACACAAGGGTGATTCAAGAAAACCAAAATACCGAATACCAAAATTGGGCAGCAGTAGCTGAGTCCGTGGAGACTTGGCTTGGGAACTGGAGGGTTGCCACTTAAAATCCCCATATAGACCAAAGTATGGAGTGTGGACTGGCAGCTGGAGAGATAACAGTTCACCTCCTGGGTACTGACGAGGTGTCCTTGAGCAAGGTACCGAACCCACACTACCCCAGGGTATGGTGCCCCCTTGTTTAATGTGTGTGCTGTGTGTATAGAGGAGATAGGCAAAAAGATGCATTTCAACTGCCAAATGCCTGAAAAATTGTGTAGATTGACTAATGATATAAGTAGTTTTAAAAAAAGAGAAATGTGACCACAGATTGAATATAGTAAGTAATTGTACTTACATTTTACCACTGTTTACCTAAACACATTTAATAACAGTTTTTCCATCTCTAGTCAATATGTTTAATAATAGCAGTTTTAAGGTACTCCGTTTCTTCTCAATACTAATAGCAAATATTTAAAAACTGTTTTTTTGTTGTAGTTGTTGTTCTTGTGTTTTTTAGGTCAGACCTTATCAATCTTGAAAATATAAAGTAAAAAATAGGCATACTATGCAGGACTTGTTCCTTACTCTTTGTAAACACAACATTCAATGTTCAACATTCAAAGTAAATGTTGAGAGGGAGAGGCATTAACGAGTACAAAACAGTGAACCAGAGAAAAGCTGTTTTCTGAATATTTCATGGTGGTTACATTCTGAAGCACAAATAAACACACCAGCACCTCCGCATGATCCTGCAGGGAGGTGCTGCATTGTTGAATTGTGTAAATTCAACTGAAGCGCATGCAACATCCTACCCACTTGACTTCTCCTAGATATGCTGCTGCTTTCACTTATTGCTTAAATTCATCTATTAGTACCTTTTTATAGTGTTTAAATTGATGCCAGAAAGACTGACATGTGATATAGAGCTCAGTGTACGGCACTGTAAGTATATTTGGAATACAGGTAACAATAAAGAGACAAGGTAACAAAATTAAGTCACAAGTGATGTGTGGTCCTAGTTGGGCCTTGAGAATGATAAATGAAAGGATGCGGAACATGGACAGGTTAAATTGCGTGAGCAAATAGTTTTTTTTTTGTGTTAGATTTTTTTTGTTTGGGAAGCCAAGCTGTTAACATACTGTTAATGATTTTCAGTATTCATCCTTTGCAAGTAAATGTTTTGGGACTAGTACATATGGGATTTTACTTGCCTTCGGATTAGTTGAAAAACTCCTAATCCTTGTATGTAAAAACACTCACATAAACATTAAGTACCAAAAAAAACCTGTAGATGATATTAAAATGTAAGCATTAAAACATAGCACTGAGCTAACTATGGAACAAAAAGAGTATAAGTAACTGACGAAAGTAGATTTGTGAGCGAGAGCCAATGAGATAGCAGGGAACGGAATGGAGTGTAAAACGGACAGATGGACAAATATTAGTAAAAGGTGATACTTTATATTGGCAGAATGACACTATACTAAGTGTGAAAAGGAGACATCAAGAAAATACATTGACAGAAAAAGTGGTGATTACAGATCAATCGAGTAGACTCATACTGATTGCAGACAGTTGGAGAAGAAACAGACTGATGCAGAGAAAGAATCTGCAGAGGACATGGAGGGAAGAGGCGAGGGAGAAACAGACAACCAAATGCAGATCAATAGGGTGACATGAGGAGAGAGTGTGGGTGTGGATGGGTGGATCGAGTTGAATAAAGCGAGAGACGGAAGGAGAGAGAGACAGAGAGGATGAGAGCGATTTCTGGCAGATTTTGGCTCACACTCAGTCCTCTTGCCGAGCAGCTGGACTTCATTAGTGGCTGGTGTTAATTACTGGGACTGTACACACACGCGTGCAGATAAGTGCGCGCACACAGGCACATGAACACACACTGATAGATACACACACATACGTGCACGCTCACACAGCCTGTGATTCAGGGTCACCTTGCTAGCCTTGTTTGAACCAGCAGAGAGAGGGGGAGATGGTGCCAGACAGACAGAAAAACAGAAATGGAGAGAGCTCACACACAAGTGACAGTCCACTGTGGGAGTTTTATATGTTATTAATGGTATTTTGAGCAGCTGCATAGCGAACAGCTGGTAGATGGACAGGTGATACTGTAGTTGACTCAGTCAGTGCTTGAACACAATAAAATGGAACTATATAGTGCAATTGCAGAAAATTAAAAAAAGGTAGGGAGCAGGAAGTGCCAGAAATACAGTGATAATACATCAGATGATCTTAGAGAAGACAGAGAAAATAGAGGTGTTTCGATGAGTTTCAGAAGGTGTTACGGGTTACCTTTGTACCTTTGTATTAATGATTTAGTTTTTAAAGACTGTACTACAAAACACTGAAACCAGTCTGATGTAGTGTGAACCATGACTTTGTGGTAAAGAATTGTAACAGCTAGATAAACACATTCTCAGCTGCACTGTTCATGAGTTCAGCATGAGGTGGGATGCATCTTGTAAAAGTTAAGTATGACTCACTGCTCATTTATGGTCACTTCTTTATTTGTCCATGCTATCCACGGGCATTCTTTATGAGCTATTGCCTCAACTAGCAATCATGTTATTTTATGTACAGCAGAAGCTTAAGTTAATGTTATCTTGTTTTGGCTCCGCTTTGAGGAAGCTTTTTGTTTGATGTGAAAGCATTGACGTTATGCAATTATGATTGGCTATTTGGGGTTTCTCATTGTACAGCTACTGTACAGCTTCAGTAAACTGAAATATGTTTCTGAAAACATCCGAGATGAGAAATAGGCAATGCAGCAGCAGAATCTGGATTTAAATTTGAGCAGCGCTGCTAAGTTTGACAGTTTGATCTGAGATGCGTGTTGCAATGGACAGACAACATTTGCATAAAGATGAGGTCAAGTCATGCTGTGTCCATCAAGTAACAGGCAGCCTGATCTCCTTCTCTCCAAAGATTTTGAATAGGCAGGCTGTTCTCACAAAACTTTGGTATGTTTTCCTAGGAAAAGCAATGCACTCAAATTCTTTCTCTCCCACGTATTTTGAAAGGCTGCGACCATGTGACCAATGTGCTGATGGCAGTAAACAAGGTAGCAATTTGGCGCTTATAAGGAGGCAGGTTGGGGTGGTGGTTGGGTCACAAAAAAACTGACTTTCATCCGTGACTTTCAGTTTAAGTCACATGTTCTGTGTGAACTTTGAGTCATTTTAAGGTATGTCCATGTTTCTTTTCCTAAACCTAACCTCAGCAACTTTTATTGTCTAAACCTATAACCTCTGTAACTTTACATTAATTACACACCTGTACGTTAAAGATGTAACATCATTTGTGGGGCGCAGATTCAAAGGATATCGTATGAACTGTTGTACATGCATTTTTCATAGGATATCATACAAATTGTTCTATGAGAATGTCTTGGAATAGGATCTGTCAATTTCATGTACATCAACGGATCCAGTGTATTACCACCATAGTACTAGGAAATGCAGTGTTGTATATAGTTATGGATTAAATGAAGCTTCAATGCAATAATTCGTTTCAATGATTTTCAGTAGTCAAGTCACTTCATTTCTTAAAGGAGAAGTCTGGTATTTTGCACTTTGAGCCCCATTTCTGGGTTGTTTAGATGAAATAGAGTGGTTAAGACCAAAATAGTGATTAGACATTTTCGGAGAATTTGGTTTTCCCCTGCCTGGCTTAACAGTGCTGCCTATGGCCATATGTGAATCTGTCCTAAAACCCCCCTAAACATTCGTTTTCAAAGCCATGGAACCCACTGAGTGGTCAGTGGTGTTCGTTGATGTTTTGACATAAAAACCACAATGGAAACCCTGATATCAACAGCATCATGGTCTTAAAGATCAACGATTGAGTCATTGGAATGCAAAATGTATAGCCCGTGTTGTGATTATCATTCCCTGAATACTTGCTTCTCTGAAATCTGGCTTTGAGTACACATATCATGTGCTTGGCATACATACTGTATATTTGGGCCTGTTGCCAGTGGTGGTTCATTACTGATCAAGTGATTTTTGTCAGACAAGGTTTAACAAAAAGTGAGTTAATTAATAGAGCTGCTGGGGTGAGAGAGGGGGGAGAAAGCAAGCCTTACAATGTAAGCAAACACTATTTTTGGCAAAAATACCAACAAAAAAAGTCCCATTTGTGTTTTAGTTTGGCAGTCTTGGTAAATCAGATCATGATTCATCATCTTGAGGAACAGTTAGCTTCACCAGTAGTTGTTGATTCAGCGATGGACTAAAACCATGTTTCAGTCAGAATACAGTACTGTACCTGGATAATAGAGGGAAGATGGTTTAAAGACGAGCAACAGCACAGCATGAAATGGGATGCAAAGCCATGCTGGGAGAGGTTGAAGGGTTTTCTTTGGCTCTTAATTACACGGCAGAAGACAGGAGAAGGCAGGAGTGAGAGCGAGGAAGAGAGAAAGGTTGAAGCAACGGTATACACTGTCGCTCTTATCTTTCGTCTCTAAACAGATGTCGACCAGGCTGTTCTCTTTATTGCAGTACAAAGGCCTTCTGACAAAAACACACACACAGGCATGCACACACATCATTCTGGACAAATCAATGCATTCTGGTTTCAGTAATTTCCCAAGGTGCTTTGCTCTGCCTCCCTTTGGGTGAGCAAGGTGACAAAGCCAGCCAGGGAGGAGAGAATCTCTTACTTTCTGCCCTCCTTTTTATAGCCCTTGTTTGCTTTCTTTCTTCTCCTCATTTCCTTTATTGATTTCAGGTTACTTGCTGTTCTCTATACTCTCTGTACATTTACACAATATGCAATGTTCTGCTGTACTGATGTATTAAATGATATTGCAGGAAACTCTGAGGTATTTGCCTTTATTCTATTACGTGAAGGCTGATAATCAGACTGAATTACACTACTTCTTACTCTTGATTATTTTCTATTTTGTTTTCTTTATTATTTGGTGTAACAGTTACTGGCTTTACATGCACACCAATATCCCACTAAATTTCCTGATATGACAACATCCCGGATTAGATACAGGTCATGTAAAGGGTATTTGGTTCGAATGTTCTGTATTTGGCTGTATTCTGAATGTAGCATTTTTCGATTAAGACGTGTGATATGCCAGTAATTTGGGTTTTTGGAGCATGCTTCGAACATCCATATAGTGCATTCTGAATATGCATCTTAATCAGGGTTTTTACTGCAGTTTGCAACACGCAGTGTCAAAGCTACTGTAGGATGTGTGTCAAGTGGGTGTTTTGCATTAATCAGAGAATGCATGGTAGACTTGGGCAGTATCTCTGTTTTCATACCTTTAGGAAATTTCATCAGAATATACAGTATAGAAAAGTTTTTGTGTGCTGCCCTACTTCAGTCCACTGTTTCGACAATCACCAACTCTGGTTTAATCTAAATTAATGCTTAGTTCATCGGGTTTGATGTAAAAAATATGCTGTTTTTGCCCGCAGTCTTTCTATCTGCTGTTGGTGGCTGGCTGTCTACAGTCCTGTAACATTATCCCCACCACTTGCACTCACCATCCGTCGCAGCTCTCCTGCCTGCTCTATGAGTAGAGCCTGACCTCTGGTGGCGCGTACTGAGCACTACATCGCCTCAATCCAGAATCCCTGTATGAGTTTAATAGAAAGAGGAGCGTCTTTATTTTTGATGATATTGAAAATCATACTGCCTAAATGCCCTGGTGTACTGTAATACCGTGATACCACTCAAGCCTAATGTACAGCTGCATATAAACAGGAGTATTAGTGGAATATTGATTTGCATCAGTGAATTTAAAAGCATATATTGTGTGCATGTAAACATAGCCACTGTTTGTATGTAAGCCCTTTTTTGTTTGGGAATTTTTAGTATTTTGCGTCAGCCTTTCAGTAGAGAGAGATTTATCTATCCCACCAATCTCATTTGAAGTCAACACAGAAGCTCTGGAAGTGGTTATTCGAAACAGCTCACTGAACATTTCTAATATCTGATCAAAGAAATGTGCCAGTTTAAGAGTTGTTATGTCTTGACTTACCACAGCTTGCTCAGCTGCATTGAACTTATGCTTTTCAGCATTTTTGCATAATTTTTCTGACTCTAGCACAGGAAGATGACATTCCCATTCTTAATACTGCCAAAACAGCTCTGACTGACTTGTTTGTTCAACCCAATAAGCAGTCGTCAATGATCATAACAGCAAATCAGGGATGTGGGGAGCAAAAATAATCTGGAATCGGGTTCTTGTTTTTTGGACCTATTTGTTTTACTGGAATAAGAGCTTTATTTTATTTTTGGCGAAACACGATGTGATAATTAACCCCCAAAAGCACATATTTTAAATGCCAGTAGTCATTGCAATGGAACCAGCAATATGGGCTTCACTCACTGACAGTCTGTGCTTGCACAATGTCCCACACAGCATAAAACAACTCACCTGCAGTGCTCCATCATCTGTTTAAAGCCTTTGTAATCTGGTGGTATACTGCAGGTTTGTAGATTGGACACAGAGTGGGGCCGCGAACGCCACGTGAGCCCCCCTCCTCCCACAACATAATGATAATTACAATCATTATGCTAATATTGTATTGTCATGTAATGTGGTGTTTAGTTTAGATAGAATAACTAATTTTCAGAAGTTTGTCCACTTTTTTTTCTCTCAGTGACTTTATTCCTTCCTCCCTCTGTGACCCTTCTCACTCTCCTCCTCTACCTGCAGTCTCCTTCCTCACCAACCCACCTCCACTTCCTCATCTCATGTTCTCTGTCCCTCTTCATCCTTGTATCCTGGATGAGAGACACTCATTTGTGACAGAGCCAACCTGCTAATGGTGGATGGCAAGGAACAAAACCAGCCTTGCCAAATATACACACAGACACAAACACACACGCACACACAGTGTTTGTATGTACTAACGTGGACATCCGTCTGGAAATACTCATACTGAGACATCCTCTGCAACCACATACACACACAGCAAACATTCCCAGGTACAGACACACACACATATGGACACACATCAGTGCATAGATACACAACACATTCACACTAATGTATTCACATAACACTCTGTATGCTCCCCGCTGCATTGCTCCTGGTGCTGGGCTCCCTCTCTGCTCTGCGCCGTGCCTCCTCCTCCTCTTCGTCCTCCTCCCCCACCACCTCCTTCTCCTTCTCCCAGTACATCTGGCACGCTCAGCTGCCGAGGAGCGCCATAATTATCCCGCCGGAGACGCACACACCCGCACACGCATACACACACTCTGCGACGAAAGCTCACACACACTTGTCTTCGGCGATCCGCGCCGCTCCCTGCTGCTCTTCGTCACTACCGGGGCTTCATTAGAGTGTGTGGAGAGTGTGTGCATGCGTGAGTGTGTGTGTGTTTTTGTGAGAGTGTGTTGATGCATGGTGCTTTTGGATGCTATCCAGATGTTTTTTTTATTATAGTTGAGGAGTCGGGCGTGTCCTAGATGCAACTGCCCTACTCCTGTATGCTCAGTGTTTTGAGTTTGAATCCTGCCTTTCTCAAATATTATCTAGTTTCTGTCTGTTCACGTCAGTGTCCAGTCTAATTTAGCCATCATGTCGAAGACAGCAAGTGGGCAGCAGAGAGTATCACTTTGCATCAGTCTGGGATGGAATTAGGACCTTGTTGTGTTGCAGAAAGGGAGCATGGATGCTGGGCCTCATCAGTCATGTCGGTCCAATCTTTTTGCCATACAAGAAATTCTACTTCTTTTGCTTTGTTTGTATTTAACCTTGAATCGTTACTGACGTTAGATATCTCTGCACACGGCCTTTTTAAACTAACACCAGCGATTGTCTGACCAAAGAGAATTTGGTCAGACAAGAGCATAACGACCAAACAATAGACCAACCGACCAGAACTTTTCAACAAACACTGAAGGAATCCTTGTCAGGGGTTCATGCTCCGCACATGGGAGAGGTTTCAGCTAGTTGCAATCTGCAATTTTTACCTGGCACTAAATCCTACACACTGCCCCTTTAAGTGGCCAAACATTACACTAAAACCTATCTGCACATGGTTGAGGATGATAATAAATATTGGAGTTCATTAGGTATATTAGATTTTTTTAAACGAAGTCTGCTGTAGCTCTCTGTTTCTTTCTCTCTTCTCTGTCAAATAATAAATTCCCTAAAACGGTAATATTTCCTCTGACAGCAGATGTGATATCAACATCATATTTTGACATCAAAGACATAATTAATGGAATAGATAAAAGACTCGCCACATCATAATAAATACATATTAAAATAAGAAATGGACACATTCCCCACTCATACTTTGTCACTCTGCAGTGGTAATTGCAAGGGTGTTTTTAGTCTGTTTAGTGTCACATTGTAATTACTTGCCTGTACAGGTGAAGGAGAGGCTGAGGTTGGAGTGTTGCTGCCTGGGGTGGGTGGGTATTTGAGTGTGTAAGAGTGTGTGTGTGTGTGTGTGTGTGTGTGTGTGACAAAGAAAGAGAGGGAAAGAGAGAAGGTGAATGACTGAGTACAGTGTGATTGGCAGTAATTGTGTGTACTGTAAGTGTGTGTGTGTGTGTGTGTGTGTGTGTGTGTATTCATAGTATGATTGGCATTCAGTGTGTAAGCGTGTGGGTGTGTGTTTGCGAGTGTAGTCTCACAGTGCCCGCTGTGGCTGCTCAGAGTGGTGCTGTAGGTTTGATTCCCCATGCCACTTTGTGTCAGACTTACCACAGAGCAAAAAGCAATTGAGCTTTGTGAAAAGGGTCTGGAAACGCCTCCCACCATTCTATTTTCAAGCCATGCTTTTAGTGCCACAGGAAGCAGGGAATAAAGCACCTGCATCAGTCACATGGATGGGTCCTAAAGACCAATCAGGTGACAAGCTTTGACTCTGACTGTAAGCCACTTGAGCCTGTTGATTGCAGTCTTTTGAGACCAGCTACCCTCAGTTTTTACCTAATCGCTTTTTACTTGTTCAGAACAAACTGTAAATCACTTCATAAAATTATGCGTTAACATTATTACAATGAAAATAACATAATTATTTAAGAATTCTCAGAATGGATATATTGGTCTGCCTAGCAATAGGTATAGTAAGTGCAGTCACAACATTCTCCAGCAGCCTTTTTCTCTTCCACAACACTGATCACACAATATGCAGTTACAATACTCACACCCATTTCCCAAAAAAAATTAAATATGGGAAACCCTGGCAATAAAATAAATAAAATAGAATATAGACTCCTTTTCCATTGACAGTAGACATATATGCTTTGTATCCTCTTCTGGTGTGTCACGTTCAATGTCACAAACGAGCTGGAAAAAACAGGGTTTTTAAACCCTGTCTCTTTCAAACTCAGTGCAAACTGATTTAGAGCAGTGTTCAAGCACTGCTTTGTCTAAGACACACACAAATTGTGGCTGAGATGGCAAAGAGTAACAGAGGTTAGCACTGGAGTCATAGCATCACATCTGAAAATGGCAAAATTTAACACATCCCCCAGGGAATCATGTTTCCATCACTGCCAGTCAGAGCTGGAGTTGATAAATACCTGTGACCACTCTGCTGTATTTATTTATCTGCAGAGAATTAATGCTGGTTGTAACTGTACAAACAGATGTTAGTGGGTATTAGTGGGGTTTTTTTGTCCAGTGGGAAGGGGGCTTGGCTCATTTTTTATTTCCTCTAGGCAGTTCTGAGAAAAATCAATGTGTGTGTGTTTAAATATATATGTATGTATATATATATATATATATATATATATATATATATATACATATAGTATATATATATTTTTTTAATATAGGCCTCTACCAAATGGTTGAGATGTCACTTTATGGTATTTGTTTAAACAGAAAGAAAAGCTCTAAATTACAAATCATATACTATTATAATGCCAGCAATATGTTAGTATACCAACATATATCAGTTTGTTACCATGGGATTAATAGTGTTACTAGTTATAGTATTATTTCCACATACACATGTAGTTATATATAACTATATCAGTGAATAGTCATCCTTCTTTATTTGATAAAAATTCTACATTTATTATCTTATCATCACTACCTTTGCTGTGAAATGACAATCCAACTAAACCAAACGGTAGAGATAGCTCAGTCAGGTTGAGTTAAATTCAGCACATTTTCAATAAGATATAGTGACTCAAAATGTGCTCTTCCAAACAGACAGCTGAGCATAATGTTAAAGGGATATGGAGGATTTGGACACAGGTGATATTGAGAAATGCCTTAGCAGCTCTACTCATTAGCTGCTTTTCACATTAAATATCGATTGGTTTTCAGACCTGATGTGAACTATACCTAAGTGCACATAAATTACACTGGATTACACATTTTTATGTGGACCTGGGCTAGGGATGCTACGGTGAGAAAATGTTCCCATCTATTAATAAATGGATATTTTACAAGAATGTATTAAGTTACTGCTAATGCAAACCAAACATTTCCAGAGCATTAACTGGTGAAACACAAATTGACTTTTATACTGATCCATATGGAAAGAAACTACTAAATAGGCCCATGTGGTACTTGAGGCTTTGTGACATAATAACTACTATTAGGGCTAGTAGGTAAACTACTGCAGTTTGCGAGCTAACCGTTTACTCACCATTAAGTTGGGCTAGAGTTGGTTAGTTACAATAACTCCCAGTGTCTTTCTGTTTTCTCTGCACTGGTCTCTTTAGTCCCCACTAGCATCCTGTTCCCACTATTGTATTGTATTGTACAGTATTAAATTTATGTTATTTTATTTGTGAGTAAGAATAACATCAATTCATACCACACAAACACACAATGAGATCATTTTCAGTGGGGCTGGTTTGAAATGTGTTTTTCCAACACTGACAGGAAAGAAATATGGATCCAGTCATGTTCCAGCAATTTGTGGTTGCGTCGAGTACACATGTATTTGGACACAAAGACATTTCATACCATTTCTATTGATTAGACCACATGCTAGTTAAATTTGTAATACATCTGAAGAGAGAATATCTTGGACTCAGTGATGTGAATTCCCCACTCATGTAATGAGCAGCTATGGGACTGGTTGAATGGCCTGGTCTAGTTGGCTTCAGTTCCTCTGTCCTCTTCTCCTTTAATCCCTGCTGCTCTCTCCCGCACTCCATCATCCTATCCCCTCCTCAACCCCCCACCACCCTACCAGTGCCTCCCTCTCTTCATTGTCTGTCCACTTCCCCTACGGTAACAGGTTTACCTGTGAGATTCACTGGACTCTCTCTCACACACACACACACACACAGTGCTGGGGGCCTAGGTAGAGGTGTAATTTCCCCGGTGTTCTCCCTAACCTGGAATATCTGACACTGTGACACCAGAAAAGAGAGGGAGTCTGTCTGTGTGTGTGTGTGTGTGTGTGTGTGTGTGTGTATGTCCATGTGTGGACGGGAAGATGTGAAGTTTTGTAAGAGGGGTGAGGGGGGAGCGGAGGAGAGGTTTGGAAGAAAGGCTTTCGGTGTGATATTTTTTCTCTGTGAGCTCTTACAGGAACTGCTCGGTTTTCACAATGGGACCAGACAGGACTAGCCATGGCTTAGGGGTAAAACACAAATGATAGGGTTTATTACAAGGTCAAACAGGACTCGCTTTAGCCTAACCACCATTCCAATGCACCTGCAGTACAAAGACGTGCCTGTTTGTTGACTCTTCTATGAAGTAATTGTGATGATAACTGAATCAGTGAAAGAAAAGAGTGCTCAGTTAAAGTTCTGGAAGAAAAACAATATATGCGCTGATATGGTGCAGTCTCAAGAGTTTCTGTAGCCTTTTGACTGAAGGGACTTTTTGAAAGTATAGTAAGTATGCAAAAGTATAGACTTTTACATCTTTAGTACTTACTGAAGAAAGTTATCCAAGAGGGAAACTGAATCCCATGCAGGAGCAGTGTTTGAAACTTAAAATTATCACTATGGTGGTCCTGACTTCCTATAGAAAAAAGACAGCCAGACACTGTATTGTCAGTTACTTAACTTTGTGTTCTGAACTTTTTGTTCAGGATTATTTTGCACCGTAGAAAACTTCTAACGGATGTGAAATATCTACCGTTGAGTCAGTTTCGACTTTATTTTGTTTTCACTTATTTTTATTAGACTAACGCTGCCATAATCACTATCCTTTTATCAGCCTGAGCACTGTAGCGTCTGTCTTTCTTTCTGCCCATCTGTCCATTAGTCACTGTAAAGGCTGCAGACAGCGCTGGCTTCCTGACTTAAGTTTGGACAAATGGCTGTCGGATCGATAGCTTCCCACCAGCAATATTTGGTATCAATGCATGTCCTCCTCATTACCGCAGCAGGCTGCCCTCTCCATGGACCTGAATTATTCATACACACAAACAGGCACAAATATGCAGCTACACATACACACAGAATACTGCATCAGAGAAGAAGCTGGCCTTTTGCTTTCTCTCTCTGCCTCCAATCCTTCCTTCCTCTCTTTCTCTCTGTCTCATTTCTTCCCGTCTCTCTTTCTCTGGTTCACTTTAGCCCAGGGCAGAAGACTAGTAGACCAAGCACCAGCCCCTCCTCCCTCCTTCTCTTTCTGTCACTCTCTCTCTCTCTCTCTCTTTTTTAACCTCTCGTTCACCCAGATGCTTACTCATGGAGACTTGCCTCGCTCAGCACATCTTCCTGCCTGTGTGCTGTGTTGTATTTAGTTTCTAATAATACCACTTAGACTACACCATTACTTTAAAAAAGTGATTCTGTTTTAAATTTATCTTAAATGACTTTATTGTCCCCACAGCAAAATGGGTTTGCAGGTTGTTACACTGAACTTTTCAAAAGCTTGTTAGTTAACATACCAGTGTACGCTGAGAATACAAAGTAAGCATTACATTTATGATTGATGATGAGCTAAATTGCATGTTTTACAGTCTGTATGGTGTATAGTCTGAGTCAGAGGTATTTGGTTTGGGTAGGACAGTGTCCCAGTCATTGGCCTGTCAAACAAAGGTATTTGTCATTATATATTACAATGAGTTGAAGAAGGTATTCACGGAAAGCTCAATTTTCACTTCTCCATCCATGTATCTTTCTGTGTTAGTATGACATTCTTTTGCTTTACACCTTAGCTGCTGTCTTGAAGTGTTACCATAGCAGCAGCAATTGTCAGTCCCTATAATAATGATCATGAAGTTTAACAGCCTGGTGTTGCTGTAGCCGTTAGCCACATAATCTTGTCTGCTAATGGTTTCTAATGATGCCTCCTCTGTGTGTGTGTGTGTGTGTGTGTGTGTGTACGTGCGGTCCCTGTAGTCCAATCATGTCTGCTCTGCAACAGTAAATAAATATGGGATCAGTGTCAATTACAGAATACATAAAAACTGGTGTAACTCAGCTCCGGCCCACACCTTTCACTGCACCTGTTGGCACACACACACACACGCAGATGGGTTGCCAGGCTAGAGGTTGCATTTAAATTGTTTTCTAGGTTAAATTAATCAATATTCTGAGCTCACAACTCCTTCTACACTAACTAATATTACACAACCTTTCCAAACGTCACTTGTATTT
Organism: Epinephelus lanceolatus; assembly: GCF_041903045.1. Lineage (NCBI taxonomy): Eukaryota > Metazoa > Chordata > Actinopteri > Perciformes > Serranidae > Epinephelus > Epinephelus lanceolatus. The sequence continues at coordinate 40,275,480 of NC_135738.1, forward strand.
ATCCCTATTGTAGTTAAGGGTGTTTGCTAGATCTATAGATCATAAAGAAAACCTGTGTAGGTGAGGAAATGGCAAGGGTTTTTTGGCCACAGCGCCACACAATGCAAGCCACAAGTGACCATGACACACACACACACACACACACACACACACACCCCTTATATTTTGAGCATGGTTCCTAACACAGGGTTGATTCCAGAGCAGATGTTAAGAGTGCTCCTACTGTAATTAATCTGATCGCTATCCCTGTGTATGTGTTTTGTGTGTGTGTCTGAAGGAGAGGGACTGTTGTGTTCCAGAATTCAGTTTAACTTAAAGTATTTAAGTGAGCTTGGATAACAAAGAATACATACTGTAACTATTTCAACAGATATATAAGAAAATAATATATTTCTTTTTTCATTTAATACAGAATTGGTGAGAGCTAATAGTGTTAGTACTATACCATATTTCAGTGTTCCCTTTAAATGAGACTGTACATGTACTATAAATGGAACAAGAACTGCTTTAAAATTTCTTTGGGTGTGCCTTGGACAGGTGTTTTATGTGAATTTAGGTGAATTTTACAGGATGCATATGTTAATCATCAGTTGTTGCTATGGTACACTTTTATCATCAGTTGTTGCTATGGGACAATGTTATCAATGTAAGTTGTTGTTTAGAACCAGCTGTTGCTATGGTATACCATCCATCATTAGTTGTTGCTATGATACACTGTTGTGCACCATCAGTTGTTGCGATGGTACACTGTTCATCATCATCATCATCATCATCAGTTGTTGCCATGGTAAACTGTTCATGGTCCAGCAGTGAACTGCAAGTCCTGCCTTTTTAGTATGTGCAGCAGAGTCAAAGCTTTACTCTGGGGCTGAACTCAGATGACATATCTGCGTGTTTGCATGTATGTATTTGTGTGTGTTGGGTTGGTTAGTGTGTCTGTGTTTGTGTGTGTGTGTGTGTGTGTGTGTGTGTGTGTGTGCGTGTGTGCGTGTATGTGTGTGTGTGCGTAGGCGGGGGGGGGCAGTGTGCCCTGAGGCGCTCAGTCCTTAGCGGTTGGCTAACGGGGCACAGAGCGACCCTCATCCTTGCCCTGATCGATGCAGTGTGTATGTATGTGTGTGTGGGTGTTTGTGTGTATGTGTGTGTCTCGTTAGCAGGAAGCAGCAGAGAGTCCAGGGACCCCTGCATTCCCTGCCCAGGGACACACACAGGTCCCAGCACCTGGACCAAACATAACCATGTACACACACTTGCACATACACAACCACACACACTTGCGTACACAAAGATGCAGAAACACACTGCAGACACACACAACTCACCACCTCTCCCTCTCTCTTTCTCTCATTTTCTCCGTCTGTCGCTCTCATACACACTTTCTGCCTGACACACACACACTCACACACCATGCATACAGATTGAGTGCACACAGCAGTCCCAGTGCGCTGCAGTAGCACTAAGCTTAAAGTACAGACATGGCCTGTAACACAAACACCCTCACTGCGGAAGGCGATGCTTCCAGGGGTTTTCACTGTGGAAGATATAAAGAAGAGATGCATCCACTGTGGTGAAACTGTGAGAGAGAAACAGTGAGGACGTTTAAATCTGAGATATTGAAATGTTGTCATTATTCATCAGTTTTGCAGAATTCTGTGTATCTGCATGAATGTGTCTTTTGTACTTGCATTTTTTTGTGTAAAGCCTGTGTGCTCAAGTGCATGTGTTTGTTCCTAATCATGAACTTTTGGTCAGATCTTAGTGCCCTCTGTCAAACAGAAAACACGCAAGTGGATAGAAATCGAGAGTGGAAGATTCTGTGTGTGTGTTTGCCAACTCACCAGATAAACTATGATACTGTTGATGTGGAAAGGTATGCTGGGTGCAAAAAAGAGAGTGTGTAGGGTTATGGTGTGTGTGTGTGTGTGTGTGTGTTTAAATAGGACTACTGATGTTCAAGGGTCCAAGAGTGTGAAAGCGTTCTATCTTATTGTCAAGGACACCTTTAATTACAACAGCAGGGGGTCCTCTGTGTGTGTGCGTGTGTGTGTGTGTGTGAGAGAGAGAGAGAGAGAGAGAGAGAGAGAGAGAGAGAGAGAGAGAGAGAGAGAGAGAGATGTTAGTCTATCTCTAATGAAATGCATTTGTTGGTGAGATGATCAGCTTTTTTGACAGTTCTGTGTTGCTGTAATTTTAACATCTTTATTTATTTATTATATCAAAAAGGTCAGGGTACTTTCCATTTTTTTATCGCTAGATAGTTTTTTTGTTGGCATTTTTCGCCTGTAATGGACAGATGAAAGCGTAGAGAAAGACTGGAAATGGCAACAACAGAGAGGACATACAACAGTTTTTAGTATGAGTTTCCCCGCATGATTTAGGATCTGCAAAAGTAGCAGTTTTGTTTGCACTCATTCCTTATTTGTCATTGTGTGCTGTTATTACTCATTATGCTCTGAGTTAGTACTACTTATTATACTAGTAATAATATAATAATCTTGGTCATATATGGTTTGTAAAATTGAAAAACTCAACTGTTTCACTTGTACATTTCTGTGACCAAATACTTTCATCTGATATTCTTAATTTCACCTCCCTTAAACAAATCAAACCACAGTAACATATTTTTTCTAATCTGAGTTGCATTTGTCTCTTTGACTGAGTAATAGATCTTCTGTCTCATAATATTACAAGAGGGGATAACAAAAACACTTAAGTCATTTATGTCAGCTCCTTTAAGACCCCCGTGACAAACGTTCTCCCCTTCTTCTCAAATTAACTATCAACTGTATTGATTTTTTTCTGACAGTGGGGAATAATAAAAATATATCAACTCCCAAATTATGTGAAAATTACTTGCTTTTGTGTTGGTGCTTGATGTGTGTTTCGAACGACAGCTACCTGCTTACCTACAGTATAACAGTATGTAATCGTATTTGCCGCTAAGCCGATGGCAGTCAGCAAGGTGAATATCGACCAGTACCGATATTCAGCCGATAAACTGGTACATGGTAGGTGGAGGAATATTAAACTGAGCTGACGCTATAACATTAATGAATTCCTCACAAAGTCAGGTAGTGTTGAACCCCCCTGATCATAAACAGGAAAAATATGGCAACAGACCAGAAGATGGAAAAAGAACAGAAAACCTGAGACAGAAGGCGGACTGTCTTCTAATTTGGGCATGATTAGAAAACTGTTGTAGTGTTTCCTGTTGTGTTGCAAACAACGAAAACCATTCCAGCTGAATGCTCCAGCAGTTAAAAATGCTCTGCTTTGAATTACAAGTAGCTACCTCAAAATGTAGGCTTTACAGGGCAATATAAGTAAAGACCTCATACAAGGTGATTTTTTTTTCATGTAAAAACATTTGTTACTCTAAATGTTTTCACTCCCTCTGTCTGTCCGTCTATCCTTACTGCTTTTTCGTCTCCCCCTCCCTCCTCCTCGGAGCTCCTCCTCTCACTCCCTCCCCTTCTCTTCTCTTCTCTGCAGGAGGAGCTGGAGGTTGGGGGGTTTATGAGTTGGCAGTCCAACTGCTGAAAGGGTGGACACCTATGGGGACCCTCACAGCAGCACACTGACACATGCACAGACACACATACACACACACTCGTACACGCACTACATACCCAGAGCCAGAGCCCAGGGAGTGTGTGTGCAGAGAGCAGCTGTAAGGCCAGTGGACTGTTACTGTAGTTCTTTGTTCAGCCCTGGCTTGGCTCCACTGAGTTTCTCTCTCTCTCTCTCTCTCTCTCTCTCTCTCTCTCTCTCTCTCTCTGTTATTCTTTCATTTTTTCTCTTGCTGTCTTCCCCTCCTTCTCATAAGTCTTTGGCTCTCAACCTGTGCTAGCATTTAATATGTCCATCATTTTTGGCTCCATTATTGTTTGCCTTTCTATGTTTTGCTCCTTTAGTGTTGTTTCCTACGTCATCTGTTTTTGTCTCCTTCTCAGGGCGTCTGCAGGGCTTCAAGAAGTATTGAGATTTTTTTTATCAATAAGAAAATGTCAATATAAATTACAATGTTTTGCTGATTGATGACACACAGTGCTGATTCAGCATTCATACACAGTTCATGCAAGCTTTATTGGTTAACACCCAACATTGTGGAGTTCACGGGAGCAGTGAGAGCTGAAAAGCCAAAGAAAAGAGTGCCACCTACAGACACTCAACACTTCTGGGGTTGATTGACATGTTGTCTCTGGAGAATTTGATGCAAAACACAACTGCACTGGTAATAATCTTAAAAATAAAAATAAAAAGGCAGAAAAATTGTTGTATGTACAGCGATGTCGGCCTTCTTTCATTTTCTGCTTTCATGCCATGTCCAAAGTCCAAAGCAGAGATAAACAGGCAGACTAAAGGAGAAGAGAGACAGGTGAATCACAAAACAACTCAGAGAGAGATGCATGCATTTGTGTTTTATATGGTCAACATTCAGTACAAAACAGAGATCAAGCTGCTTTTTGTCTGCTTGTCACTGTTGCGACTCCCCCACATGCTGTGTTTGTATGTGTGTGTGTTTGTTAGCCTGTCTGTCTGTGTCTTTTGCATGTTAGTGTGTAATGCATTCGTCCCTCTGGGTCTGTGTTTGGGCATTACAGACACATCAGTCATGTGTGTATATTTTTCCTTGTGTCAGTGTGTCTTAGTGTGTCATGCCGGTTTCTGAAGTGAGGGGATGAAAGAAAGCATCTTCTGTCGCCACTGCGATCAGGCTAATTACAGCAGCTTAAGTGCTTTACCCACGGTCATCACACACTGTCAAAATACACCACTGAGCGCTTGAGCGTGTGTGTTTTTAATTTTTAAAGACCATGAAGGCTTGCTTTTAACCAGCTCAGTCGTACTTTAGTGCCTCGCGTGCGTTTGTGCACGCACGCACACATTTGTAAACACTTCACTTGTCTGTGGGAGGGGTTTGAAGGCACTTGATTTTCAATTTTGGTTATTTTGTTACAGTCCATCATTTAAAAATCTCTCTCTGCTTAGTTTCCATATTTCTCACCCTCCCTTTCTCTCTTATACACCTTATTTAAGGTAGATTTAGAGTCATACACACACAAAGGCAGTAGAAAACATAAAATATGTGTATGAGTATGTCCGTCTTGTATAGATTTGTCTGTTTTTATTTCAAAAGATTTGGTGACTGGGACAATGACCAGGTACACCACATCTGCTGCTGTGTTTGTGGGCAGGTTTTTGTTCATGTACATACTCCTTTGTGAGTGGAGAAATTAATTACACTGGGAGTGTTTGTGTGTGTATGTGTGTGTATACCTGTGTACCCAGGGTTTTTGGGTTGTATGGTGCTTGCAGAGCCCTAATGGAGTGTGGAGTGTGTGTTTACGCGCTCCCAGGCCGCTGTTTAACGCTTGGCGAGCTGGAACTAATTTACTAATTGAGTTTTGAGTTGGGAAGAAACGACAGCGAAAGAGAGGGAGAAACGAGAGGGATGGAGAGATACGCTAGGGGCTTCTGAAAAAAGTCTTACACATTTCTTGAGGAATGCAGAGAGGGGACAAGGGGGGAGAGATAATTTTTGTTTTTGAAGTTGTAGAAGTTATGTGTCAGTGTGGCACGACTCTGGACTTTCTCTCCAACACACACACAAGCCTTCAGTGCCACTTGGCATCCTCTGTATGTGCGTGTGTACATGTCTGTTGGGTAGCTGACAGGCAGCTGTGAAAGCCTGCTGGTAGATTATAAAGAAGCCTGGCATCTCCCAGAATGCACTTCAACTGCAGTTCCCCATAAAGAAGGTGGAGGGGGTGAGCAGTCAGAGGAAAGATGGAAGACAAAATAAAGAATAACAGGCTCTTACTGTGCAATTTAAAAGGTGCAACTACAGTTTTCAGGTGGTCAGCACTTTTTTAACCTCTGTCTACAAACACAATTAGCAGACATAAATGGACAGCAAATGATCTGCACAGATAAACTTCCCTTTCCATCTTACATAATGTTATGTATTTGTAACACACTGCTAAAATTAAACAGACATTAAAGAAAGTTCTCCCTAGTGACCAAACTAATGATGTTGTGCTAGAAAACAAAGGTACCAACCTAAAGTACTGAAACTATTTTAAAAATGTGTGGACAGAGAGAAAAAAGTAGAATCAGTACCATCAAGAGTAGGGATGCACAGATGGATTCGCCAAACATAGGTATCAGCAGATATTAACCTTGTTGACTGCCATCAGTAGATAAGATGACATTCACCAATGGCAATGGCCGGCATTTTTAATGTTAAATCATTTTTATGCATGTTACAAAGCAGGGCTCCAAACTAACAGAGTCTGGTTGTCCTGCAGACATTAAAAAAAGGTGTTTGGGACAAACAGAGATTTTCCCCGGTATGCTTTCAGGATGTCAGGATGCAGTAAACTCATTATCACCATGTCAGAGGAGGCACCCTGTTGTTTCCCTGATAATGTAAAAATCTGTATTGACATCCACAGGAGGAGAGCCAGTTAATGTTACCTGTTTGCAGTTTTGAACCTTGAATGTGAAAGGCTATAATGAAGGTTCTTTCATAAATTTACATGATTGAATTTGTGCTCATTCAATAGTAGTGTAATGAAGGGCTAAATGACCTAAAAGCAGTTCAGTGTTTTTTTTAAATAATGGAGATTTCTTTGTTTCCCTGGAACAAAAGGGGAATAAATAACAAAATAAACAACAAAAATCAGTATCAGTATCAGCCTCAGTCAAATGGTTTCTTTAAACATTATTGAAGGGAAGGGGGTAAAATAAAGCAGGACAACATCCAGAAAAGACCTAAGGTTAAGGCACTGCGGGAACAGTTCAGTCAGTAAGGGAGGTGATGGGGAGGTCTTGAGTCGAGCCATTAGGGGAGTCATGTCAGTACCAGCTGCTTCTCTCTCCATATTTTCCTATTATCCCCCTGAGGCACTGGCCAGAGATTTCCACAAAGGTCACTTTAATTCTAGCAAACAAAAGAGACCTGATATGTTCCAACTGGAACAAGGTTTCGTCTACCCCAACACCACAGAGCAGTGATTTTCCCCACCAGGATAATATGTGGATATACAATAGATATGAAGGGACTCGCACAGTAAACATGACTGTATGTTTTAATGCATATTTGAAATAGCTGAACCCCCTGATTTTAAAGCCAGACATTCATTTAGCAGAATGGATCCAAGTCTATGTAATTATCATAGTGTGGGCTACAGCTTGCTAGTGTTTGTTTTAGATATCTTCGGAAGCCATACAGTATAAACACATACATTTACACACACAGCAGTAAAGACATCAGACAACATGGATGCGAGCGACATGATGCATCATAAACAGCCTAGCTCTGCAGCTCAAATATAAGAACAGGAACGTATTTTAGGAGGTGATTCTTATTTTAAGAAATGTAGACAGAATTTTATTTTATGTGAGTGTGGACCTTCGCTTTGAAAATGTTGTTCCACTGCGTCTCCACATTAAAATGCTCTCCTGAGCATCAGTAACTGGGTGAGCATGGTGGGGATTTTTTTTTTTTTCACTCAATGATTTTTTATGATAAATCTTCCTCTTTTTTCCCTCTTGATCTGTTTTGCCTTTATCCCCAGTCCTCCCTCCATAACTCACCCCCCTCCCTCCTCTCTCTCAGTGGTCCTCCTGTTCTCCTCATCTCTCCTCCCCCGCCTCCCTCCATCTCTCCATCCCTCCCAGGGAGAGCAAATCCCTCTTTTCCTAGGTAGGAGTGTAGGGAGGAGTGGTACGGCTTAGATCTCGGCCCCCCGCATCGCCCCTTCATCAGGCCCCCCTCCAGTCCTCCCTCCCTCGCTCCATCCCTCCATCCCTCCTCTATCTATTCTCTTGTTAAATTATGGTTTTGTGCTTCTCTCTTTCCCTCCCCCTTTTCGTTCAGACTGCCTCCTCTCGTCTTTCCCATTACACTCACATTTACATTTAAATTTTTGCATTGAGCAGATGTTCATATCTAGCATGACTCACAGTATTATCACTTGAATAATCTTTAAATCCTGCATCACCTGTCACACAATAACTGATATATGCATGAAATTTAAACAAGTGTTAACATTAAACTAAGTAACCTTCAAAAGAGATGTGCAAGTTTTTGGTTTGCTCTTTTTTAAATTTCACCATCCCACCCTTTTTTCTCTTACTCCTGCTTTTCATTTACCTTGTCACTATGGAAGATAAACAGCCAGTATCTCACGTTTCATCCTTCGTCTTTTTCCCTGTCCATCTCACTCATTTTCAGCCCTGTTCCTCACCTTCCCTCCTCTCCCTGTGTCATCCCCTCTCTTCCTCTCTTTGTACTTTCTCCTCCCCAGTTATTGTTAAACACAGATTAACCATCATGTCTGTACCTACAGCCCCTCCACCTCCTCGCCCGTCTGCCTTTGCTCTCTCCTCTACCTCCGCAGACTCAGTGCCGTACCTCTGCCCACATCCTTCCATTTGTGCGCTTTTTTTGTTTTGAGGGAGTGGGGGGTCGGCCAGTCATTAGGATTTCTTTTCTCTGTTCTTTCACTCATTCTTTTCATTCCTCTCTCTGCGCGCTGTCTCTCTGGCGCTTTTACCTGCCACCGTTAAAGGCATGTCCCTCCCCAGCTGAAGGCCTGTGAGGGGACATCCCAGCTGAAGGCCTCGTTTGAGGAAAGGGTGTTCAAATGAAAGGGAAAGAGCAAAGATGGAGAAGGGTGAGAGAGAGATCAGGAGAGAAAGCATGCAGAGGGTGGCCCTAGGGAGTTGTGGTGCATACTGTGTACTCTCACCATTATAAGTTAGAATCTGTCCCCCAACCTTTGCTGCATAGGATCTCTTTGTACACTGTTTTGTGTAACTCTGTAGTGCGCCGTCAATTCAGAGATGTATTAAAATGCTTTTTTCACAAGTCTTCACTCAGAATTTACCAGACATGCTTGAGGGCTAACCATTAAAGACAACAACAACATAATGTAAGGGCACAAAAAACCCAAACACCCCATCATCATACACAGTAATGGCACTTTATTAGTGTGATTTTTGGTGTCGTATCCAGGGTTTTCCTTCACAGAGTATTAGGAGGCAGCTGCCTCCGTCAAATTTTGTCCCGCCTCCAGCTCTCGACAGGTGTCATTATGGAAAACACAAGCTTTGCACTTGGTTGATTTTTGTCATTTGTAACTCAGGGTTTCCGCAGATCCTTAAAAAGTCTTAAAAGGCATTGAATTAATCAGACATTAGAAGTAGGATTTTATAAATCTTTTTCTGACATTGCATTGTGAAATCCTAAGATAATAGGTAACATCTATGTTTTTGTTGCTGTTGTTTTTGTCATTCTGTGTTTCTGAACGCAGCACTGTGCAGTTCAGTAAAATTGAAAAGGTATTCACAGGTTCACCTTCCTGGATCAATAACTCATTTGCAAAACATTGTCAAACATTGTCAAAAAACAACAACGCCTTTTTCAACCGTAAGTAGACAACGAGCTAGAACCAAATTTTCAGCCCAACGACCCGTCCGGTGGGCTGGACACATAACGTTGCTCTTTGTGTGCAGCCTGCTGTAAGATGAGTGCGCAAAGTGCAACACCAGAAAGAAACGCTACAAAAATATTCAGCAACTTCACTCTCAAACAGTGTAGTGTCCCCAAATCCACTTCACACATCAATAGCCTCCTTTTGGTTATACTACAACACTTCATTTAATTTTGCTTAATTTGGGGAAAATTTTATTGGAAAAAGAATAGTCTAGTGTCACCACATATAACATATATAAATATTAGAACACCTAAAATACGTTGCTTGTAAGGAAAAAAAAAAAAAAAAAAAGTTTTGCTTGATCCAGTTAAAGCCACAGTACACACGCACCAGTGTGCACATGATCAGGGTGGTGCCACCTCTGCCTCATGTGGGCCAGCAAAAACCCTGGTATCATGGGAGTTTTTGTGTTTGTTAAAAATTGTTTACACATTATGCAGTCCACATTGTGTGTCAGAGTCAAAACCCATAAATGGTATGACGGTGTGTCGCTGACGTGCCGCTGACTTTATGGATTATGGGTGGAAATTACATTATGGCTCCATGGGAGAAAAATAAATGTTTTTTACAGTGTAATGTGTAAACTAGAAACACATCTCAGTGCCTGATGCCACTTTTTGATCACAGTTTAACACACACTTCTTATTTGATCAGGATCACTGCTATTATGGTTTTTCGAGCATCTGCTCAGTTTCCATGGTAATATCCACAGTATAGTTATTTATGTAATCTGGGAGGACATGTGAACAGCTGACACTTTACAGAAGTGGAGAAGCCTTTATACGATGCTGACTGGAATAACGGCTGTTGGTATATGTAGACCAATTGCTATTTCCTGGTAGAGTAGGTCAATTATTACCAGAGCTAGCTTTTTCAAGTTTGTGTGCATGAGAGAGTTAATGTGTGTGTTAATAAAAATATATTCCCGCTCCTGCACTCTCTCTCTGTCGCTCTCTGGTCTCTATCATCCTTTCGAGCATGCCTCCCTCTCCCCTAACATTTATCCATCTTTCCTACCTTGTCTCCATCGCTGTACCCAACTCTCTGTGAGGTGGTGGATGGATTACCCATGTGTGGTATCGAGGCAGCTCCCTAAGCTACACACGCACAGAAACACACCAGCACTGTTGTGTTTCTGTGCGTGTGTTATAGTTGTGTTAGCATGCTGTGCTGGTGTGTCCGGGGCTGCTGTGGATTAAACAGACTTTTCTGTCTCCTGCCTCGGAAACACACCCACACAGTCATACTGTACATACAAAAGGGCACAGGCCCAGTGGAGAACACATACGAAATAACCTGGTTCACATGGGTCTAAGCACACACGCGCACACACACACACACACAGGAACACACACTACCTGTGGCAGAGCTCACCTGCAGCCAGAACATGTACACACACATGTCCACAGAGCATACAAACACACTATACTGTACAACATGAATGTGCAGTCTTGCTCAAATACAGCTCAACACACATGCACGCACGCAGACACACACACACACACACACACACACACACATTCCCCAATTTATTGGTCCTGATCTCCTGGTGCGCAAGGTGTGTGACTGAGGAGTTAGAGGCAAATGCCAGACAGAGAGGGAAAGAGAGAGAGAGAGAGAGAGAGAGAGAGATGGAAGAATGCACCCCCCACTATGTTTTGAATGGACCAGCCCACACCACCGGCCCCAAGGGGCCCCTTCATTGCTCCTCCATCCCTCTGTCTCTCTCCCCTTTCCTCTGTTTCTCTCTGTTTCCCATTTAATTTCTTGTTTTGCTCCCTTGTCTCTCTGTCTGCTTTCACATTTTTGTTCACTCCTACTCATAGTTTTTGCACACGTCCTTCATGTGTCACTTTGCCTCTTCTGTGTGTATTTTTTGTCACATTTTGGTAAAGCTATGGACAGAGATCAGGTTACGGATGGCAGGGGCACTTCCTCTGCACACTTGTGTGTGTGTGTGTGTGTGTGTGTGTGTGTGTTGGCCGTCTGGTTGCCATTTACTCTGTTTCACTACAAGACACTGAGGGCCTGGGTTCTTCCACTACATTATACGGTATGTGTATGAGCATAAGTGTGTTAGCGGCGCAGCAGCTCTGCGGGGCTGGGCCACTGGGACCAGGCCCCTGCTCTGTTGGCTTGGAAACCCTGTCTAGTCAGACAGGACAATAGAGTGAGCTAGATGTCTAAACAGCCTAAAGCAGTGTTGTTAAACTAAGGCTCAGGACCCATAGTGAGCCATGGATGTGTTTCAGAAGGCAGGCATTGTGATCAAAGAAGCACGCTCATATGTTTTCACTGGACTAGCAACGTTGAGTAGATTGCATTACAACAATATTGATTCTTTTCTGTCTGGATTTCAGTACTAGTTTTACCATTAGCAGTCTGTTATTTAAACAGCTGGTGAGAGATGCAGGCAGTGTTACAGAGGAAGTCTAATAGGAACTGCCAGAGTCAGAAAGTGGTTTTATTTCATGTGGTTAATAATAACATCATTTTTGGGTTAAATAGTGAATTGTGGCCATGTGAAATCTGTTTGAACTTTGGTGTGCTGTTTTGTTGTAGTGCTAAAAGAATGCTCCTCTGAGCGAGAAGCCCATTTTATTAGAAGCAGAAGTGTTTCCCAGAAAAGTTTGACTGTGGTGTTAGGCAGCCTGTGTCTTGTACAGCGTGGTGCACGCATGGACATGCCCACATCTGGTGAGTCTAACAACCAATGCCTCCTAGTAGGATGATATAGAAGAAGTTGCAGAGATCCTCTTGATACAACAGAGGACATTGTTCTTGTATCGTATGTCTATGGGGTTTCCAAAACCAGCTTCACTGTGGGGCAGCTGCTGCTGAATTCTCCCGCTGTTGACTGTCCAAGATCACAGACATTATAAATTTGTATTTGGTCAATGGTGTTGTTTGTTTTCTCATAGTTCCAGCAAGACACTGATGATGGCTTTGTTAGATTTATTGTTGCTTGTCTGTCTGCCAGTGGGTTCATTGGCTAATGACTAATCATTTAGACAAGTGTGTGTTGTGTGTCTGGAAACGGCAGCAGAAGCTGAGGTGATTAAACAATGTTACCTCAACCTTTCATCCACTTTGGACCACCCGTTCATTTCTCTGTCTCATCTTTTGTCTCCATTTTTTCCCCCCTCTCTCTCATTATATCTCTCCACCCTTTTATTCCTCTAATCCAAACACTCACCTTCTTCCCTACCGCCCTCATCCCTCTCTCTCTATCCCTCCCCAGCTGCACAACATTAGGAGATGAATGAATTAATAAACCACACGCACACACACTGACATGAACACACGGCAGTGCTGACAGATAGACGGAGTGGGCGAGTGTTGTGCTGTCATTAAGTGGGAAACACCAGCTCTCCATCATCATGAACTGTGTGTGAGTTATGGAGAGATATCCATAGCTGTTGGCTGTGTGTGTGTGTGTGTGTGTGTGTGTGTGTGTGTGTGTGTACAGGTGCCACCCATGTTTATGAAACTGTGATGTCCGAATGTCTGTTCAGCATTATCCTGTAAGACCCAGACGTGTGTGTGTGTGTGTGTGTGTGTGTGTGCGCGCGCGCGCGTGTGATACTGAGTGATATGCACGAACTAGCTTTGATCAACTTGTATTTAAATACAGACTGACACACACATATCAACCTCCAGTTACTGTGTCTGTTATGTGTGTGGTCATTGGCACATGCACACAGACATGTTCATATGTGTGTGTGTGCATGTATGTGCCTCTTTGCACAGACAGCATGGGGGCCCATGGGGGGAAGTAGAGGGGAAGAGGAGTGTAGTGAGTGTTTGATATTTGACAGCTGATTAAGGAGAGGAGTGAGGAGCAGGGAGCTCTGACAGGAAGTCTCTATGGGCATCATGGGAGGTACGACCACGAGAGGGGTGGGGGTTGCAGGGGGGCAACGGATGGAAGAGAGGGGGCGAGACAGACGAAGGAGTCAGTGGGAGAAGATACAGTGGTGGTGCGTGAGCATTGGTGGGGGGTAGATTGAGATGGAGGGGGAGGAGGAAGAGGAAGAGCAGAGGAGGTGGAATGATGAGAGGAGCCTTTGCTGCAGTTGCTTAGTGGGAAGGAGAAAGGAAGCAAGAGGGAGCAATGAGGACTGAGCGGGGATTAGCAGGATAGCATGGAAGTGAAAGAGGAGAGGAAAGGTGGAGCAGCAGAGGATGAGGAGGAGAGGAAATGGAAAACGAGGTGGAAGAGGAGAGAGGAAGGTGGCCTGGCACCCTGCTGCTTATCCTTGAACACTCTGAGGAGGTCTCTCTTTCCATCTCTTCCCTCTTTCTTTTTCTCCTTCACACACACATACACACACACACAGTGCCCGACTGGCACACGAGGGTGCTGTTGCAATTAAACCGGCACAGCATGGAGCCCAGATTGAGAGAGAGACAGAGAGAGGGAGAGAGGACTCCACGCCACATGAACACTACCCCTGGAAGACAGAGATGAGGAGAGAGGGAAGAAGGAAGTGAAGGAGGGAGGGATGGGTACAGAGAGGACAGAGGTAAAGTGGTGTGATGATGGGGGTAATGATAGAGAAAACCCAGGGAAAATATAGGCGTACTAGTAGAAGTTGTCATAGCAGTTACTAAAAAGCATCATAAGGGACTGCTCATTATTTATAAATTTTGAAATTATCGGCAGATTTTTAAATTTATGACATACACAAGAACTGCTTCTGTCAGTAAACGTAAAAAACAAAACAAATCAAAATCACTTTATTTTAAATGTCACATTTAAAGTTTTGCCAAAACTAAATGGTTTGGCTCCATACCTGTATTTGGTGTAAATGTCATGCATTTTGTCCTTGTCTCTCAGTCAGGCTCAAGGAAAATATTTGTAGCTTCAGGGAGAGTCAAGATAAAAAAATAAAATAGACAACAAAAAAAAAAAAGAAAGAAGTCACAGCCCTGCCAGTCTTCTCTTCTGATAAATAAAGAACAGTCGCTAAGCATTGCTAAAAGGAAACTAAAATATGTTCATGGTTGTACCAGCCTCAGAAGTACGGAGAATACTTATCGTATGTAGTATGTAGTTGTAACTGTACGTACACTAAAAATGATGATTAAGCAAAGGAAGTTACGCAATTTTTACATAATGTAGTACCAAATGTTGAAAGGATACAGTCATACATTAGAAATGAATATCACCCAATGTACAGCCACACTGTAAAAGTAAGAACACCGTAGACCTTTAGCATTACGTTTACTATTTTGAATTGTTAAATGCTTTTTTTTTATCAGGTTCCTATTGTTGTCATACTCTGTAGGTACTTGTTTTACTCCACTTCAATCAAGGCGTTGCAGAGAACTATTGCACTGCGTTTAATCTTTTGCCCCGTTACTGTGACGCAGCGCCATCACCTCTCCTGCTGTGATTGGTTCTTTAATTAGCTCCTAACAAGAGCCTTCAGGAAGCCGGCGTGCTGATTGGACGTCTTATCATTGTTAATTAGCTCAATTAAGTCATTAGGAGGGTCCTCAGCCCCGCTTCCTGGGGCCTCGCAGGTAGTGCTCCCTCCCCTTGTGCGCTTGTGTGTAAGTATAGAAAGATGGAGAAAGAGAGAGAGCAAAGTATTTCGATTTTGAAATCATGTCATTTTCTCAGCAGTGTATGTATATAATGACAGGACATGACGTTTACATTTTAGCTGCCTGTTTGATGGCATGAACACCTACACGCAGACACTATACACTCATAGACATTAAACATGCGCCTGTATCAAAGCACTATTAGCCTAAATTCTGTCTGATTTTGGGTGTTTATTGGTGACATAGATCATTTGTTTTTGTTTTTATGGGTGTGTGGGTGTCTCTGCGGTGTCCAGGTGTTATATGGCCTGCGGTTGTTAAAAACACACATCTGGAGCAGAGAGAGCACTCTATATCCAGATGTGCTCTAGTGAGACACACATCTCACACACACACACACACACACACACACACACACACACACACACACTTTGTGTTAAAATCATAGGCTTTCAGTGTGTTTTTGGTTCAGAGGGTGGAGTGTTTTTTTAGTGTGTGTGTGTGTCTGTGTGTCCAGACATCAGCTGTGTCTGTCAGGTGTATTTGTACAGAAGTTGACAGATGTTATTTTGATGTTGATGAGTGTTGAGAGTGACAAAGGACAAAGAGAATAGGCAACAATGAAATGACGATACAGTACACACTCACGCATGCACGCAGAGTCTCTGCTATGAAGTCAGCCATGAGACAATGTTTGGTCAAGCATGGTTGGGTGGAGAGGCAATTAGTAAAAGCCACGTCCGTACGGCTGGGATAGACGGTGTGTCTCCAACTCCAGCTGTTGTGTACCTACAAATTAGTCAGTTATTTTCACTTGCGTATGTGTGCCTGTATGCGCGCACTCTAGTGAACGATATATGCTTCACATCACCACATAATTGTTAACACCAACACATTGTTGCATGAACAAAGGGCCGGAGTGTTGCATTGTCATCCCCCCGAGCAATTGGCACACAGATGTTGGCCATTAGAGTTTTCAGACACATCAGCTCGATAAAGTGACCTGATTGTAGGCTGCTTTCCTGAAACTGTTGCATGGTAATGTGATTCAGACTAAGCTTGTGATGTTAATTACACTATTGACTTATCATACGATGTATAGACATGACCTCTACCTGACCTCAATATTGCATGTTGAGTTTAGGCTGCGTATTTGTTTACATAACAGTGTCACCAACATTTTAGCCATTATGATGTCAGAATAAACAGCAATTGTTTAATGACCATAAATGACTCGGGAGCAGTGATTCTCCCTTTTTTCCCTCTCCACCCTTGCCTTCTTGCACAAATCAGAAGAAAAATAAAAAACACTTAAAACACGACACAGCGTAGCTTATTGTTAGCCAGCAGATGCACTTTTGGAGTGGAAGAGGCACAGTCCTGATAGTCGTTAGCTTAGCAGCCCCTGGCAGTTACTTTATCTTTTCTATTAAGTCTCAAGCCAAGAAATATTGGGCTACTCAGTTAAAAGTACTATATTTTTATATTTACTGTCTTGTCAACAGGCATTAATAACTCTTTTTTTTCATGTTAAATATTTTTTTGCATTCCAATTCCAGTGTCTGAGATTTCTGAAAAATTAAAAGGTCATTGCTCTTTGAAAGGGTGAACTTGCATAATTATGCTACTATATTATTATTACATCAGTGGCATGAAATGGTCCTAAAACAACAATAATCTCGTCTATCACAATTACTCCTCTGGCAATGTATCGTCCAACAGAACGTTAGTCATTTTTTCCCCACAGCAGTGTTTTTTCCCAGGTGAAACTGCCAAGCACTCATCAGGAAACACCCAGATGGCAACTCTTGAAAGAGTTGTAGAGGTGCAGCTTTTTTTTTCCCAGCTGCGTACACTTTTGGTTAATGTCTGTTGAAGTAGAAATGTTGGCGCAAGGTGGAGTACTTGTTCTAGGTGAAGAGAAGGCTGAAGCAGGGAGAGAGGACAGACTTGCTGGTCTATGTGAGTTCAGGAGAGAAAACAAATATCATTTTTCCATCATTGCTGTTGTTGTTCAGCACTTGTACATGTAAGATGTGATGGCCAGTCTTTGTGGTGTTTGTCCCTCCTTCACTGTGGTTGAATGGTTGGGTAAAAAGTAACAGTGATGAGCCCTGAATTTTAGCTCCGAACATTTTTCATCTCTGTCAGTGCTCAGAAAAAAAACACCAAAGGTGCAGCACTCAGTGCAAAAAAGATGCTCCTCATCATTCTGCAGGTGTTTGTAGTGTAGCATTAATATGCTCCTATTGCAAGGATTTCAAAAATGAGCTGGCCTCAGGAAAAAACGCTTTAGTAGACGCAGCTCCAGATACAGACAACAGTCCAGTTCATTAAGTGATGACTTAAACCCCCCAACTGTTTTGATCAAAGTGTATTACATTAAGTACACTTTTTTCCTCTGATTTGTCTGCTGTGGTAGTTCACAAGTAAGATCCTCAATACTACTACTTGATTTTTTTCAGTTCAGTTTAAAGTGAGCCTTTTTAACTGAGCAGCAGCAACTGAGACAGTTTTGAGAAAATGGAAGATTATAAACCATAGCAGAATAGAATAGAATAGAATAGAAAGAACTTTATTTATCCAAAAGGGAAATTCAGCTGTCCAGCAGCTCATGAAAGACAAAAAAAATAAATAAAATACATTAAAATAAGTGCATAAATAGAGATTAAATTAGAATAAAATTGTCCGTATCACAGTCCAGTCCATTTGTGAAAATGTGTTAGTGTGTGTGACTGGATTCAGGATGTATTAAACAGTCTTATTGTCGTGGGGACGAAGGATCTTCTGAAACACTGTGTTCTGCAACATAGTGAGATGAGCCGACTGCTGCAGCTGCTCCAGGAGGCTGTGGAGAGGATGTCTGCTATAATAGTAGCACAAGTAGAGAAGAGTTGTAAAGTCTGCGAACTGTCCAAATTTTGCTAACATAGGCCAAAAGCTACTGGTAACACCAGACCTGGTAAAGCAGTAGCAAATGCGAATGTCAGAGATGTTGACGCTATAAGCTGCCACACTGCACAGTAGTCAAAATAAGAAATCAATATCAGGGAACAAATAGAGGAGGCAAAGTTTGTTCATGCATCCCCAGTTTCCACAACCAGCAGTATCTATTGTGTGGCTCCACGTTATCTGTAGAGCTGAGAATCCAAAGAGAAGGAAAAAAGAGGAGTGTAGCAGAAGAGGGAGAGAGAGACAGGCAGAAAAACAGATGAAGAGTAGCTGTAGAGAACGAAGAGAGAGGGTGATGGAGAGCAAGGAGAACACCACAGAGACAATGAAACAATGCCCTCTAACCACCACACTGACATCTCTTTGTTGGAAGTGCGTGTGTCTGTGTAAGCGGGCGCGCATGTGCAAGCATGTATTAATATTGATTTAGCATTCTGGCGGGGGGTCTTTGAACCTCACTTTCCCTACTCAAGGCCCCAGGGACATATTGTAGATCCACACACATAAACACACAAGAAGCGGTGTCAGATGTAATTAATGATATAACCTGAAGCCTTGACAGAGAGACAGTGCGGCCGCGAATGAAATGTGCGCGACTGTCAGAGGGTTTTGTGAATATAAACACATCTGTGTGTTCTTGCATGTCTGGCTGTATGCGAGACTCAGAGACGGAGCCGATGAGTCAGAGAAGAGGGCTAAACTGCGATTCCCAGTAGTGCCTCTGCTCTGCATGTGAACTCTCTTAAGTAGACTGAAGGACTGGTTAACGGAGCACTTGTCTATGCATGTGCGTGGATGTGCATTTTAGTGGGCGTGTCAAGCTGAATGTTTAATCCATACGCTGCTGTCATGTAGCCTCTATCAGGTTTTTTATGCCTATTAGCTGTAGAGGAGAGAGAGAGACATTATATGTGAGTTTCCAAACAACAGGAGTTCTGCTGTTTGAGTCATGACTCAGTGGGTTTATGGCAGATATATAATTTTAAGCCTGCTAGATAAACTACAATAAAAACATTTACTGTACAGTACATACAACACAACAGAATAAACATAAATGGATGTTCATGCTGACCCAGTTTTTAAAATTTTTGAAAC
Source organism: Epinephelus lanceolatus (assembly GCF_041903045.1). NCBI lineage: Eukaryota > Metazoa > Chordata > Actinopteri > Perciformes > Serranidae > Epinephelus > Epinephelus lanceolatus. The sequence goes on from NC_135738.1 coordinate 40,294,586, forward strand.
CAAAGCACCTGAAAGACGGTAAAATGCTCCATAAAGCTGAGGACGACTGCAGAGTTGAGTGATGATTGTCTGTGGGCCTATCACTATGTAAAGCATTCACATCACTTAGTATTTTCATCCACTGTTTGATTTATTGATTATAGCAGCTTATATTGAACTACCTTCTCCATATATAGATGTCATATATGTATTTAACACACCTGAACATATGCTGAATGTGACAATTTATCAGCCTTAAGATATGTTTTCTGCATTGTTGTCTGTCTGTCTCATCCCTCAGTTACTCTGTTGGTCTGCCTCCCCATCTATCTTTTGGGATTCTCTTTATAAGTCTACACACTCACACACACACACGTACACACAAATCTCCTGACACATGTATATTTGATTCCTGCCTCAGAATAATTAATAACGTTGTGTTCATTTATTTATTTGTTTGTATTTGAGGCTGACAGAAGTGAGAAGTGTGTGTTTGCACTTGTGTTTTTGTGTGTGTGTGTGTGAGAGAGAGCGCGAGGAGGCTATTATTTTAACATCCAAATGCAGTACGTTGAAAATTTACATTCTTTTGGCAGGTTTCTTTCTGGGAAACATATGAATGTAACTTCTGTCTCTGTAGGATATAGCATGCATTTTTGTTTTTGAAGCAACATTATATTGTAATTGATGAGCTGCATACATCTTCTGTTGATCAGAACTGTGTCTGAATGTCTGAAAACGCAATCAGATATTACATACATTATAGATTTTGTTGTACATATCTCAAATATCTGTATCTGCTTATACATTTTCCTCAACATTCCTCATCTACCTCTGCATCTTCTGATTGTCTTTTTCTTGTGTGAATGATGAAGGTGCAAAAATCTGAGTGTAGAGAGAAACGATTGCTTGTTGAATTTTAGGGACTGGCACCAAACCCTGACATTTACAGTTAGTCTTTTGGACAGCTGTAATTTTTCTCAGAGTAAACTCAATTGTAGCTGTGCTGGCAATATGTCAATGCCATAACACATTGTCTGCCTTTTGTCCAGCATGAATAAGATAAAACACACGCTACCACCAGAATTTCTTTTCTCTTTTTTTTCCAGTGTAATAAAAAAAAAAAAAACATGAGCTCTTTAATCCATCACAGCAGATATGAAACTAATGCTTTGTTTTGTCAAAGTTTCTGTTTTATTATTTTCATATTTTTGTGAGGTTTTTTGTGTCATACTCTGTTTACTGCGGATCACTTAAAGTGAAGTCTCTGACAGGAAATAAGGCCTTTAATACACAGCATCTCCCACATTTAAAGGAATACTTCACCCTTCAAATGACCATATATCATATATATATTGTATATCAATTACTCACCCTATGTCACACTGAGTTCATGAAGAAAACTGTTTTTTCCATGCATCCCCCTGTGGGTGAAGAATCCAATTGAAGTTACAGGGATCAGCATTTAACAACAGCAAAGCTATAACAAAACATCCATTTACAAACTCTCAGAAGTCATGCAGTATAATCCAAGTCTCATTTATCTAGTCATATGGTCAGTACTTTTCAGACAGGCAGTCCTTGCTTCCTGTCAGACAACTCGACTGAACGTGAACTTATCTATGCTCACTTCAAAGCCAGACTCCATTGACAAAAACAGTCCTCTTTTCTCACTGAACAAGGAGGCTGCTGATCTACTACTGCTTTGCACAGTTAGTTTGTGTTATTGTGTGACTTTTGGGCTTTAAAGGGTTAGTCCAGGTCCCCAAAGTCACACAATAACACAAACTACCAATCAAGGCAGTGGTAGACCAGTGGCTTCCATGTTCAGTGAGGTGATCTGGCTTTGAAGAGAGCCTAGATACATTTTTCAGTTGAGTTTGCTGTTGGTAAAGGCTGTCTGTTTGGGAAGTATTGCGCGTACGACTGGATAAATAAGACTTGGATAATACCGCACAAGTTGTATGAGAGTTGGCTGTTGTTTAACACAGACCCCTATGACATCAATTTATCAAGAACTTTCTCTGGTTTTGGATTTTTCAGTGATCATGGACTCATGTGAGAAGAACAAAGTTTTCTTCACAAATTCACTGTAACATGAGGTGAGTAAGTGATAGAAAAATGGTCATTTGGGGTGCAAAGTATTCCTTTAAAGGAGTGGTGTGTAGGGTTTAGTGACATCTAGCAGTGAGGTTGCAGATTGCAACAAACTGAATACCCCTCCCCTCATCCTTACCTTTCGGAGAGTCTATGTTGGCCTTTGGGTAACTTAAAAATGCAAAAGGCCCTCTCTAGAGTCAGTGGCGGGCTTAGTGGAAGAGGACCTGCTCCCTGTGTAGATCGGAAGGGCTCAAATTCTCAGTTTCAGGTGATTGTAAACTAATGAAAATATAATAATGAATATTATATTCCATTTCTTTCAATAGATACCCATAAATCCTATACACTGGTCCTTTAATTATCCTCACCGTAGCCCTTGGAAACAAAACAATTATAGTAATTGAAACATAATTAGATTATACTGGTGCTTAATCATTTAAGGTCATGCAACTGATCACAACTTGGCGTGGGTTGCTTTTTAAGACTGAGCATGATGGTGCTGGTGATTGAGGGGTGATTGTGCTCCATATAAGCTTAACATTACCTGGTCTTCCCAGCTGGAGACATCTTTTCACTAAAATGTTACCTTGATTAGCAGTTTTGTTCAAGGATAGCTTGGACACACACACATAGACACACACATACAGACCCTGGCAGTAATATAGAGCCTTGATGTAAGTAGTGTTAGATAAGTGCTTTTGCTCTGTAATTTTAAAAGTATTATATTGGGCTGTGTTCCCATTTTTAACGTGCAATGGAATAAATCACCCTCAGTTTTGTTAATTCCTGGTGTACAATAAACTAAGTCACTAAATGCAGACCACTGGGGTTTGTTCATTTTGCCACAGAGTAAGAAAGATAAATGTTGAGAGAAAAGATGAGCACATGTTGGATATTTAAAAAGTTTCTATTTCTTCAAACAGTGAAATGACCATTTCTGTTCCATCAAGCTGACTTTATGACTTCATGTATATCTACAGCTGGTTTTCCCAGTCCAACCACAGCTTGCGTTTCTAAACTGAAGGCAGAATTTTCACTGTGAAATGTGGATGATCTTTCACTGCAGATAGATACTGTATGTTTTGCCATTTTGGGCCTCTTTGGTGCTTGCTCTGTTTTCTCGAAGCAGTCATGTTTACAGCCAACAGGCATCCTCCATCTCTGTTGCTCACCCACCCACACACCCACACACACACTCACACATACACAGTGTGTGGCTGAGGGAGGTCTCTAGCCATGGTTGCAGGTATCTGGCAGGCTTTTCCGCACATGACCTAGTAGTGATTTACTGTCTTCATTAGCATGCTACTGCTCTGTGTGTGTGTGTGTGTGTGTGTGTGTGTGTGTGTGTAGGCGATACATTTGTGCTTTAGGGAGGGTTAGAGTTGGCTAGCTGTGTGTCTTTTGTGTTGAAGTTGAGTGTGTTTTGGAAGTGTGTGAGTTTTTGAAATCGATTTAAAAAAAAAAAAAAAAAGTGGTTCAGCCTCCCCTCACTTTTCTATTCTTTTCTACTCTGTACCCTGCTATTCTGGTCTCTTCTAGTCTGTTTGTTGTATTGTTTCTATGACCACAGCGTGGTTCAGTTTGGCACGGCCTGGTATGGCACTGTGGTCTGTGTTTGTGTGTGTGTGTGTGTGTGTGTGAGAGAGAGAGAGACAGGCAGGGTGGCTCGGTGGGGGATGTAGCTGGCCAGGGCAGGGGGCGAGGACAGACAGGCTGGACCAAGGTCACTCCTACTGTGTGTTTGTGTGCGCGTGTGTCCATATGCGTGTCCACTTGTCCACCCCAGTACAGCTGAGGATGTGGCCAGCTTCCTTGCTCTCTATCTCTCTCTCTGACTCTTCTCTCTCTTTTTATTAAGCTTTTTTTTTTTTGGTGTTCATTACTTGAATATTTTGTCTGATGCAACATGAGGACAAATGCTAAGTTGTAATTTCTGACACACAACTAAAGAAACAAACACATGACAACAGACACCATATATCATCTCTGTATTAGTGTTAAACCAGCTCCAGCTTCTTACATGTTGAAGTTTTCTTTATATGTAATTGTAAATGTGATATTTTGTGTTTGATACTTCACGGAGAAAACGTTTAGACCTATCTCTAGACTCTTTCTTTTCCCGTATCAGTCCCTCTCTGTCTCTTCCCATATATCTCCCTGTCTTGCTCTCTCTCTCATTCTGTCTCTCTCCATATATCTCCCTGTCTTGCTGTCTCTCTGGGTCCAGATGGGCAGTTTGCAGGTTAACTGGTACAGCTGGAGCTGCATTATTAGCATCCTGCTGTGAGCTCTTATTGGCTCTGCTCCTCTCCTCTTTCCTGCTCCCTTCTTCTCTCTTCTTCCTCTGTCAGGTTTAGAGGTTGTGTTTTATAGTCTCGCAGAACGGACACAAAGGCCACAATATATTACAGTGCTGATTATATGTTGCCTACATGTAAAGTTACCCATCAGCATTAATGTTTTTGTTAAACCTTGTAGGTACAGTAAGAGGGTGTGAGATGACTTCAATTTTAATTGTAGAGCATAAAGTGTAAAGAGTGTATAAGACAAGGGTATATATATATATTTTGTAACACTATTTAAAGGACATTCAGGCCGTATTTTAGCTGCTGTAATACATGTGATTGCATATGACAACATGTGCCTTTGGGGTGGAGTTTACAGTGTGGTGAACAGAAAATTAAGCACGTCTCTCAGGCCTTTCTCTCCAGTTTTTCTGTGTTTTAATGTGTGTGTGAGTGTGGAGGGGTGTTAATGTTGTTGTTGTGGAATGGAGATTGGCTTTTTAGTGGTATTTGGGAGATGCAGCAGGGATAAGCCTGCTAGCTCCCTCTGACTCCCCCTGGGAGCACAGATTAAAGAAACACACACACACACACACACACACACACACACACACACCAGTAGTAAACAGCAGGATAGGATTAGATGGAGGTAGGTAAACACATACACACATATCTGTTAGATTTAGCACCAAAAAGGAACGATTATTGAATCGTTAATCAACACACCTCTTCTCTCCCTCCCTGCCTTTCTCTGTCAATGTCTTTCCTTCCTCTCCACATGTCTCACACACACTCGTTTAACACACTGTCTTCTAAAATGTATTATCTGTCCCCATAGAAAACAATAGCAATGTAAATCACAGTTGTCTCCAAAACAGAGTGATTTAGCCCTTCGTAGAAAAAGAGAGACAGTCAGGGGTGACCCTCTCTCCATCACCTTGACAACTAGATCAGAGCCTTGATTACGGTTGCCGTGGTGATTAGCCCTGGATACAGACACGCTCGCTAACCTGGACGGGCGGGTGATTTTGTGTGTGCGTTCTAATCTATCGCACCAGGGTGGGCTCGCAGGTTTGATCCACCTCACACCAAAATCTGGCTTTTAAAAGCTTCTCTCCTTCAGTTTCCTTTAAATGTGTGAGTGTGTGCAACTTTTTCATGTATAAAGTGACCTTTAAGTGCAAGTTGCTACTAGATTATCCAGTCAAGTTGAATATTCAGTCCAAAAAATATCCGTTTTAAAGGTCAGTCAAGTCGAATTTTACCATGTCTTTATCTTCCTATATTTATTTATCTCTTTGGTTTGTGAATTACAGGCAAATAATTACATTTTAGCAAAAGCTAAATATTGTAAATATTTTCTAGTCTAATAATAATTTCACAACAATAACAGTGCCTGAATGAAAAACACCTGTAGTAGTAAATACCTGTAATCAATTAGGGCATGCCCTGACCCACCATAAACACTTTTTATAACTCCTCATGGATGTCTACCATAGCTTTAACCAGCATCACACGCATACCGTTTCACACACATACACATGCTGTTGATGTGCATCCAGGGGGCTGTAGTTGTGTTTTACATATGTAAACAGATGGGAGGATGGAGTGAGTGTGGAACAACCAAGAGGAGGAAAGGAGGAGGTAAAAGGGACAGGAGAGAAGGAGAGGGAGAAAGGGAGGGAGGGAATGGACGACCAAAAAATGGGAGGTACTTCAGTTTTAAATGTTTTCCTAGGGAGTGGCAAGCTTGTGTGTGTGTGTGTGCTTTGTCTCTCTGTCCGTCTGTCCTTGCATGTGTGTGTGTATGTGTGTGTGTTGATGGTTTATTCACACACAGTGATTAGGCTTATTCCCTCCTGGCCACTTTCAAGCTTTCAATTAAGATTCTAAACACAAATATACTCTGCATTTATTACTCTCATCCCAGCTAACGAGCTAAAAAGAGGTGTGAGAGTGTGTGTGTGTGTGTGTGTGTGTGTGTGTGTGTGTGTGTGTTACTGGCTTTCCGTGTGCTTATTGGAGGGAACAGTAATTCCCCATTTTCCTCTGAAAGTCCTGAGCGATGATTCCAAGGCCAGAGCGATGATGTGTGCACCTCTCCTGTTTGAATATTAATTAAAGTCTCATTACGTATGATAATACAAGACTTACATGTCAGCTGCTCGTTGTTACGGTCAAGTGCTCTCCAGATGACACTGAACATCCTGTGTTGGTGTGCGTTTTTTTTATGAACAACAGAATTTGTGCATCTAAATGTCCTCGCACACTGTGTTACAGCATACACTAGCTTCCTGCTGTTCAAGCCTTGTTCTGTATTTTCTCGCTGCTCAGAGCACAGTAGTCTAATCACAGAGGTATCGTGTCTTAATAATCAATCATGTCAGTTGTGATAAAGTTTTAGCTGACAGATTAAATTGCTGTGATTTGGGGGCTCAGGGGTGTCACTAGGCACAGCTTTACAACCAATTGTCCAACAGTCAAATCAGACAGAAATACAAGCTCTCAGACGATGAGAGAGGTTTTTAACAAACCCCCAGCTGAACCACGATAATTAAGCCACTTATTTGAAAATAAAAAAACAGAAGTGAATAGACCTGAAATTGTTCATAGTACTGTAATTGTCCACTGCATTGTCAAGCTACTGGAGGTAAAATTGTTTTTCAAGAAATGCTTCTGTTCCATGTGTATAATATCAGGCTGTTCTCATAAACTTTTTGTACATTTTTCCCACAAGAAGTAATGTACCCAAATTCATACATATGCCATGTAATCATGAGCCAGGAATTCATGCATAATCCACATATTTTGGAGGGCTGCGGACACGTGACCAACATGCTGACAGGAGTAAACAAGAATGTGATCCCAAGCAGTTCATCAAGAGGCAGGATGGGTGGTGGATGGGTCACATAACACAGGACTTTCCCAGGAGATTGGTGTTTGGAGTTGTGTGAACTTTGAGTGAACTAATTTGACTTGTCTAAACCTAATCTCCATAACTTGACATTTATTACATAACTTTACGTTAAGGACATAACATCATTTGTCGAGTGCTAATCCGTAGGATATTATACAAACTGTTGTGTTTGCATTTTCATAGGATATCATATGAACCCTTGTATGAGGATACGCTGATACTATCGACTCCTTTGTTACGTTGTGTCCAGAGTTATTGTGTTCCCATATCACAGATAAAAGGTTTGCAGTCTCAGAAGCCATCAGCTATCAGCTGATGACGATAAAGCCCCTGAGGGCGTGGGACAATATTTCAGGAGATCGTATGTAGCCAGCTGATATCTCTGTCAAGACTTCCTCTTCCAGTTCGATTTGCAACTTGAGCCAGGTCCAGCTAACATTTTGGCTAATCTCTGTGCACAGATACCTTCATATAAAACCAGATAAATTTGAAAAGACAAATCAAAAGCTAAATCGTCATCATAGGATGATCAATGGATTCTTGATTTCATTTTGGCCAATGTGTTCTGCCTCTTTTGCTCTTCACACCTGCAAGTAACCAGCATCCATTCAAACAATATTGGTCGATACTATTCAGACTATACACGAAACCTAGAACACTTCCAGACTCTGCATATACGTAAATGTCTGTTAATAGAGATGATAAAGTCTGAGTGTCATCAGAGTAAAACAGAATAACACCCTCTTATTTGTTCTTACATCTCATGTTTGTGTATTTTTATATCTCATGGATTCATTGATTATCATATATTTTTTTCAGATTTCTTTTCAGTCATTCATGTACATATGTATGTATGTACAGGCAGTAATTTAGACCCAAAAATCAGTTAGGTATTGAGTGTGTGTATTGTTATAGACCACCTACCACAGGCCTAAATTTGTACTTAGTATAAATTATATTCATAAAGTAAATTTCTCCCTCAAATAACCAATATTAAGAAGAGAGAGAGAGAGAGAGACACTGATGATGTATGATGTGTGTGGTTGTTTGCATGTGTGTGTTTCTGGTGCATGTGTGTAAGTGAGAAGGCTTTTGGCTTCTACAGGACAGAGCGCTCCAGCTTCCTACTGTTATGTAATCTGATAGGGAAAATCCAAGCTGCTTCACACACACACACACACACATACACACACACACACACAGTCTCCTTCCAAGACACACATGCACTTTTGCACTACACAAATATGCTCAATTTGTGCTTCCTTTCATTATACACACACAAACACAAACTGGTTATCACCATATGCTGCCCTGCTCTGCCAATAGTGTGTCTGTTTGTGTGTGTATCTGCGTGTGTGTGTGTGTGTGAGAGAGTTTCCACTGGAAATATTTATTACAGGATAATGTCAGATGTGCAAATAAGGAATGTAGCCATTATTGAAGGAGTAGAAGATCGGAGGGGCACGGCCATCAGATTTGTTAGTGTCTGTACTGTAAGGCCCTGTTTCCATGAAACCCTTTCTCTCCTTTTGTACTGTATGTTGGCTGTTGCTATCACTAACCCCATTAAAAAGCTTAGATGATGATTGTAAATGATAGTAAGTAATTAAAGTTATTACACCACTAGACTTTCATGTGCCCATTATCTGCCATCTGAGAAACCTAGTTGTGTTCACGGTGAAGGTACAGTGCAGAGCATCCTGTCTGTTTTAAGCTGTAGAGTCTTCTCTGCTGGATCTTGTATGTTGACTTGTATGTAGGTTATTTGGGGCTCAAACTTTACTTTTTTTATTTTTTACTTTTATTTTGCATTTGTTCTTTTGTATCAGTGTCCCCTATCTAAATTTAGGGGGGGTTTGCAGGTCCATAACACAGCGGCCATTTTTGGCGTTTGAGCTGAGGGATTTATAATCGCCTAGTAGATCCAGTCAGAAATGATTAGATCAGATCGATGGATAAGAGGAGCAGCTGGTGCAAAGGCGATTGAATGCAAACTTTTAGTCCCAGCGCAATGAACAGTTAGGTTTCACTTTCACTGTGCCTGGCGTTCTGCTGCTCCATCTCTGCCCAGAGTACGCTCTGCACTCCAAGAGTGTAGTGCAATGAATAACTGAATGGGTTACATATTCCAACAGTGCTCTTAATGAATAGTCCAACTCCAAAAATAGAAAATCAATATGTGGTGGCAGATGTTAACGTGGTGAGCCGCCATAAATAAATGAATGTGAGGGAGACTCTGCCCCCTTCTGCCCGACCTGGCTTGAACATGAGTTGGACACAACTTGACTTTTGTGGACTGGCATCTCTGTAGGGATGAGGATTAGTTATTGATGTTTAAACAGCATTTATGAAACTTACAACCATACTAATGTGACACAAAGAAATGGCATTTAGGAGACCAAGAAACTAAAGTGAAACTGAAACTTAATTTGGCACTTTTACCATGTAATTCTGCGGATATTAAAGTTGTAGAGTGGAATTTATGTAAATGCCGGTGACCGCAGATTAACCTCAGACAGTAGACCGAAACGAATGGGTCAAAAGCAGGTTGCTTCAGAAGAGCGCATTGTGTGAGATTGTTCTCTATGAAAGGGGTCTACCTCCCATCTTCATTCAACTAAGTGTAAAGATCCACACAGTAGCTACGGAGTAAACAAATGCTGAAAATATTAACAATTACCTCACAGAGAGAGTGATAGAAACAGAGAGGGAAAATGGAAGATGAGAGGAGGGAGGGAGAATGTGTGTGGGTGTTGGGTACTCGCGGGACCTCAGCACTGCAGCATTCTTTCTGTGTGTGTGTGTGTGTGTGTATGAGAAAGAGGGAGAGGGTGAGTAAAGGTGGGGGCACTCTTGGGACCCCTCCAGCACTGCAGCAGGTTGTGTGTATGTATGTGTGTGTGTATTCTCCAGCCCCCACACTACCAATGGGTCAAGCTCACTCCCCCCGCATCAGCCCCCCCACCCGTGGTTGCCATGGAAACACACCTTGAGCGAGCCCCCCAGAGAGGTGCATACTCCTCCTCCTTCCGTCCACTGCTCTCTTCTTTGCTGCACTCTTTCTTTCTCCCAACGCCTCTGTTGCTCTCCCTCTGTCCATCCCATCGTCCCTCGCTCCATCCCTCTCTCTACACCCCTCTTTTCTCTCTCTGTCTCTCTCCATCTCTTCCTACTGCTACCTCTCCCTTGCTGTCCTCGCCATCAATCGCCTGGCTTGGTTTGCGGCCCCTGCGTCGCAAGGGACCAAACACACACTTTCTACTGCTCTTTCACATGCACACGCCCGGCCTCACATAGTTTTGAGACGGAGGGGGTTGACAGGAGCAGGGAAGGGCAGTAATGGGGGGTAGACACCCGAGGGACCCCCAGCAGCCTGTACAGACACAGAGAGAGGAAGGGAGGGTGAAAGGCTGGGGGCTTGTGGGGGCCAGGCACCCAAAGGAGTATCCCAGGCAAGACTAAGAAAGGGTTAAGAGGTGTATGTGTGTGTGGTGTGCAAACACTTTAGGGATCCGTCCCCCAACATAAACCAAGGAGCTCATTTATGTCCTGCTGCATGTTGCAGGGGTCTGTGATGAGGCCAGCGTGAATGTGTTTTGTCTATGTGTGTGTGTGTGTGTGTGTGTGTGTGTTGGTGTGACAGGGATGATGCCACCTGGTCCCTCTCCTCTGGTCAATTAGCAGGGAGAGAGAGGAGGGCAACGAGAGAGAAACTGAGGGAGAGCATGAGCAATGAGGCCGTGTGTGTGTGTGTGTGTGTGTGTGTGTGTAACAGCATTGATAGTGAAATTGTAATGATGAGTCTGAGTCTGCTGTATGGACTTTTCTCTATCTGTATGTCCCCCTCCCCTCCTTCCTGCCTTCTGTCCACACACATTTCATTACATTCTGCCCTCACATTGTTCCTGTTTCCTCCTCCCCTCCAATATTTCCTCCCTTTCTCTCTCAGAGGTGAAACCTCATCAGTAATTCTACAGATGCACCGCAGCCACCCACCAATTACCTGTGTGTGTGTGTGTGTGTGTGTGTGTGTGTGTGTGTGTGTGTGTAGCTCCATCCGTTTCTCAGTTAAGAAGGCACATAGCTTTGGAGTAGGGCCAAGCTCGCTCTCTTCCTCTCAGTCATATTTAAAAGCCGTTGCTCTCTATCTTGCTCTCTCTCTCTCTCTCTCTCTCTCTCTCTCTCTCTCTCTCTCTGTCTGCCTGCCTCTCTGATATGTTGTTTGAATGGTGTTACTTTTTTGTTTGCTTCCCACTGTGAACATGATAACACTACACAAAATGTTCATGTTGACAATTACAGGCAGGACAATGGTGAACACTTTGAAGCTGAGTGCTATTCTGACGTGGTCAGGTGTTATATTCCCTGCGGCAAAATCAAGAAAAATGTCTTAACTAGTGTCCTGGTTACCCTAAGAGTTGGCATAGCAACCAATCAAGAACATCCAGCTGTGCATTATGGGAATTGTCAGCACAGCTGGAACATGTCTTTGACAAATAAGACTTGTAAACTTAAAATGCTCATTGTGTAATGCTCATTCAGTCATATATAAAGATTTGTATTTTCTCATTTTTTAACAATAGGTGTGTGATAAGAGATGGAGAGAAGGAGTTTTTGCAAAGTATGCACACTCCTCATCCAAATTAGTGCCAGTATACCCCTTAAACCAGGTTTACAATTTAATGCAACCCTCCGTAAAGGCATAAAATAAGCCCAAACCTTGCTTTAATGTGCATTAAAAAGCAGAAAAAGTTCATTTTCTGTTGTTAACAAACTCCGAGTCCTAACCTTCACCCTGCCTCGCACTCTCTTCTCATCCCTCTCTCCCCTGTGTTCTCTGTCCCAGCATAGGCCTCCCAGGGTTGTGTGTGTGTGTCTGTGTGCGCGTGTGCTGGTGGATCAAATGCACTCTGTGAGACAAAGCGTAACGGCAGGATGCTCTACGACTCTGTCATCTCACTATGGGTCACACACACACACACACGCTCACACACGGACTGGGTCTCAGAGGGGGACAGCATACAGAGACTGCGGTCCCCACACACACTGATCAAAACAATGTATTTGTCAGAAAAGAGAACTCTTTCATGGGACACACACACACACACACACACACACACACACACACAGAGGCGTTGGAGGCCTCTCCCCATGCCCTTGTTCCGGACAGCCCAATTATCTCTCTGCACCTCACTGTTTTCCCTTCAATTCTCTCTGTCTCTGTCTTTCTCATTCCCTCTGTCACTGTAGTTTTGTCTTTTTTCATCTGTAGCCACTTTTTTTCACTCACCCGATAATTGATTGACCATTAATTAGCTTCTAAAGTTTCTCTTGTAAGACTGATGGCTTCATTGTGTGTGGTGCTCCAGACGCTTTATTGCACATTCTTCCACAAACGGAAGAAAAGGATATGCAACAATACACAACAGAAGCTTTGTTTGTTTGTTTGTTGTGCTGATTACATGTTAAGAGTAGAACTGAAATGATTAACTGAAAATGATTCAAAGCAGCTTTGATTTTTAGGGACACATTTGCTGGTTTCAGCTCATCAAATGTCAGGATTTGTGGCTTTCCTTTGTTTTGTCCTGAGTGCAAGTTAAATATTTTTGAGTGTTAAACTGCTGGACAAATAAGCAATCTGAAGATGTCACATTGGGCTATAGGAAGTTGGCATTGAGTATCTCATGACATTTTAAAGGCCCAATGATTGATTAAGTAATAATAAAGGAAGACAGAATAGTCGATAATCGAGCTCCTGTATGAAAACACACACATTTTTATCTATTTTTATTATTGTTTTATAACTGGCAACAGTGAAAGGGTAGACTGTGGAACATTTGCTTTTGATATAGCTATATATAAAAATTACTAGATGAGAAATTTTGACAAAAATTGGCATAGGCAAGATAGCAACTATCACCCTTTCTATTTTTTAGACTTTATTTCAGTCCCCCCTCTTTTTCCCCTCTATTATTTTAATTTGTATCATTTATATATTTATTCATTATTATTATATCTTATTTGTGCGTAGAGGTTTTTATATACTGCACAATATTATTGTAAGACAATAAATACAGCAACAAAAAAATAGATAACTCATGTCATTATGGCATAAGAGTGAGTAAAGCATAACATCTACCCTGATTAGGTTAGTGTAATTATGTGCATTGCTGGAGGTGTGCTGTGCGGAGTGCATCAGTTTCATTTGCTGTAATATGAGCCAATTATAACTGTATTTCTATTAATGCCATATGTGTGCACTATTTGTGTTCATAATTGCAGCTAGAATACCTGCAGTAACTTTGCCACATACAGTATCTATCAGACCAGTGAGGATGTCACTGCTTAAACTCACGGACAACGGGTAATAGGCACATCACTGTGTACATGTAAAGGTGGCCGATGTTTGACCACTTTCTCTGATCGTGGTGGCGTGGGAGAGTGCGAGCCAACTTCTGAAAAGAGCATTACCCCTACTGAGGGCACGGGCTTTTAAGGTGCCTTCTACAGAGACCCCCAACACACATACACACACACACACACACACACACACACACACACACACAAACATACATACATTGAGATCACTGAAGCGTAGGCATTACTTAGTTATTCACCCTCTGTTTCTATCTGTGCCTTTTGTATCTCTTTCTCTCACTTCTGTCCTTCTGGCCTCAGTTCAGTTGAAACAATCATTTTCTCTTTTGAAGAAATGTATTGTTAAATAAAAGTAGACTTTCACGAAGGCAAGGAATACATACATGTAATTAAAATATGAAACATGACAATTGATTACACTGGTAGTGCTGCACACTCCTCCCTCTCTCTTTCTCTCTCCCTCTCTCTCCCTCTTTCTCTCTGTGTGTCTCGCTCCATGTGATTCTCTCCTGCTGTTTCAATCTCCTAGTAAATGATAATGAACCTCTATCTCTCTCAGTATGTCTCGGACACGCTGGCGCCCCACACAACCTAGCAGCCTTTGAGGTTTGTGCGTGTGTCTCTGTGTGTGGACAGGAGATGTTTGGGGACGGGGACTATGGAGCATACCATCTCATCCATATAAGCCCATGTGGCACCCAACACACACACACACACAAACGCACACACAGCTATTGAGACGGGATTAGGGCACCCTTGTGTCGGCCTTTGAGGCAAAGAGAGATAGGAATCTTTGTGTGTGTGCTTGTGTGTGCATCAGTCAGTTTGGGTGTCATGGATGTATGATTGAAGACGTTATTAACCCCATGATCCCCTGCAGCTCTGCAGTTAAAGTTCTGCAGATTGTTTGAGTGTGTGTGTGTGTGTGTGTGTGTGTGTGTGTGTGTGTGTATGTGAGAGAGAGAGTATGCACACTCTTACAGGACATGAGATAAGTGAGAAAAAGGGGAAAAGACACTGGTTGTGTCCTCCATGATTTGTCCGTGTGTCTGTATGTGTTTGCATGCTTGTATGTGTTATTGTGTGTGTGCAACTCCACAAGGGGTCACAGATTGGCCCGCAGAAGACACCATCTGATGTCTCCGGGCTCTGCAGTCCTATGGTGTGCATGTGTGTGAGTGTGGCCCCATGTGGTGTGTGTGTGTGTGGGCGACTGGGGTATTGGTCCTGTATGGTACAACAGTGATAAGGACAACAGGCAGGAGACCTGATCATCAAGGGGTGCATGTGTGTGTGTTTGCATGTGTGTGTTTATGACGCCCACCTTTCATCTGGCCTTTCACCATGGGAGCTGTGATGTCACTCACACCTCCTTAAAATAGACACAGCTACACACTGACACACACAAACATTGGTATAATCTAGGAGTGTAGGGAAATGTCGATACACCTGAGTATTGGGATGTTATGGTTTTTGATACTATATTGATTCTGAAAAACAATCTATTGATTTTTTTAATTATGAAATTACATGTAAAGATTTGTGGCAGTGGTTAATTTTGTGTTGCGTTTAGACCCCCGACTGCTAGATCCTTCAGTGCTGTAATCTGCCCACATCTATTTGACTCTATTTGACTTGCATATTGCCAGTTTCTTGCCAATACACAGCCCTGGTATGATCCCATGTGAGAATAACCAGGGAGGATGGAGGCTGTGTCTCTTGTGTTTGTGACAATATGCCTGATCATACTTTAGTGTGATCTTTTGTATTGTTCCTTCGACTCATTCATGTGAAAGTGCTTATTACTCACTTTCAGAGTTGCTGCTTGCTCAGTAGTGTGACTTATGAAAGTGTAGTGTGTAAGTTACTGTATACACCATCTCAGTAGTCCATACAAATTGATTAGTGATGGGCCCCGCACAAAAGTTCTTCATTAGTGTTTCATCTGAATAAGATAAATTAATTGTGAGAGTTGTGTCCATACTAAATGTTGATAGAAAATGCTTTCCCAAGTTTGACAAAGTCTGACAGAGCAACTTGATCTCACAGAAATAGCCTACTTGAAATGACTACAGCCTCTTCACACTGCATTACGTGGTGGTGCTAGTACACTCACCCATTCAAAACACACTTTCATACACTGATGGTCGAGGCTTCCATACAAGGTGCTACCTGCCACTCAGTTAAACATTCACATACATTTAGTATCTTGCACAAGAATACCTTAACATGTTGACTAGAGGAGCCAGGGATCAAACTGCCAATTTTTTGATTAGTGGACGACCAGCTATTCGCCCTGAGCCATGGCCACCCCCATGGCATTGTTATTTAAAGTAAGTTAAAAAATCAAAAATTATATTTATGTTTCACATAGGACTCAAACAGCTGTCTCCCGGGTGAAAGTCCTGTGTTTGTTTGACCAGTTTAGCACCCTACCACCCCACGCACACTTTCTCACTCTTTATACTATCTATTCTGTGATGTGTTCAAGGAATTTGTGTGTCCACCATGAAAAAGGATCGTAATTAACTTTCCATAGGCATTGTTTTTAAGGTGCTGGCACATAGATTTAACACATTACATGCCACCGCCACATAATATGGTGTGAAGATGTCGATGTCATTTCACATATTTCTGTGAGACCATGCTAGATAGAGCATAGCAATGGACAGAGATGCTTGGTAGTACAGAGACTGGGGAAAAAAAGGAAGAAGTAAGCACAGTCTATGTGAAGAGAGGTACTAAGGGGTGAGCCCACACAAATTAATCAGCGAGTGATGGACCAAGAGGGACGATAAGGGGACACGGAGGGAGGAATGGGCAAAGTGAGGGATGGATGAGTGACTACAGTGGGGGAAGGCAGATAACGAGGACAGAGGGAGAGAAGGAAGGATGGCTATAGGAAGGGTAGATCATCCACAGCCCCGGTGGGGAGGACAGGCAATTACCAGCTGGGGCAGATATGACACTGGAACTGGTGTGTGTGAGTGCTGGGGGAGTGTACAAGGGAGAAGGAGAAATGAAAGGAGAGCATGCAGCAGGGGTGAGAAGGGAATATATGTCTTAACAACTTAACAGATCTGGAGCTGAAACTTAAAATCCTAGTAATTATTCAAATGAAATGTTAACATTTACCAGTCAATGTAGCTTTTTAGCTTTTGAAAACAATTACACTACACTGTCATCTAAATTCTGAAACAGGTGGCATCGCTTTCATTTGTATTTGTAATTCTAGTCAGTCAGTCATAGAGTATGAACACAGGGCTGGCAATGTTGAGGGAAACTGAAGTTGAATAGACTTTTTCACTGCAGTAGTTGTTGGAACAGAGCCATCATTAATGTAAATATTGTGAAGGTGACAGAGTGAAAACTAGGGAATATACAGTACGTCACTTCTTTTCATATTCCTGTCATTGCCATATGATTTACAAGTGCATTTCCTCTTATCTGTGCCTCCCGCTTTTCTGTCTAATCTGTAATTTTTTTCACACATCTGTATATTATACGCCACAGTTTGACAGCGTCTGACAGTTTCTGTATGTGCCGACATCTGTCGTGAGTGTTGTATTAATATTCTAAAATGATGTCACATGTCCCTGTTTTTCGTGTTGCTTAACCCAGCCTACACATGCGTGTCTGTCTCCTATTTGCAGAGGAGGGCATCAATCACGAGTGCAAGCTGTGTAACCAGATGTTTGATTCACCTGCCAAGCTGCTTTGCCACCTGATAGAGCACAGCTTTGAAGGCATGGGAGGTACCTTCAAGTGTCCCGTCTGCTTCACAGGTGAGAGACAGATACACACACACACACACACACACACACACACACACACACATTCACCTTCAAGGACAGTAGCACAGAAAACTCCTTCTCACTTGTGTCCTATCTACTTTGTATTTTAAATGGACACAGGAACATCCTGTACACAGGGCCATGAGAACAAGTTAGCAGACATACATACACAAACTACACAGCAGCAAGGACACAAAATTGGCCTGAATAATCACATACACACACACTCCAGTATACTATAAGCCATTAACAATATGGGGACATTTCATTAAGCATTTTCTGCCATTCTGTTCCTTTGTGTATATCCCCTTTACAGCACTGATAAACCAATTAAATATAGACTGCTAGGGCTGGCACAATATCTTACTTTCAATTAGATACTACCACAAAACGTGGGTGCCAAGTTGATATGTATTGTGGTTTTTAAGTATTGCAGTTCTACAAGTATTGTAATTACATATTATGATTTTAGGCAATTTTTGTTTACTTTTTTAACACTAGACCATAGGGGAAAAGTTGAATCATACACTTCTAGAGTTTATCATGGGACGTAGTTCCAAAAAACAATGCTCATCTAAAATCAGTCAGTCTTTTTGACTTTTTTCTTCAGCAGCATCATATGCTGCATAAAAAAGTGGTAAATAAACTAGTAACTTTTGTATGGTCTTATCTTTAACAATTTTATTTCAGTGAAGCTCTTTGTGACCTTGCTCTATCGTCCTATATAAGATAAACTTTACTTTCTTACCTACTAAAATGTACACTTACAATAGAATGAATGAAAAATATATGATTTTGAAGTAAACTTAAAGAGCAACATTTGTTGTCCCCGGGATGTTTCCCATACATTGATTTATTTGTGGTGGTTGCCACAAATTGATTTCCTTTTTTAAATGTTTAAACAGTCTTACGCTAATACTAAATTAATATTGCAGAACTGTTTTGCTTTGTGTTTCAATTGTACTGTAATATGTTGTGAAGCTAAAAGTGTTTTTATATGTCAGCCAGGATGGTACGCTCCTCATTAAAGCAGACTTCCACCACTACACATTCTCTAAGCACTGAACTGGCCACATTGTGTCACTTATTCAGGTAGAAATGCCAGATGAGTTTAATATTACAGCTGGAAGCAAGGTTTGCACTTAAATCTCCCCTGGAATCGGCTCCAGTATGTGCTGTGGCTCAGTAAATAGCTCTCTCTGGGTTACCTGCATCATGATACATGGAGTAAATATGCTGTAATGGCTGTGAAGATTTTGGGGTTTGGGTTAACAGTAAGATCACATTAGGAATATTCATTGTTTTAACATTTCTAACTGTGGGAGTAATATTCCAGCAGGGTGCTTCTGCTAAAGAAGTACTGAAAAAACTCTGCGTGTGCAAAAGTTCATGCAATATTACCTCCAAACGCACCAAATATGAAGTACCTTATACTTCTTTAATCCACTGGAGGACCCAAACAAAATGCTGGATGACCAAATTAGGCTTGTGGTGTTCAGTGTTCGGTGTGTTTTGCCAGAAACTCTCCCTCTCTCCCATCTCTTGGCTCTCCTTCCCCATACTCTCTCTCTCTCTCTATCTCTCTCTTTGCCCTCCCTCTCTCTCCCTGTCACTTCATCACTCTCTTTCCCTCCCTCAGTTGTTGAGTTTGTCTTGTGTTGTGTGCCTCCCCCCCCAGGTACACAGCAACGCTTTAAACTTTAACTCTATTCCTTTGTGGCTTATGAATTAGTAAGATGGGCACCACTCCTATGGGGAGGCTTAATAATTCAACACATGCACACTCGCAGTGAAAACCAAAAGTTTACTGAAACAAAGGGGAGAGAAAGAAAGAGAAAAAAGTGTATGAGACAACACTGGAGCGGAAGTTAAAAAAAGAAGAGATAATTTATTGATAAATATCACAAGGTCTGCTGAGGATAGCTCTTCCTGTTTTCTCTCCTTCTTTCTCTTGCTCCCCTCTGCCTTTTCTTCCCATGTACTCCCTCCTTTCCACTCAGCCCTTCATTTGCTTTGTTTGTGTGTGTATTTGTGGGGTTATTTGTACTAAAAACTCACTTGCCATTTGGTTAACTCTCTACTGGTACAGTATATAGTAGATAGTCTAGTACTTATCGTTCAGTCTTCATTGTATTAGTCCAGTTGTAAACAGTGCCTTAGTGGATTGGATCCAAGACAGGTCTAAGTTCATTGCAGTTAATTGTGAATCTACAGTTCTATAAACAGATATTTGCATATGCATGCAGAATCTGCCGCTAGCACTACAAAATTTTGCTGTCAGAAGCATTTTAGTTTATGGTCTAATGGTCCAAGTAGTACTGACCAATTGTGTTTGAGCAGCAGGTAAACAGTCCACGCAGAGAGCAAAAGAGGTGGAATGCATCAGCCGAAATTCCATCTCTAAACTTATCAGCTATAGTCAGACAATGATTTAGCATTTTATTAGCTTTTATTTAATGTACCTGCATTCATATACAAATATCTGTTGATTGAGATTAGCTGAAATGATCAGTGCATGAAAGAGTCTTGGCCCTGATGTCCACTTGTGTCCACTTCATCTCTTGAAATATTGGCTATTGCCCCCAGAGGCTTATCGTCATCAGAATGACAGCCGATGGGTTCCAGAACTGACAGTTCAGTAATACAAAGCTACATGCACTGTAGTCTCAATAATTCCCCCAAACCTTCAATTATCTTCCAGATACTAGATCAGTTTTCCCCAAAGCCTGGACTTTATCATCCTGAAATTGCAATGAAACGTAAGTCTTCTGGCAAATTTATGATAACCGATCCAATTTGAAACTACCTTAAATTTGGCACAATACTACAGGCTGCAGCAACAGACACCTCCCACAACAATACAGATTTATGTCTTATTTTGCCTAGTAGGCAAATATTACAATGAAAGTCTTCTTGAGTTTATTTCCTTGAGTCTTTGGTTTGTGTAATTATCTTAAAAGCCTTCAGTAGTGGTAAGCACTGGCTAGTTGACAGATAAAAACTGTAACCTGTGCTGTATTTGTTTCTTTTCCAGTGTTTGTGCAGGCCAACAAGCTCCAGCAGCACATTTTCGCCGTCCATGGCCAGGAAGACAAAATTTACGACTGTTCCCAGTGTCCACAGAAGTTCTTCTTTCAGACAGAACTACAGGTAGGTCCTTTTAATTCTGTCTTGGTGTTGACTTTGACCTCATTGTCTGTATAGTTATAGCCTGGCATAACTTGTGAAGTGATTGTGTGTAAGTGGACTGTGATGGCGGTGGTTTATGAGGCCATTTAATACATTGCGACATGTGGACGTAAAGTCTTTTTTCCACAATTTTACTGATTTGTTCCGCTCTCCATTTTTTAAATGTCTTAGTCATGTCCTAGGATCACATTTCACTTCAACTATGCTACACTGCCCCCTTGATTTGGTACTTCTCCATTTCATCCATATCCATAAGCTTTTAGAAAACATCAACGCAGAGTATGGACAAAAGGCTTCGTCTTTGTCCGTATTCGTATCTAACACTGAGCATAAATGAGCCTTGACTACGCTTCCAGTCAATACCGTAACCTCTTTCAGTACCTGCTTCCATTCCTCTCAGCTACTGTACATCATTTTACAGAATCGCCCTATTTACTCTTCATCTGTATTTCACCTCCCCTCCTCTTTCCATTCCTCTGTCCCTCTCTTTCCATCTCTCCTCATGAGGTCTGAGCAGGGTTCTGGCAAGCTTCATGTCATTAGGGTCCAGACATATTTGTGTGTGTGTGCGTGTGTACGTATGAAAGAGAGGAGAGGATATAAGTCACCCAAGAGTAGGTCCTGGGCCAGCTGTGGCCAGGTCTGTGATGATGTAAACCTTCCTGTCCTCTTCCATTTCTTCTCCTCCTTGTCTCTTGTACCACTTTGGCACCAGACTAGTGACCTGCAAAGTCTGCAGGTCAAACATCAGCGCTGTTAAAGGTGAAATCTGTAACTTTCCTCATGCTGTTGCCTGCTGCATTGACCAGAGGGGGACGTTAAAGACAGCAGTTGAGATTGTGTGAAAGCTTTCAGTTTATTTGAATCCAGTACAAAACGTATGATTATATTAGGCTTGTAATTCATTATGATGCTTAGAAATACAAATGTGTGCAATTCATTGCTTTCATTGCACCAAAAAGAATTTACTGACACTGTCAACCAGATCAGGTGCATCCCTACAAGGCATAGATAGATGACAAACTGATGAACATGTTTATTTAGCAGTACTGAGAGTATCTCCAACTATGATTCTTTTTTTGGATGTTTTAAAATTCTACTACAGATGAAAATATTAATAATTCATCACTAAATAAACAACACAAAAAAACCTGCAGTCTGTCTTCAAGTGGAGTCAAATATGGTGTTTAAGAGGCAGAACAATCTGCTTGGTATGATGTTTCAGTGTTACATCTGTATACACCACAGTCTATGAATACAGTATGTCCACTGTTAAGTGATCTGGTACTCATTCACAGGTTAGCACGCTGGAATGTTCCTGAGTTATGCGTCATAAAGGTGAACAGTGGCTTTCAAAGAAGCTCAGTGCTTTTTGGCTAGAGGTTGAACTTCTATGATCCTGAGGTCCAAAGGCTCAAATGCACTGAAAGCATCTGACATGTGTTTTGAAGTACATCTATTGTTAAAATGGCCAACCATGCACGAAAAGCCTTATGAGGCACGTCAAACTGCTTTTATGCCTCTACTCTGACCTTGTTCTGATTTAGGAGCGTCAAATGAGGACCCAGCGGCCAAAGTCAGTGAGCCCAACGTGCAGGCAGAGTGCACATTGGTTTTGGGCAGCAGGTGTATCAGCTTTGTTAACTTGGCTAAAACTTTATGAACAATACAATTGTAATTCTGCAGTGCTAAATGAAAACAACTACAACAACTGCCAACAGCTATACTTTTGTAGATCTTAACTGTTGTGCTGTCACATATCAGATACTTAAAATAAGAAAAATAAAAGCATAGACCCTTGGTAGTTAGGTTAGCATAAAAGAACCACCCTGTATCATGTTTTTGTGAATGTTTACTGACATTTACTGATCATAAAACTGAACTTGCTACATAAATGAGGCGTGTTATTATTGTTTTCACAGTGCATTTAGACCATTAAGCTCAAGGTCCACCTCAGAAGGATATAGTTGAGGTTGCAGCCACTAATACTGATTGCTTATTAGTTGTTTAGTTGATAGTGGCAGAAGGTGTACACCTCATAATATGTGCTGTGTTCAACAGAATTTTAATTATGAATGTCAGAAAAAGACACAAATCCTACTTTAAAAATTCTACCTGTGATGATTTGAATTTACAAAGGCTTACCCAGCCACTGCACAAAAAAGAGACACACACAGACACACACAAAGTGGCAGTGATGTAGGGCCGGAGGTGGTGGGCATATGGCTGGCCAGTCCATTTAACAGCAGGGTGACTGCTGGACCCTGTCG